>NC_045438.1:144025172-144082027 GCF_002776525.5 Piliocolobus tephrosceles
CCATTCTCCTGCCTCAGCCTCCCGAGTAGCTGGGACTACAGGCGCCCACCACCTTGCCTGGCTAGTTTTTTGTATTGTTAGTAGAGACGGGGTTTCACCATGTTAGCCAGGATGGTCTCGATCTCCTGATCTCGTGATCCGCCTGTCTCGGCCTCCCAAAGTGCTGGGATTACAGGCTTGAGCCACCGCGCCCGGCCGGAAATGTATTTTTATTGTATAATTAATTCTAGCATGTCTTTGAAGATAAATCAGTATGCTGGCTGGACACGATGGCTCACGCCTGTAATTCCAGCACTTTGGGAGGCCAAGGCAGGTAGATCACCTGAGCTCAGGAGTTCGAGCCCAGCCTGGCCAACATAGTGAAACCCCATCTCTATTAAAAATACACAAAAATTAGCTGGGTGTGGTGGTGCATGCCTGTAGTTCCAGGCTACTCAGGAGGCTGAGACAGGAGAATTGCTTGAACCCGGGAGGCAGAGGTTGCAGTGAGCCGAGATCGCGCCACTGCACTCCAGCCTGGGTGACAGAGCAAGACTCCGTCTCAAAAAAAATAAAAAATAAAATAAATAAATAAATGAATAAATCAGTATGCCTACATACCAGTTTCCCCACCAGCTGACACCTGTTTCTTTCCCTTTTATGTGAAATATTGAAATATCTACTTTTTTCATAATCTGGAAAGAATTGAAGCCTTTTACTGCTACCATAGAGCTCTGATATTATAGGAAATATTTTTTCTAAGGATAGGCTTTTAAGCCTTAGAAATGTGTTTACTAAAAGATTTTATGAAATGAAGATTTTTCTAAAATTTTGTTTTCTGTGTTGCTCCTTCAGCCTTCTGATGTTAAAATTTTGTAGTCTTTTAACCTGTGATTAACATGACTATATTCCTCAACTCAGTTTTTCAGGGGATTAATTGTTTTCTCAGTTGTAACCACTTTATTCCTCTTTGTCTTCAACAGCTCGAAAATGCAGAAAAATGATTTTCACAGAAATTTGACTACATCCGTAACTGAAAACATTGACAGGAATATAAACTATACTGGAAGAGGAGTGTTCTTTAGTGTAAATTCCTGGACCCCGGTAAGAATTTTCTGCTCTAAATTGGGGAAGAGGAATGCTGCTTCTTGAGATATCTTGTTTTGCTGAGTCCCTGGGTATTTATTTATCCATTGAAAGTTACCTGTGGTGGGGTGTGGTGGCTGGAAGGCTGAGGTGAGAGGATCCCTTGAGGCCGGGAGTTTGAGACCTGTCTGGGCAACATAGCAAGACCTTGTCTCTACAAAAATAAATAAATTAGCTGGATGTGATTGCTGTGCCTATTGTCACAGCTGCTTGGGAGGCTAAGGCAGGAGGATTGCTTGAGCCCAGGAGTTCGAGGCTACAGTGAGCTATGATCATGCCAGTGCACTCCAGCCTGGGCCTAAACATGAGCCAGGCCAGCAAGTACTCTTGGCATACATATGTGGCTTGTTCTGAAGATGTCCTGAGTCTGCACCTCAGTGGTCTCTGTCAAGTCAAGATGACCCTGGGCACCCAGGCCAGTCCTTCTTTGGACTTAGTCCCAAAGGCGTTCACAATGTTGAAGGCTGACTTTGCATAGCCCCATTGTGTATGAAATTCATCAACGAAGTTATCTGTTAGGACACTCTACTGGGGGATATAAAATGAAAGACAAATGAACTCTGACCCTTAAAAAAGTTCAGTCTAAAAGGAGTGACAAATACAAAAATAACCATTATGTGAGTAGACTGCAACACGTACCATGGTGAGGTAAGGGGATCGTTAGATAGCAGGAAGAAGCGGTGTGGTAGCTCACGCTTGTAATGCCAGCACTTTAAGTGGCTGAGGCAGGTGGATTACTTGAACTCAGGAGTTTGAGACCAGCCTGGGTAACATAATGAGAACCTGTCTCTGCAAAAAAAAAATAACAAAAAATTAGCTGGGCATGGTGGTGTGCACTTGTAGTCCCAGCTATTCCAGAGGCTGAAGTGGGAGGATTGCTTGATCCTGGAAGGGAGAGGTTGCAGTGAGCTGAGGTTGCACCACTGCACTCCAGCCTGGGTGCTAGAGTGACACCCTGTCTCAAAAAAAAAAAAAGGGAGAAAAGCTTCACCTTGGAGGCTATCAGACAGAGAAGGCTTCCTGGAGGGGGGAGCATTCAAGTTAGGCCTTGGACAGTAGATAGTATTTCATCAGTGAGAGTACATTTCTGTTAGTGGATTGGGAAAGTTTCAGGTGTTGGGAAATCTGAGTAGTTGTATTTGCCTAGAGCACAGGACAAGGAATATGAGTTACTGTGAGAGGCTTAGGAAGCTAAGTAGGCATTGGACTGTAGTGGGCTCTTAATGTCAGAAGGATTTAGACAACTTTGTGAATGGGGTCTCTAGGAATTGGGGAAGGGCCTGGTTTAGGTTTAATGCTCTGCTGTCACTGCCTTAAAATTCTTAACAATTTTTTTTTTTTTTTTTTTGAGACAGAGTCTTGCTCTGTTGCCCGGGCTAGAGTTCAGTGGCACCATCTCAGCTCACTGTAACCTCTGCCTCCTGGGTTCAAGCAATTCCCTGCCTCAGCCTCCTGAGTAGCTGGGATTACAGGCCACCCGCCACCATGCCCGGCTACTTTTTGTATTTTTAGTAGAGATGGGGTTTCGCCATGTTGGCCAGGCTGGTCTTGAACTCCTGACCTTAGGTAATCCACCCACCTGGGCCTCCCAAAGTGCTGGTATTACAGGCATGAGCCACTCACTGCCCCTGGCTTTAACAATTTTTTAACAAAAGGCTGCATGTTTTAATTTTGCCCTGATCTCCTTAAATTATGTAGCTGGTCCCGGATCAGGGAGGGTGACCTCTCTCAAAGCACGTGTCATTTTGTCTTGCCATATTTGGATTTTCTCCTTTCAAAAAAATGAATTGTCTGAGGAGGGACTTTATGTTCCCAGTGTCTGTCATGGTGCCTGGCATACAGTAGGAGCTGATTAATTGCTTCCTAGATGAATGAGCAAGTCAGAGCTGGGCTTTAGGATGAAGCAATCTATGCATGGCCTGCCAGTGAGATTAGAATGGGCAAAGCAGAAGGTATAGTCGTGCCTGAAAGATCCTCAGACCCTGTACTTTCCCAGAGCCTGAGCCATCGGGGCTGCCTTAATGCTCTGAGCCAATTGAGCTCTGCTTTGGAGCAGACCTAGGAAGTCTTACTTGGTCTCATGTCACCCTTGGGCAGATTTAGACTTGTGTCCCCTTAACTTGGATGGATCTAGTATCTGGTCAGCTTGTTCAGGGCCATTCTAGTTTGTGCTTTTGTCTCTGCAGTAACCGCATTAAGAACCATTCAATATCTCAAGCTGAGTGGCTTGTTGTCCCCCAAATTCTCTGGCATATGGCTCTTAGCACTCTGCATGTGACCTCTCATGCCTGCCTGGCAGCAAATACAGTCGCATCTCAACTTGAGTGTGGTTTGGAGGCTATCTTGTTTTTTTTGTTTTGTTTTTTGAGACAGAGTCTTGCTCTGTCACCCAGGCTAGCATGCAACAGCACAATCTCGGCTCACTACAACCTCCATCTCCCAGGTTCGTGTGATTTTCCTGCCTCAGCCTCCCGAGTAACTGGGACTACAGGCGCCCACCACCACGCCCAGCTAATTTATATATTTTTAGTAGAGACGGGATTTCACTATATTGGCCAGGCTGGTCTCGAACTCCTGACCTTGTGATCCACCCACCTCGACCTCCCAAAGTGCTAGGATTACGGGTGTTAGCCACCATGCCTGGCCGGTCTGGAGGATATCTTTGGCATCCTGGTGGTGTTCCAGTTTATTTGTTTGTTAAAAATATATACATATATACAAATACAATTAAAGTTCTGGATTGAAAGGACTTGTGCTTTTTGTTGTTGTTGTTGAGACAGAGTCTCATTCTCTTGCTCAGACTGGAGTGCAGTGGTGAGGTCTCAGCTCACTGTAACGTCAACCTCCTGGGTGCAGGTGATCCTCCCAGCACAGCCTCCCAAGTAGCAGGGATTACAGGCACGCTCCACCACCCTTGGCTAATGATTTGTATTTTTTGTTGAGATGGGGTTTCTCCATGTTGCCCAGGCTGGTCTCAAACTCCTGGGCTCAAGCGCCCCTCCTGTCTCAGCCCCCTAAAGTGCTAGGATTACAGGTGTGAGCACTGCACCTGGACAGATTTGTCTTTTAAAAAATTTTAGTCCACCGGGCATGGTGGCTCATGTCTGTAATCCCAGCACTTTTGGGGGAGCCAAGGCGGGTGAATCGCTTAAGGTCAGGAATTCGAGACCAGCCTGGCCAGCATGGTGAGACCCCATCTCTACTAAAATACAAAAATTAGCTGGGTGTGGTGGTGAGCACCTGTAATCCCAGCTTCTAGGGAGGCTGAGGCAGGAGAATTGCTTGAACCCAGGAGGCGGAGGTTGCAGTGAGTTGAGATCGTGCCACTGCACTCCAGCCTGGCGACAGAACGATAACTTTTTCTACCCATGCTGGTCCCAGCCTCTCGGGCTATAACTCTACCGTCCCTCAGCGTAAGTTGGGGATATGATTTCACTATCCTAATTGCCTGTCCTAAGTGATCTTACTTGCTGAAAGGAACTAATGTTCTATTGTTTAGCACTTCTAAAAACTCATTTCCTTTACACAAGTTCAGTATTTTGGACAGGAAACAGTAGCTTTGTTGATTTTGCTAAGTGTCCTTACTTTCTGTAATGATTCTTTTATTTCAGGGTTCCATGTCCTTTATCTACAAGGCTTTGGAAAGGAATGTAAGGACAATGTTCATAGGTGGCTCTCAGTTGTCACAGAAGCACATCTCCAGCCCCTTAGCATCTTACTTCGTGTCATTTCCTTATGCGAGGCTTGGCTGGTACGTATAAGTTTATCTAACCTGTGAATGTTTTCTGCAGTATTAATTTTGTTCAGTCATTCTACAGGTGTTTTTTATTTTATTTTATTTTTGAAACAGAGTCTCACTTTGTCACCCAGACTGGAGTGCAGTGGCTTGATCTTGGCTCACTGCAACCTCTGTCTCCCAGGTTCAAGTGATTCTCTGCCTCAGCTTCCCAGTAGCTGGGATTTACAGGTGTGTGCCACCATACCTGGCTAATTTTTATATTTTTAGTGGAGACAAGGTATCACCATGTTGGCCAGGCTGATCTTGAACTTCCGGACCTAAGTGATTCTCCCACCTCAGCCTCCCAAAGTCCTGGGATTACAGGCATGAGCCACTGTGCCCAGCCCTCTGCAACTGTTTTAAATGGTGCTTGTCAGCACCTTGTTTGTCAATCAATTCATCATCAACAAAAGCATTAATTTATTTGATTAAAAAATGTTTTTTTCTGTACTAGAGATGGGGTCTTGCTATGTTGCCTAGGCTGGTCTCAAACTCCTGGGCTCAAGCGATCCACCTGCCTCAGCCTCCCAAAGTGCTGGGATTACAAGCATGAGTCACTGCACCTGACAAAAGCATTAAATTAATGGTTAAGTTATTGTAACAATGAAATGATCTCCTTACACTTGGTCAAATATGTTTAAATACAAGGAACTTTTGGTTTCCTAAATAATCACAACAATAAAGGATTATTTCATGGAATTTTTGTAAAGCTCCGATGTTCTTGGAGATATATTCTTACAGATTTCTTTTGTAATCTAATAGCATTAGAAGGTTGTAAGCAGATAGCTGTTATAGTGATTTAAATATTGTAACTTCATATGGTAAAAGCTGGTATACCATGACAGTTTTATAAAGAGAAAGTTAGGAATTCCTCTGATATTAAAATTCAACCAAAACTAAGCCCCGCAAAATAAATAAATAAAAACAAAACAAAACAAAACAACAGGAACATACAAAACTAAGCCCAAGTATATAAAAGTGACCATTTTCTGGAAGTTTGGATGAAGGCTTTTTTAAAAAAAATCACACTCCTTAATTCCAAAGGGCATCGCATTTCCTTGGCACAATTTCCTGACTGTCCTTCCTTTCGGGGCCTCTGTGCATTTAGCTCTAGTGCAGGAGACTGGGAGGCGAATGCTGTCTTTACTGTTCGTTCACTTGTGTGTAATGGTCTTCTTGGCCACCTCCCTGAAAGATCCAAAAGGCCTCCTGCTGGGCTGGCAACTACACAAGCACAGCCAGCCACAGGGGCATCCCTAGGGCTATTACTGGCCAGCATTGAGCCTCCAAAGTACAGAGAACAGCAGTGGATCCACTGGAGTGTCTGCCCCTCCCACCAGGTATCACAGCCTTAAACAACTGCTCTTGCCTTTTTCCTTTGTTCTGCCATTTGTTCTGATTTCGGCTTACTGGAACCTCCGCCTCCCGGGTTCAAGCGATTCTTCTGCCTCAGCCTCCAGAGTAGCTGCGATTACAGACGCCTGCCCCCATACCCAGCTAATTTTTGTATATTTAGTAGAGACGGGGTTTCACCATCTTGGCCAGGCTGGTCTCGAACTCTTGACCTCAGATGATCTACCACCTCGGCCTCCCAAAGTGCTGGGATTACAGGCATGAGCCACCACGCCCAGCCTGCCATTTATTCTTTATGTGGCAGTAAGAACTAGAATAAACAAATGACTTTTGGTCTTTCCAGCCGTAGTAGTGACACTTGAACCTTTGACTCGGTTTATCCAGCTCTATAACTGGTGGCTTGTGGAATCTCATCTAAACTACTAAATATGTTGAACACTTGATTTCTTGATTTGGCCCACTACCAGGTGCCTGTGTGGCTATGGTAGAAACATAGTCTGTTTCACACAAGCTTGTCTTTGGTCAAGTAACACATTGAAATGAGTTGAGCAGATCAGAAAGTGGCCTGAGCCATTGGCTGGAGGGACTTGGCTGGACACGAATTTCCTCTTTACTCTCAGGCAAGCCCTGGTTTTGTGTATAAGACAGGAAGCTTCATGAGGATACCTTCCATCCTCTCAGATTATGTGGTCCAAAAATGCTTAGAGGCCTTGATTTGTCCATTTTTATTTTTCCCCTTGAAGAATGAGACTGAATTTCTCAAACAATACAATGTCAGAAGTGAATATTCACAACAGTCACGCAGGGTAGAAAAGTCAGTGAGAGAGAGTGAACGGACTGGGCTCTAGAAAGGAAAGAAGCAGGTGACAGCTTTACCCCTAGTGCTCAGTGCATACCATGGTGGGTTCCTTCACTTCCCTAAGGGCAATGACCTCAGCTGACCTCAACCAGGATGGGTACGGCGACCTCGTGGTAGGTGCACCAGGCTACAGCCGCCCTGGCCGCATCCACATCGGGCGCGTGTACCTCATCTACGGCAATGAACTGGGTGTGCCGCCTGTTGACCTGGACCTGGACAAGGAGGCCCACAGGATCCTTGAAGGTTTCCAGGTGAGACACCATCTCATTCTTTCTCTTCTAGTGGTCAATAGCCACTGCTTACATTTTGTGGCAGATTCTCCAGGATGAGTAACTGATAACAAGAATAATTACAGTAACAAACAGCGGATGGTGTACATTTGTGAAGCACTTTTTATTTTTAAAAGCATGTTTACATCATTTATTTTATTCTATCATTAGTCTAATACCTTCCAAAAACACACATGCTATTGAGAACTGCTTTGAGTGGCCAGCTGGGATGTGATTTCTTGATAATATAATTGATAATATAAAACCTCTTTATACACACACACACACACACACACACGAAATGTATGTATTTATAAAACTTTGTAAATATTTTAATTAATTAGTTTGTTTATTTATTTGAGATGGAGTCTCTCGCTCTGTCACCCAGGCTGGAGTGCAGAGGCGTAATTTCTGCTCACTGCAACCTCCGTCTCCTGAGTTCAAGCAATTTTCCTGCCTCAGCCTCCCAAGTAGCTGGAACTACAGGTGCACACCACCATGCCTGGCTAATATTTTTATTTTTAGTATAGATGCAGTTTCTCCATGTTGGCCAGGCTGGTCTCGAACTCCTGACCTCAGGTAATGCACCCGCCTAGGCCTCCCAAAGTGTTGGGATTACAGGCGTGAGCCACCGTGCCTGGCTAGAATTTTAGATTCACAGAAAAGGTATAAAGACAGTACAGAGAGTTCCCATGTACTGTTTACTCATTTTCCCCTATGTTAACATCTTACAAAATCATGGTATACTTGTCAAATATTAAGAATAAAAACAACATTGGTACATCACTACTAACTAAACGCCAGACTTTCTTTAGATTTCACTCTTTTGTCCGAAGTGGCTATTCATCACCTGAAAACACCTGCAGTGACTACAGACATTCGTCATGGAGTCCAAGCATTAATTCCTCCATAGAGCGCTAGGGTCCTGGAAAGTTTTTCTAACATCAGAGGCTTTAGTTTTTGTAACAGCAATAAGTGGGGGGGGGAGGGGGGGAGGGGGACGGGGTAGACAGAGCCCTGCTACTAGTCATCGGCGAGTGTGGGGCTTTTGGTGACACTGTCCTGGCACTGCATTCTCTGAGTGTCAAGCGTCAGAGGGGGAAGGAACCCTAGACTTCCGGTCAGATCGTCGCGGTTCTTGTTCTGGGCAAGCCACTTACCCTTTTGCTGTGAAGTTAATCCTGTGAAGAGAAAATAAGATGGTACACCTGAACATGCTTTTTTTGTTTTTTTTGAGATAGAGTCTCACTCTGTTGTCTAGACTGGAGTGCAGTGGCATGATCTTGGCTCACTGCAGCCTCTGCCTTCTGGGTTTAAGTTATTCTCCCGTCTCAGCATCCCAAGTAGCTAGGACTATAGGCATGCACCGCCATGCCTGGCTAATTTTTGTATTTTTAGTGGAGACGGGGTTTCACCATATTGATAAGGCTGGTCTTGAACTCTTGACCTCAGGTGATCCGTCCGCCTCAGCCTCCCAAAGTTCTGGGATTATAGGTGTGAGCCACTGTACCCAGCCATGAACACGCTTTCAAAAATAAGAAGTACAATGGTTTATGATCTAGTTTAGGCTCTGATGAAAGGAGCTCTGAATCCAACGTGTACAAATAAGGTGACTGGCTAGTGTATAAGGTCACAGTCCCAGAGGGACAGCATTTTTCAGAGCCTTCTGACACCACATGAAAGATTTCCAGAAGACGTCTATCTAATCTTGTTGCTTCTTACTTCTCTACAAAGCCTTTCCCCGTCAGACTGTTGTGTAAAGTATAAACCTGTGGGTGCATATAGACAGGGAATAAGACAGGAAAACTGCTTCCTGTGGCTGCTAAACTCTCTCAAATACCACTTGGGTGAGAAAGGAAGTGGCTCCATGCCCTCCTCCCCCAGTGACCTTTGATAATTTCAAAGATGGCAAGATACAGGCATGGACGAGGGATGGGAATCCTGCCCTCAGGCCCTGACTGCAATGAGCATCTCCCTGTCCTCATTGATAATGAAGGTTTATGATAGATATCTCAAGGCATGGCCTGCTTTAAAATTCTGTGCTCCTCTAGGAATGATTGGCTGGCCCATAGGAGGGCTGAGCGGTGCAGCTGATGGTGATGATATGAACCAGTCTTCAGTGGGCAGAGCCCTGAGTTATTGGTTCCCACCCTGCCCTAGCGTGTTTTGTGTCCCCAAGCAACATTTTCTTGTTTATCAAGTTTCTGCCTTATAGAAAGGGGCAGTGCTTATAGATGCCACTGCACACGGGTGTGGAGAGATTACCCAATAAATAATGGACGTGGGTCCTGCAACATGTGTGTTATGTGGCAAGCACCACTGTGTGAAAGGCCATTTATTGTTACATAAGTTGTGAAAGAACTGGAGAACCTGGCTCGGCGCTGTGGCTCATGCCTATAATCCCGGCACTTTGGGAGGCCAACGCGGGCAGATCATGAGGTCAAGAGATCGCGACCAGCCTGACTAACGTGGTGAAACCCTGTCTCTACTAAAAATACAAAATTAGCCAGGCGTGGTGGCACATGCCTGTAATCCCAGCTACTCGGGAGGCTGAGGCAGGAGAATAGCTTGAACCCAGGAGGTGAGCCGAGATCACGCCATTGTACTCTAGCCTGGCAACAAGAGCGAAACACCATCTCAAAAACACACACACAGAGAGAGAGAGAGAGAGAAAGAATTGGAGAACCCAGTGAATTACTTTCAGGTCTACGCTGATTCCAGACAGTAGGATAAGAAAGATATAGAAAGTCCACTTTGGAAGAAAAGTGTCTCTGAAGCGATTGAGTTTTCCATCTGTAAACTGTTAAAGTGAGGATGCCAGCAGTTCCTACCTCAATGCATTTAAAGTGCTTGGAACAATGTCTACAGCAGCACCGTCCTGCAGGTGCTGCAGGTACTTTCTGTACTGATAGGAATGTTCTGTAGCTGTGCTGTCCAGTGGCTGCTAAACTCTCTCAAATAAAACATGGGAGACATAAAACACAGGCTTTGAACATTTGAAATGTGGCTATTGCAACTGAGAAACTGAATTTTTATTATTTATTTATTTATTTTGTTTGTTTTGAGATGGAGTTTTGCTTTTGTCATCCAGGCTGGAGTGCAGTGGCATGATCTCGGCTTACTGCAACCTCTGCTTCCCAGGTTCAGGCAGTTCTTCTGCCTCAGCCTCCCGAGTAGCTGGGATTACAGGTGCCCGCCACCACGCCTGGCTAATTTTTATATTTTTAGTGGACATGGGGCTTCGCCATGTTGACCAGGCTGATCTCAAACTCCTCAGGTGATCCGCTCACCTCGGCCTCCCAAAGTGCTGGGATTACAGGCTTAAGCCGCTGCACCAGGGCAGAAACGGAATTTTTAATTCTATTTAATGTTAATTACTTTAAATTTAAAGGTAACAGCCCTATTTGGCTAGGGGCTACCACCTTGGTCAGCATGGGTCTAGAACATCCTGAGTATTCAACAAATGTTAGCTACTGTTGCTGATGTTACATGATTATTATTTTATATACTTTCTTTTTTTGTTTGAGGTGGAGTCTCGCTCTGTTGCCTAGGCTGGAGTGCAGTGACACAGTCTTGGCTCACTGCAACCTCCACCTCCTGGGTTCAAGTGATTCTCCTGCCTGGGCCTCCAGAGTAGCTGGGATTACAGGCATGTGCCACCACACCTGGCTAATTTTTGTACTTTTAGTACAGATGGGGTTTCACTGTGTTGGCCAAGCTGGTCTTGAACTCCTGACCTCAGGCAATCCACCCACCTTGGCCTCCCAAAGTGCTGGGATTACAGGCGTGAGCCACCACACCTGGCCTATTTTAGGTACTTTCGAAGATAAGTTTTGTGTTTAATGTGGGTCAGAACATACATGAGGCTATTTTCTACAAACCTAGAACTCATAAGAACTGACCCTTTACTTTCTGGCATCTCTGCTTCCTCTCAAGGCAGACAGACATGCTGAAAATGTACTTAGTGCAGAGCTCCCTGACTAATGTGTTGCAAATATGTTACAGCTTGCTGCTGCACCTTCAGCTTTTGGGTGGCGGGGTTGAGGGGGTCCCCAGGCCTCTCTACTCCCTGGGAGTCAGGAATGTTCTTTCCAACACCGTGGCTTAGCCCAGGGGAAGTAAACTTGTGCCTCTTCAGCCCTCAGGTCGGTTTGGCTCAGCCTTGGCTGTGTTGGATTTTAACATGGACGGCGTGCCTGACCTGGCTGTGGGAGCTCCCTCGGTGGGCTCCGAGCAGCTCACCTACAAAGTAAGGCTGCTGCTGGGGTAGGGTTGGAGAAGAATGGGGTGGCAGGGAGGGGACTCTGAGGGAGGCCAGTGCTGGGGCGAGCCCTTGGAGCAAAGCAGACAGCCAGTGTATCAGACAGAGCATTTGTGAGCAGATCATCTCAGGCCCCTATGGAGTTCTTGCCGTGACCTTGAGTTACCTTGTAACACCTGCTGCTGCCTCCCTGGCCTTATTTTGGCCCTGTGGTTTCCAAATTCCACCAGGTACTTTGCTCTTTTTTTCGTCCCCTACCGTGCTGAATGCCAGTGAAGGGATACAGAAATTCCAGCTAATCTGTAATTTCTGGCTGTCAAAACAGCGAGGTGACTTCCCGGGGACCTCTCCTCAAATGCTGGATCCCTGCCTGTTGCCTCCTTTCTTACTGAGGCAGAGATCCTGGGCTCTGGACCACAGGGCTTGCTTCCCACAGGTGCTTCCTACCACAGCAGGGCCCACGAATCCGGGCTCCATGTGTGACCGTGGAGGTCGAGGGCCCTCCCTTGCCGGCTGCCCTTGGCACGCTCACCTCTTGCCCCTTCCTCCTCACACTCCATTTCTAGACATGCCAGCAATCTGTCACATCCTGCACTCATCAGGCTGTCTCATTTTGCGACCTTTGCTCATACAGTTTCCTCTGCTTGAAAGGCTTTTTCTCCCCTGTCTTTCTTTAGGAGTGACAGTCACTTCTTGCCGAAACTATTACCTAACTGCTGGGTGAGGCTGATACTTCTTTGTCCCCACATAGCATCCTGTGCTTGTACCTGTGTTACAGCCCCTTCATCCCTGGGTGTCATAATGACATGTATGCCAGCCTTTCAGGAGGATAGAGATTGGTCTTCTTTGTCATTGTGTACCTAGTACATGGCTTATGATGGAAAAGAAGTGCTTGTAGAATGAATGGGGATTGAGACAGGCAAGTTGTAAGAGGAACTGATTGGTAACACAGAATAAAATAGCACAGTATGTATCCTCAGGCAGGCAAGTGGTACCGATGTGGTATGTTGGCATTCAGATGTGCCATGGTACAACGGGGTGTAGCCCGGGGGCTTCATAGAAGAGCCTGAAACTGTGCTAGGCCTTGAAGTGGGCAAGGAGTTGAGTAAGTCATTCTGCAGGCACACTGCACAATTGTGTGTGGAGGATCTTGAGTAAGACATCATGGAGGCAAAGATATAAGTGCCATCATTTCTGCATTGTGGAGTCTCATAGTCTGATGGAAGTGACAGACTTTAAACAAATTCCTTTCAGCGCAGCAGCAATGCATAGGATGGATTTCTGTCTGTCGTCAAGCTCCCAACCATTGGGGGTGGTGATAATTTGACAAGGTCTCGCTTTAATTAAAAATTTATTTTTCGTGGACCCGGAATCTCACTGGACCCGGAATCAGCACTGTTGTCCAGGCTGGTCTTGAACTCCTGGCCTCAAGCCATGTTCCCACTTGGGCCTCCCAAAGCACTGGGATTATAGGCATCAGCCACCATACCTGGACCCAGAGCCAGTCCTTTTTGTCTTGCTGTTGTTTAAGGTTCTTGGGTCACCACCAGAGCCTCATGTCTGTCTGTTGTTTGTCTTTATCTAGGGTGCCGTGTATGTCTATTTTGGTTCCAAACAAGGAAGAATGTCTTCTTCCCCTAACATCACCATCTCTTGCCAGGTATGTTTACCACTTTAGCCAGGTGCAGAAACCTAGAACTTACTGTATCCTAATTGCCACCAGGGCTGGGTAAAATGTGCTTTCCCGGTTTCTTCTTAAGGACATCTACTGTAACTTGGGCTGGACTCTCTTGGCTGCAGATGTGAACGGAGACAGTGAGCCCGATCTGGTGATTGGCTCCCCTTTTGCGCCAGGTGGAGGGAAGCAGAAGGGAATTGTGGCTGCGTTTTATTCTGGCCCCAGCCTGAGCGACAAAGGTAGTGCCTGAGGGGGAATGGGTGGAGACCATGGCTGCTCTGTGTGTCTGTGCGAACTTACCCTGCATAGGGGTTTATGGCCTTTTTCCTTATTCCATATCATATCACCAACATTTTCTAACAGCCTGTTACTCTTAAAGATGTTCTGGCAAGTGATGTGCATAGATTCACTGAGAATACAAAAGGTGACCCACAATTTCTAGGTAGAGAGCCAAAGAGGGCAAATAGACTATTCCCATAGTGTCTCCATGTAAAACAGAAACACTGAGGAGACTTTGCACCAACAGCATCTCAGTGGTGCGCTCAACAGTCCATAGCCATTTTTGTTTGTTTGTTTTGTTTTGAGACAGAGTCTCACTGTGTCACCCAGGCTGGAGTGCAGTAGCATGATCTTGGCTCACTGCAAGCTCTACCTCCCAGCTTCAAGCAATTCTGTCTCAGCCTCCTGAGTAGCTGGGACTACAGGTGCATTCCACCACGCTTGGCTAATTTTTATATTTTTAGTAGAGACGGGGTTTCACAATATTGGTCAGGCTGGTCTTGAACTCCTGACCTCAGGTGATCCACCCGCCTTGGCCTGCCAAAGTGCTGGGGTTACAGGTGTGAGCCACCACACCTGGCCCAGAGTCTTTTTAAATAGCATCCTCCGCTCCACAGAAGTGAACTCTAGAAATGTATTTCTCGTATGAAGTATGAGATTCATTTTTGACATTGGGGTCCTGGGATCAGCGTGGGAACATAAAAGATGTCTGGCAAAAGCTCAACAAAATGAACCCACTTCTATTAGGCTACGAAAAGGACCCTTTCTTTTCACCCCAGTAGTCCTCTCACTTAAAGTGTTAGTAAAAAGGACGAGTTGTCTTCTTTAGAGAAACTGAACGTGGAGGCGGCCAACTGGACGGTGAGAGGCGAGGAAGACTTTGCCTGGTTTGGATACTCCCTTCATGGTGTCACTGTGGACAACAGAACCTTGCTGCTGGTTGGGAGCCCAACCTGGAAGAATGCCAGCAGGTGAGGCTGATGCTGGGGCTGGGACCCGTGACCACAGGGTCAGGTACCAGTTGCTGTGGAGCCCACTGAGCTTTGGACTCAGGCAAAAGGGCTAGGAAATGCTTGACCTTTGAAGGAAAAGCCAAGGCTCTGGGCAAGGTTGCAAATTCTCCTCTTTAGAAATACAAAAATACAATAGACAAGTGTATTACTTTCTCACAGTCCTGGAAGCTAGAAGTTGAAGATCAAGGTTGAGGTCAGAGAGCTGGTTTCTCCTGATGCCTCTCTCTTTAGCTTGCAGATGGCTGTCTTCCCTCTGTGTGTGTCTGTGACCCATTCCTCGCTTCTGTTTTTTCTTTTGGGAGGAGGGGGTGAGGGTTCACTCTGTTGCAAAGGGCAGAGGGCAGTGGTAACTCACTGCAGCCTCGAACTCATAGGCTCAAGGGATCCTCCTGCCTCAGCCTCCTGAACAGCTGGGATTACAAGTGTGTACCCATGCCTAACTAATTTTTTTTTTTTTAATTTAAAAACATTTCTGTAGGGATGGGTTTTTGCAGTGTTGCCCAGGCTGGTCTCAAACTGGCTCAAGTGATCCTCCTGCCTCTCCTCTTCTTTGAAAGAGACGCATTGTATTGGATCAGGGTTCACCCAAATGACCTCATCTTAACTTAATCACCTCTTTAAAGATTCTGTCTTCAAATACAATCACATTCAGAGATACTGGTGGTTAGGACTTAAGTGTAGGGATGGGAGGACCACCACTGAGCCTGTAACAGTAGGTACCCCTATACCTCTATCCCAGAGAGTCTGCTGGGAGGCCTGTCAATTGGGAGGCAGAATGGTGGGTGTGGCACCTGGAGAACCTGGATGTTGCAATTAACTCCGATAGTCCCCACGCTTTCAGGCCTAGGGTCACAGAGACAGAGAGCCTGCTGGGAGGCCTGGATGGGGGGAGGTGCATTTCCTTTCCTTGCACTGAGTACCTGGCCTGCTCTCAGTCTTGTGCCCTGGCAGCTAAGCCCAGTGTGCTTCATTCTAGGCTGGGCCATTTGTTACACATCCGAGATGAGAAAAAGAGCCTTGGGAGGGTGTATGGCTACTTCCCACCAAACGGCCAAAGCTGGTTTACCATTTCTGGAGACAAGGTATGGCAAGCCCTCCCCCACAGGAGAGTGGACACTCCAACGAAGCTTTCTCGCCTATACAGTATTGATTGATTGTATCTCACAGGCAATGGGGAAACTGGGTACTTCCCTGTCCAGTGGCCACGTACTGATAAATGGAACTCTGACCCAAGTGCTGCTGGTTGGAGCCCCGACACGCGGTAGGTCACGCACCGCGAAACTTTGCTTCCTTTCAGTCGTGGCTCCTTGTACACATTGTATTGGAGGAAAGTTACGAGATCTGGAGCTGAACAGATCTAGGTTTAAATATTTCCTTTTTTCATTAATAGCAATCTATGTAACTTTGGGGAAGTTACTTCACCTCTCAGAACTTTTGTATCACCATCTACAAAACTGAAATTATAAGTATTTCTGGCGGGGTGTGATGGCTCACAGCTGTGATCCCAGCACTTTGGGAGGCCAAGTTGAGAGGATCACTTGAGGTCAGGAGTTGGAGACCAACCTGGCCAACATGGTGAAACCTTGCCTCTGCTGAAAATACAAAAATTAGCCAGGCATAGTGGCACACACCTGTAATCCTAGCTACTCAGGAGGCTGAGGCAGGAGAATCGCTTGAACCTGGGAGGCAGAAGTTGCAGTGAACCAGGATCATGCCACTGTACTCCAGCCTGGGCAGCAGAGCAAGACTTCGTCTAAACAATACAATGAAATAAAATAAAATAAAAATCTATTTCAAAGGTTTGTTGAAAATGACATATGAAAGTAACTTAATGTGTTTTAAAGCCCCTATCCTGTTGAACTTGGAACTAGAGAAAAATTGTATAAGTGAGTTCATTAGGAATAGGTCCACTATGAGGACCTATCTGGTTTTTTTTTGTTTTTTTTTTTCTTTTTTGAGACAGTCTTGCTGTGTCACCCAGGCTGGAGTGCAGCAGTGCTCTTATGGCTCACAGCAGCCTTGACCTCCTGGGCTCAAGTGATCCTTGTACCTCAGCCTCCTGAGTAGCTGGGACTACAGGCATGTATCAGCCACCACACTGGCTAATTTTTTATTTGTCGTAGAGACAGGATCTCAACATGGTGGCCAGGCTAGTTTCTAACTCCTGGGCTCAAGTAATTCTCCCACCTCGGCCTCCCAAAGTGCTGGGATTACAGGCAAAATCCACTGCACCCAGCCCTGAAGACGTATTTTAATAAACCGTTATTTTATTTATGGGAAAGAGAGTCTTTTTTTTAAAAAAAAAAGAACAACAAAAACTATTCCCTCCCAGATTATAAAGGTGATTTATGCTTATTGTGAAAATCTGTGAAATTACAAGGAAATATACAGAAGGAGAAAAATCACCCCTTACCCAGATATTTAAAAACTGAAGCTTATACCTATATACGATATTGTCATACCTAATTTTTTTACTTATTTTATGTCTTAAGCACATTCTCATGCTAGTAGATATTCTGCTAAAACATGATTTTTGATATCTACATTGCATTTTTTTCATGCCAACATTTACTAACATCACCCTGTTGACGGAATTGTAGGCTTGTTTCCAGTTTTACATTACTGTGAATAAGAAATTATTGAACACTCATGTACCTAATCTTTGACTGCCTTTCTGATTCGTTTTTGGATAGATTCCTGGAGATGGAATTCCTGGAGTACAGGATCGAATCTTTCTAAAAGCTCTTGTTATATATAATCAAACTATTTTTCAGAAAGATTTTTGTTTCATGCAATATGGGAAAGATTTGAATAATAGGCAGAAGTGGATCAGGCAGGCGGGGTGTGGTGGCTCACTCCTGTAATCCTAGCACTTTGGGAGGCAGAGGTGGGTGGATCACTTGAGGTTGGGAGTTAGAGACCAACCTGGCCAATATGGTAAAACCCTGTTTCTACTAAAAATACAAAAATTAGCCAGGTGTGGTGGCAGACACCTGTAATCCCAGCTACTCCAGAGGCTGAGCCACAAGAATTGCTTGAACCCGGGAAGCAGAGCTTGCAGTGAGCCGAGATTGAGCCACTGCACTCCAGCCTGGGCGACAGAGCGAGACTCCGTCTCAAAAACAAAACAAAACAATACAAAAAAACAACAACCAAAAAAACCAGTTTCTTTTGCTTTAAGTTTTCATTTCTACATTTGTCCTCCTTCGTTCCGTCTTGTAGTGACGGTCTCAAGCAGTAACAGTAGTAATTGCTGTAATGAGCCCAAGAATTTGAGGCCAGCCTGGGCAATATAGGGAGACCCCATCTCTACAGAAAAAAAAAAAAGCTAGGCATAGGCATGGTGGTGTGCACGCATAGTTCCATCTACTCAGGAGGCTGAGGTGGGAAGATCACTTGAGCCCAGGAGTTTAAGGCTGCAGTGAGCTATGATCGCACCACTGCACTCCAGCCTGGGCAACAGAGTGAGACCCTATTTATAAAAAAATAATAATAATAAATAGAAAATAAGTTTGATTATAACTTTTATATATGTATATAATGTTAATTTATAACATATAGGTATATAACTATACTACATATAAATGTATATAATATGTATATATGACATATACATGTTTGTATTACACTATTAATATGTATATATTATATATACATATGTATATGTATTAATTAATGTATTAATATGTATATATAACATGTATATATGTTATATACACATATTACATATATGTGTGTATATGTACATACAATGTATACAGATTATATGTGGATATGTGTATCTATAATATATATGCCTATAATATATACATGTGTATCTATAATATATACATATGTGTATCTATATGAATTGTATATAAATGTATATATTAGATATAAATATATATAAATTAATGTCACAGTCAGGTTATTGTTATTGATATATTTCGCCCACATTGTTCAGATTTTCCCATTTTTACTTGTATTTTACTTGTATTTCACCCACACAATTTGTGGGGCCCAGTTCCAAATAAAAATGCAGGGCCCCTTGTTAAAAAATTGTTGAGAATTTCAAGTCAGAGACAGGCCAATGTGAAGACAGGCATAGGACCTTTAGAAATGCAGTGCCTGTGTGACCATACGGGGCACACGTCTTGCATACTGTACAACTTTTCAAATCTTGGAATCAGGTTAGACACAACTTCCCTCATTTCCTAATCTACCGCAATTTTTGCATAGTACCTGCGTTTTATCACAAACATCCCGAATATGCAGCTTTGCAAAGATGTGGCATCACTGAAAGGAATGCAGGTCTCTCATGTCGTAACTGTGACTGGCCTCCACCTAGTAGTTCATGTGGTGTCATATGTCACTATTACCTTTGAAATTTCAAAATATCGACAGCATCTCTGCGAGTTCACTGAAGCGCTTCAGTGTGCAGTTTGGGAATCACAGCTGTAAGGCACAGATTAATCTAAATTTGAGGATTTTAATCTACTTTTTTTTTTCTTTTTGAGACAGAGTCTCACTCTCTTGCCCAGACTGGAGTGTAGTGGCGTGATCTCAGCTCACTGCAGCCTCTGCCTCCCAGGTTCAAGCAATTCTCCTGCCTCAGTCGCCTGAGTAGCTGGGAGTACAAGCGTGCGCCACCGTGCCAAGCTAATTTTTTTTTTTTTGTATTTTTAGTAGAGACGGGGTTTCGCCATGTTGGCCAGCCTGGTCTCAAACTCCTGACCTCAGGTGCCCTGCCTGCCTCGGCCTCCCAAAGTGCTGGGATTACAGGCATGAGCCACTCACCCAGCCACTACACCATTTTATATCAGGGACTTGAGCATCTGTGGATTTTGGTGTCTGTGAGAGGCCCTGGAACCAATCCCTTGTGGATACTGAGGGATGGCTGTATTATTTATGGTAGTGAAAAGCTGGAAATAGCCTAAATGTGAAAAGAATCAGATTTAAAATTTTATAATCCACAAAATCTCTATTTTGTTTAAAATGTGTGTTTATAGATATCTCTCTACCTAACTACCTATCTCACTCTCCACAAAGAAATATATATTATGTAAATTTTCTTCTTTATGCTTTTTTTTAAATAGATGGAGTCTTGCTATGTTGTCCAGGCTGGCCATGAACTTCTGGGCTCAAGTGATCCTCCTGTCTCAGGCTCACAAGTAGCTGGGACTACAGGCATGTGCCACCACACCTGGATTATGCTTTTTTTTTTTTTAGTATTTTTCATACTTTTGATAATGATGAAATATAGAAGATCTTCTTGACATCTTCATAGTTTTGACTATTTTGCAGTAATCCTGAAAGCTGGTGACATTAAGTGACTTATAGTTGATAATTTTTCTTTTTCTTTTTAAGCAATAGGGTCTTGCTCTGTTGCCCAGTCTGGAGTGCAGTGGTGTGATCACAGCTCACTGTAACCCTGAACTCCTGAGGTCAAGTGATCCTCCTGCCTCAGCCTCTTGAGTAGCTCAGACTACAGGCACATGCCACTGATGCCGTATTTTTTTGTAGTGATAGGATCTCACTGCATTACCCAGGATGGTCTCCAACTCGTGAGCTCAAGTGAGCCTCCTGCCTCAGCCTCCCAAAGTGCTGGGATTATAGGCATGAGCCACCGTGCCCAGCAGGTTTATAGTTTTTCTGAGACACAAGTATGAACCATGTTGCAAGATGATATCCTCTTTCCTGTGGTTTTCAAGAGTAGAGTTGGTGAGATGCACCTATGTTTTACAATAGCTCTGTTGTTTTCGGCTCCCTCCACTGGAAGAAAAGTTCCACTTGAGAAGTAAAATACTTGTGTGTGTTTATTTAAAAAATACCTGCCACCCCCGCAACCCAAACACAACCCTAGGGGCTAGTGCTCATGGCAGAAATGAAGACAATGTGGAGGTCAAAAAGATAATGGTCCTTAATTCGAAGGTATAAGCATTACAGACGGACTTCTATGTTAAGTAGAAGGTATCAGCATTACAGAAAGAATTCTATGTTATAAGTAGCATTCTAGAATTTGAGAATTCATAAAGGCTTCTGCATGTAGCCCTTTTAAAAGCCAAAGTTCTTCAGGATTATTTTCATTACTAAAATAATATAGAAATGCCTACAACATTACCTTGAGTTTTTTCTCCTTAATTGTCTAAATGTGTATGATAATCCATTGTTTGATTTGCATGATTGAGAGGATGAGGTGTTTTGAATGACTGAAATTTCCAAGTGTCTAGATTCTTCTGTTTTAATTCTGAAGAATTAAAAAAACACTGGTGAAATTATTTTAAATTATATACTTCTCTTCTTTAACAGAATGTGATGCATGTTAGAGATCTGGGAGTATTGATTAATTACAATTCTTCCTCATCCTTGTGCATTTCAAATCATTTCTGAAATAGATTCATGAAGCATTCAGAGGGATAGCAAAATATGTACTTTTGAAGAGCTGACATAGTTGGATTAGAGAACACAGTCTCAATGGGCAGCCCTATTCAGGTTAATTCTTGTTCCAGAAGCTGGACCTTGGGGTGACTTCTCTGAGATTCTCCCACATTCAGTGGGGCAGTGTTCATCCTGTCAGTGGCAGATCCAGAGGGAGAAGCCTCAGGTACCCTCCTGCCTGTGGAACGACTGAGGCAGGGAGTGGACAGAGAGCTGAAAGTATTACTGTATTCCTGGGCGCTCCAGGGAGCTCATGGTCCCTTTAGGAAGCATGAAAAGAAAGGGAATGTGGCCAGGCATGGTGGCTCATGCCTGTAATCCCAGCACTTTGGGAGGCTGAGGCAGGCGGATCACGAGGTCAGGAGATCGAGACCATCCTGCCTAACACGGTGAAACTCCGTCTCTACTAAAAATACAAAAAATTAGCCAGATGTGGTGGCAGGCGCCTGTCATCCCAGCTACTTGGGAGGCTGAGGCAGGAGAATCGTTTGAACACAGGAGGCGGAGCTTGCAGTGAGCTGAGATCACGCCACTGCACTCCAGCCTGGGCGACAGAGCGAGACTCCGTCTCAAAAAAAAAAAAAGAATGAAGATTTTCTCTCATTTCAACTTTTCTTGATATTTTGGGCTTTCACTCTGAATATTAACTATTGTACTTTGTTGGCACATTGTTTTCTTAGGAGACATTGTGTTAGGTCAGGTTGTTTACCCTACATCGGAAAGCTCCAGATTGCTGAGCTTTTAAAACACTATTTCTTATTTCCTACTGTTTTCTAGTTGCTGACTCTGCTTTGGGCCCTCAGTGGCTTCTAGTGGACAGTTTCCTGTAAACAAGGCACAAGTTTCTCCGAAAAAACAGGTCAAATTAGCTCAGTTTTACACACAAAACTCAGTGGACACTGACGTGAGATCGTATCCACGCACTGACACTTTGCCAACATACAGCAAACCTCTCAGAGGGCCACCAGCCCCGCCAACCCACAGGTGCCATTTGTATTTCTGAAATCAAAGCTCTGTTCCAAATAACAGAGTTTACAGCGAAATTCCAACAACTAGCTTTGAGTTTGTTCAAAATTCATTAATTCAATAAACACTTTATTAAATACTTGTACAGAACCAAGCACCATGCTAGTTACAGTGGACAGAGAGACAAAGCCATGACCCCATTGCTTGTGGAATGGACGCCTGATGCAGGATACACAGGAGTGAATGCAGAGCAATGCTGCCCTGCCATGGGTATTCGGAAGGCACTGGGCCAGCTCATGTCCACTGTAAAATGCTTACCTGAACTCGGAGGTCCTGGGGTCGGGACACAATCACTTGACCGTGTTTTGTGGGCCCCAGCTGTCTGCAGTTCTTGTAGTTCTGCTGCGTTTGTGCCCAGAGCTAAAGTCCCACCGGACTCAGTGTTATTATGTATGGGAGCACATGGAAGCGGCCTCTGCTCTAGACCAGGGAGGTTAGGAAAGGCTTCCCAGAGGAGAGGACACCTGAGCCAAATTCTGCAGGGTGAGCAGGAGTAGCCAGCAGAGGGATGTGGACGGGGAGCACGGGAGCGTATGCCTCTATTCCAGGCAGAGAGCATATCATGTCCAAAGGCCGAAATTTAACACATAGATTGGGCCGTGGTTTAAGTTCATAATGATGAAGTGTAGGTGAAAGGGTTAATGGCGCTAGAGACCCAAGTGGGAGTCAGATTCTGTAAGGCCTTATGAAGAGTTTGGACTCCATCCAGAGTTCACTTGTGTTTGGATGTGTCAGTCATGGGGGTGACGTAGGCAGTTTGTGATATGAGAAAATAAAAAGGTGGTTGTGTGGAGACTGTATTATGGGGATATGACCGGAAAAAAGAATACCTGCCTGGAGGGAAATCACTGAAGCTCTCTGCTGTTTGTGCCTTGGTGCCCAAGCTGGTTGGACCTCTCTCTCTGCCGGAGTTGACCAGCACTGTCCTGTAGGATCCTGAGTGATCAGCGTCACTTGAGAATGGGATGCTATTCCGTGTTCTGTAATGCCTTCATTTTTGTGAGGCCAGCAGGATCTGTGGTTCATTTCAGATGACGTGTCTAAGATGGCATTCCTGACCATGACCCTGCACCAAGGCGGAGCCACTCGGATGTACGCGCTCACATCTGACGTGCAGCCTCCGCTGCTCAGCACCTTCAGCGGAGACCGCCGCTTCTCTCGATTTGGTGGCGTTCTGCACTTGAGTGACCTGGATGATGATGGCGTAGGTAAGAATAAAACAGGACCCTTTGACAAGAATTGAGTCCCTTTGCCCAGTGGGTGGATTTCCTAATTGGATCATCTGGGCTCTGCCCTTATAATTGACAGCCCCGTGGCCCAAGGACGTTTAGATAGATCTTGAATCAGACAAGACCAGAGAGGGAGTTGCACTTCTGGAAGGTGGTAATATGAGAATCACCTGTGGTAATTGCTATTGATGAATAACGTAGGAAACAAAAGCCTTTGCCTTTGCCAGGATGAAATCACGGCAGGCTAAAGGAGACATGAATATTGTTTGCAGGAGGCTGGGTTAGGATCCAGTAGCAGAACAAGGAAAAGATGACAGTGAGGAGTCAAATACTTCCTTCTGTCAGTTTTTATTGTTTACAGATGAAATCATCATGGCGGCCCCCCTGAGGATAGCAGATGTAACCTCTGGGCTGATTGGGGGAGAAGATGGCCAAGTTTATGTATATAATGGCAAAGAGACCACCATTGGTGACATGACTGGCAAATGCAAATCATGGATAACTCCATGTCCAGAAGAAAAGGTAAAGTGTTCTATAAAATTCTATACGTTACTGGGAAAGGATCACTAATCACTGATTCCTTGTTAACTCATGTCCACTA
This sequence comes from Piliocolobus tephrosceles, assembly GCF_002776525.5. Lineage (NCBI taxonomy): Eukaryota > Metazoa > Chordata > Mammalia > Primates > Cercopithecidae > Piliocolobus > Piliocolobus tephrosceles. The sequence continues at coordinate 144,049,061 of NC_045438.1, forward strand.
TAAAATGCTTACCTGAATTCATACATTCTGGGGTCAGGACACCATCATCTGCCCATGTTTTGTGGGCCCCAGCTGCCTGCAGTTCTTACAGTTCTGCAACATTTGTGCCCAGAGCTAAAGTCCCACCGGACTTGGTGTTATGTAGGTTCCTGGTCACACAGCCTCCCACTGCTTGGTTAGGCACCCACAGCATAGAAGAAAGAAAACAGGCCATGGCCATTGGAGTTTCTCTTTTTAAAATAGAGACGGGTTCCTGTTCCATTGCCCAGGCTGGAGTGCCATGGTGTGATCATGGCTCACTGCAGCCTCAAACTCCTGGGCTCAGGTGATTCTCTTGTCTCAGCCTCCTGAGTAGCTAGGACTACAGGCATGTGCCACCACACCCAGCTAATCTTTGTATTTTTTGTAGAGATGGAGCCCCACTATGTTGCCCAGGCTGGTACTGAACTCTTGGGCTCAAGCAGTCCTTCCACCTGGCCTCTCAAAGTGCTGGGATTACAGGCATGAGCCACCATGCCTGGCTAGCCACTGGAGTTTCATTAAAACGGCCTGTCTTTTGCTTTTTGTTTCATTTCTTTGTTTATTCCTGTTTTGGGTGAGTTTCCTTAAGTTACATTTCCTGAGCCTAAAACATTTGGCCATTATTTAATTTTTTTTTTTTTTTTTTTTTTGAGATAGAGTCTGGCTTTGTCACTTAGGCTGAAGTGCAGTGGCAGGGTCTCGGCTCACTTCAACCTCCTCCTCCCAGGTTCAAGCCACTCTCCTGCTTCAGCCTCCCAAATAGCTGGGACTACAGGTATGCGCCACCAGGCCCGGCTAATTTTTGTGTTTTTAGTAGAGACAGGGTGTCACCATGTTGGCCAGGTGGCGATTACAGCCCAAAGTGCTGGGATTACAGGCATGAGCCACCACACCCCACCTATTTTAAAAATTTTTAAATTATTTTTTAAATTGCAAAATTAGTGAAAGTTTACTATGAAAATTTTAGAAAATACAAAATGTACAAAGAAGAGAATTAAAAATTATCTATCTAAAATTCCACTCTGCAGAACTAATACCTATTTACCTTTAGAGCGGATCCTGCTGGTATTTTTCCTATGACTTTAATTACTACCATTTATTGTGTATTTAGTATGCATATGCTAAGAACTGTGTATCATTTAATCCACATAAAAGTTATGAAATTAATATTATGCCTGTTTACAGATTTAAAAAATTAAAGATCTTAGCTGAGTGTGGTGGCTTACACCTGTAATCCCAGCACTTTGGGAGGCTGAGGCAGGAGGATCCCTTGAGCCCAGGAGTTCAGGACCAGCTTGGGCAACATAGGGAGACCCTGTCTTAAAACAAAAAAATTAAAGATCAGAGAGGAAGTTTATTCAAGGTTACACTGCTAGGAAGGACATGGCACAACAGGAATTTGTACCAAGATCTGATTCTAAAGCCTACCCGTAAGTATTACACTATGTGTGTGCATATTTTGGTTGACAATTGTGATGCTATTGTGCATAATTTGTGCATAATTTTGTAACTTTTTTTTTTTTAATGGAGTCTCACTCTGTCATCCAGGCTGGAGTGCAGTGGCATGATCTCGGCTCAGTACAACCTCCACTTCCCAGGTTCAAGTGATTCTCCTGCCTCAGCTTCCTGAGTAGCTGGGACTACAGGCGCACACCACCATGCCCAGCTAATTTTTGTATTTTTAGTAGAGACGGGGGTTTCACCACATTGGCCAGGCTGGTCTTGAACTCCTGACCTCCAGTGATCCTCCTGCCTCGGCCTCCCAAAGTGCTGGGATTATAGGCGTGAGCCACTGCGCCTGGCCACTGCGCCTGGCCTTAACTTGAATTTTTTTTTTTTAACCTACCAATATGCCAAGAACATTTTCTTATGTTATCTGATATTCTTATATAATACGATATTTACCGGCTGATGAGTGTTTTATCTACAGATAAAATAGTTTACTTACCCATTATTTAAGTAACTATTAGTCATTTGTGCCATTTCCAATTTTCACTGTTTTAAATAATATGGTAAATAGTCACATAAACATTTTTATACATCTGGTTAATTTTCTGACCTGTATTTCTATAAGTAGAATTTCTGGGGTCAAAGGGCATGCACATTTGTAAGGCTAATCAAGAAATGTAGAAATGAGGCCGGGCATGGTGGCTCATGCCTATAATCCCAGCACTTTGGGAGGTCGAGATGGACAGATCACCTGAGGTCAGGAGTTCGAGACCAGCCTGGCCAGCATGACGAAACCCCCTTCTACTAAAAATACAAAAAAATTAGCCAGGCGTGGTGTTACATGCCTGTAATTCCATCTACTCAGGAGGCTGAGGCGGGAGACTTGCTTGAACCTGGGAGGCAGAGGTTGCAGTGAGCTGAAATTGCGCCACTGTACTCCAGCCTGGGTGACAGAGTGAGATTCTGTCTCAAAAAAAACAAAAAAAAGAAAGAAAGAAATGTAGAAATGAGGGTGTAAGGGTATAATTAAAATTGATTTTAGAAAACCACACAAACAGTAATAACGTTGTCTCTCTTCTCAATTTTTTTCTTCAGGCCCAATATGTACTGATTTCTCCTGAAGTAAGTATCCCTTGAAAGACTGAGGAAAGAAAAATTACCGTAACAATGCCCCTTGGCTTATTTTAAACAGATAAAGTATTGCGCTGTGTTCTCCAAAGTCCATTAACAGACAGCATGTTTTGCAGGCCAGCTCGAGGTTTGGGAGCTCCCTGATCACCGTGAGGTCCAAGGCAAAGGTGAGCCCCAGGACTTCATTTCATTGACGTTTATGTTAGTACTGAGGGTGGGATTTGGTGTCTCACTTCTAGGTTTGTTTCAGATTTTATTTTTATTTGAAAAGGAGAAGAACGCACAAAAAGAAAATAACATTCACGTATAATCCCATCACTTCCTTGGTGGAAAGTTTCCCTTTTTACTCTTCCTGTTTTATCCTCTACAGCAGGGTTTGGGGCCAACTCGTCTGCCATCTAATTTTGTAGAGCCATAAACTAAAAATGTCAGCTCATGTTGAGATGGTTGAAAAGAAATCAAAACAGAATGTTTTGTAACATATGAAGTTTAAATGACATTGAAGTTGCAGTGCCCACACAGTTGTAGTGGAACACAGCTGGGCTCGTCTGCCGTGGACTGCCCATGGCTGCTGTCACGCCGCAGTGGCAGAACTGAGGGGTTGCTTTGGAGACTGATGCCTCACAAAGCCTAAAGTATTTATTATCTGGCCTGTTCCCCAAAATTGTTTGCTGGCCCTTGCCCTAGAAGATAACCATTGTTAATATTTTGCTATTTTCTTCCAGACTTTCAGAGTTATTTACTTATTTATTTATTATTTTTTATACAGAAGCTTGCTCTGTTGCCCAGGCTGGAGTGCAGGGGTGCAAATTCGGCTCACTGCAACCTCCACCTCCCAGGTTCAAGTGATTTTCCTGCCTCAGGCTCCCAAGTAGCTGGGATTACAGTTGCCCACCACCAGGCCCAGCTATTTTTTTTTTTAATTTTGTAGAGATAGAGTTTTGCCATATTGTCCAGGCTGGTCTGAAACTCTTGGCCTCAAGTGATCTGCCTGCCTCTGCCTTTCAAAGTGATGGGATTATAAGCATGCGCCACCGCACCCGGCCTAGAGTGTTTCAATGACTTTTTTTTTTTTTAAGTCAGGGTCTGGCTCTTGTTACCCAAGCTGGAGTGCAGTGGCATGGTCTTGGCTCACTGCAACCTCTGTCTCCTGGACTCAAGTGATCCTCCAACCTCAGCCTTCTGAGTAGCTGAGACCAAAGGTGTGTGACACCATTCCACGCTAGTTTTTGTATTTTTAGGAGACAGAGTTTTACCATGTTGCCCAGGCTGGTCTTGAACTCCTGGACTCAAGTGATCCACCCGCCTTGGCCCCCATTTTTTTGGCTGTTACGGACAATGGCATAGTGAGCATTGTTGTACCTATCTGTAGCTTTTTATAATTGAGCAAATACCCCACAGGTAGAATCTTAAAAGTAGGATTGCTAGATCTAAAAGTGTACACATTTTAAATTTCGGTATGGCAGATTAAAAAGTTTAACCCTGGCTGGGCGCGGTGGCTCACACCTGTAATCCCAGCACTTTGGGAGGCCGAGGTGGGTGGATCACCTGAGGTTCAGGAGTTCCAGACCAGCCTGGCTAACATGGTGAAATCTCGTTTCGACTAAAAATACAAAAAATAGCCAGGCGTGGTGGCGCATGCCTATAGTCTCACCTATTCGGGAGACTGAGGCAGGAGAATCGCTTGAACCTGAGAGGCGGAGGTTGCAGTGAGCCGAGATGGTGCCACTGCACTCCAGCCTAGGCGAGGGAGCAAGACTTTGTCTCAAAAAAAAAAAAAAAGGGCCGGGTGCGGTTTTCTCACGCCTGTAATCCCAACACTTTGGGAGGCCAAGGCGGGCAGATGACGAGATTAGGAGGTTGAGACCATCCTTGCAAACACGGTGAAACCCCGTCTCTACTAAAAATACAAAAAAGTTAGCCGGGCGTGGTGGCAGGTGCTTGTAGTCCCAGCTACTCCAGAGGCTGAGGCAGGAGAATGGTGTGAACCCGGGAGGCCGAACTTGCAGTGAGCTGAGATCGCGCCACTGCACTCCAGCCTGGGCAACAGAGCGAGACTCCGTCTCAAAAAAAAAAAAGAAAAACAAAAAGTTTAACCTTAAAATACACCTCTAAACCACTGATTGCATTCATCCATTTATTTTAGGTTATGACACTGTATAGAACTGTGCTAGGCTATAAGAGATAAAAACAGAGAAGGCAAAGTCCCTGTTCTTGAAAATAAGATTTATATACATGGAAAGTCAAATAAAATGCAAATTAGTATAGGATTAAATGCTAATGAGTAGCATGAAGAATAAGTCTTAACAGTGGGTTGAAGGGCTGTGGAAGTCTTCATAGATTTATATATATAAAACCGTGTCTGTAAGACTTGGTAAGTGCTGTGGACCAGGCTCCTGTGGACCTGGTGGAAGGTGGGAGAAGGAAGAGGATTAGAAAAACATTGTGGTGAAACTGCCCTCTAGTGGCCAATAATTTAAGTGACCCATTTACAGGCAGGTCTAAAAATGTAGGATTAACCACACAACAAAAAGATGGTTATTAACTTTTTGGGAAGATTCTCAGAAGGTCTGATCACAGGAAGCCTTTATATCACAAGCTTGGCTTATATTTAAAATTTTATTCGTTTCAAAAATTAGGCATTATCAAGAACCCATGTATTATAATACAAACTATACATATATCAACTATAACTTACATCAATTGAGAGTAGTGGTATATACCGATTATGTAAAAGTAATTTGTATTTTATTCCTGTTTGTAAAACAATGCAAATGCACCTTCCTAATTATTGTTCACCTGGGTTGGTGTTAAAATTACTTCACTTTTCCAGCACATCCCTGAGCTTGGGGGCGTTTTTGAGCACTCTGGGCGTAAAGATAAATTAGATGTTATGTTTCAAAAATGGGCATTGACAATCAGGAGGAGCAGAGTGGCCTTTTTCTGAGATTTGGGTACAAGTTATGTTCTGAAGACTCCTTCCTTTCTGTGGCATAAGAGCATTCAGTGATGAAATTAGTCGTAACAAACTAGAATTAGGATTCAGTTCTGAAACTTCTCACAGGGCTGCGTTCCATCAGCTCAGGAGCCTCAGCAAAGCGGTAACTGAGTGTGTAGTGAGTAGTGTTGTATCAGGCACCTGTGAGACAGACAAATAAACCTGAGACACGGTCCCAGCCCCACGTGCTTGTAGTCTAGATGGGAAAATACAGCAGGCCCACAAGACCATCCAGGTTGGTATATGATGACCACGAGCCAAAGGAGGTCAGACAGCAACGGCAGCGGAAGTCTCTGCTGGTGGAGTCAGGGAAGGGCCTGCAGAGATTATGGGCCCGGAGCTGCATCTGGAAAAATGACTAGACTCTGACAAAACAGAAGCCGAAGGCCAGGCAAATTCAGTAAATGTGTAATTCCATAAATTGGGAAAGAGAGGGAGAATAAATTACCGTTTGATTCCATTTTCTTAAGTGTAGATTTTCCCTGTTAATTGACACTGGGGTATTAAGGGATAAGATAAGCACAGGGCTAAGCATAGTGTTTGACCCATGGTAACACCTTAACAAATTTTAGCTATGATTATTATTTCTGGATTTCATGAGTAGTTTTCAAAATTAAATAAGAAACTGTCATACCCTGCTCTGACCAAAATACTGTCAGCCAGTTTGATCACCCGTACCTCATGGGCCAGCTTTGGTTCAGAATAACTTTTGTCAGTTTCCACAAATCAAATCCAACCTTGGAGTATGAAGATTTGCCACCACTGAAAATGTTTAAAGACCCAGGCATGGTGGCTCACACGTGTAACTTCAGCTTTGGGAAGCCAAGGCGGGTGGATCACTTGAGGTCGGGAGTTCGAGACCAGCATGGGCAACGTGGCGAGACCTCGTCTCTACTAAAAATACAAAAATTATCCAGACGTGGTGGCACATGCCTGTAATCCCCGCTACTCGGGAGGCTGAGACATGAGAATTGCTTGAACCTAGGAAGCAGAGGTTGCAGTGAGCCGAGATCGCGTCACTGCACTCCAGCCTGGGTGACAGGGCACAACTTTGTCTCAAAAAAGAAGAAAATGTTTTAAAAACTTGTAGCAAGTTTTGAAGGCAATTCTGAAAGATGGGTCCTAAAATGTTTTAAGCAGCAGGGTAGGTGGGAGGTGCGCTAAACACACTGGCAAAGCCAGTTTCTGGGGGAACTCCTTATTATTCAAGATATGTTTTCCACATTGTACCAGAACTAAGCATGTACTGCCGTACTTCTCCTTTATGGTTTATGTGCCAAAATAGGGATTGGGGTGAGTGTCCTTAGCTGTGATCTTCAGAACCTACAGATGTGAGAAAGTGGTCTGCAAACGAAGGGAAAGTGGCATTTGAGTTTAAGCCAGGGGCAGGGGATCTGGCCAGTGTCTTATTCATCTTTGTATTTCTAGAGCATAGCACGATGCCTGGACTACAGTAGGAACTCAACAGATGTTACGAATGAGCCATGAATTCTGTCTGTCATTTGTCCCCTACAGAATCAAGTCGTCATTGCTGCTGGAAGGAGTTCTTTGGGAGCCCGACTTTCCGGGGCACTTCACGTCTATAGCTTTGGCTCAGATTGAAGCTCTCGCTGCGTTTCCCCACTCTGCCCACCTCTCTCATGCTGAATCACATCCACGGTGAGCATTTTGATGGACAAAGTGGCACATCCAGTGGAGCTGTGGCAGATAGATGTGGGGCTCCTGGGAGTAGAGACACACACCAACAGCCACACTTTCTGGAAATCTGACATAGTAAATATATGACTGCACCAGGAGTATGTGAAATATCAGACACACACTGCTCATTCACGTTGCCTTCCGCAGTTTATTTCCTCGCTCCCTTTGCATCTAAACCTTTCTTCTCTCCTAACTTTTTGCCTATAGTCAGACCTGCTGTACCACCTATTTCCCCTTCCTCTTGAATGTCTTTCCAGTGGCTGGAAAGGTCCCTCTGTGGTTATCTGTTAGAACAATCTCTGTACACAATTCCTCCTAAAAACATCCTTTTTTAAAAAAAGAATTGTGCAGCCATAAAAAAAGAGCAAGATCATGCCCTTTGCAGGGACATGGATGGAGCTGAAGGCCATTAACCTTCATAAACTAATGCAGGAACAGAAAACCAAATACTGCATGTTCTCACTTGTAAGTGGGAGCTAGATGAGAACATGTGGACACATAGAGGGAAACAACACACACTGGGGCCTATGAGAGGACGTAAGGTGGGAGGAGGGAGAGATCAGGAAAAATGACTAATGGATACTTAGGGCGATGAAATAATCTGTGTAACAAACCCCCATGACACACCTTTACGTATGTAACCTGCACTTCCTGTGCATGTACCCCTGAACTTAAAAGTTACAAACAAAATTGAACTTAACAGATTGGTGGCCCATGCCAATCAATGTATAATAGAAAGCATAGTATACAGAGAAAAACTGAGGGAGGAAAAATAGTACAGAGAAAAGTATGGGGGTGAGAGATGACCTCACATTCCAAATCACTTGTGACTTAGTCCTTTTTAACTTTTATTTTAGGTTCAGGGGTACATGTGAAGGTTTATCTTTTCTGCTCCTCCCCTCCTCCTACCCCCTTCCCTCCTCAAGTAGACCCTAGTGTCTGTTGTTTTCTTTGTGCTCGTAAGTTTTTATAACTTAGCTCCCACTTACGAGAACATGCTGTATTTGGATTTCTGTTCCTGTGTCATGTGTTAGTTTGCTAAGGATGATAGTCTTTTTTTTTTTTTGAGACGGAGTCTTGCTGTGTTGCCCAGGGTGGAGTACAGTGATGTGATCTCAGCTCACTGCAACCTCCGCTTCCCAGGTTCGAGTGATTCTCCTGCCTCAGCCTCCCAAGCAGCTGGGACAACAGGTGCAAACACTACGCCCGGCTAATTTTTGTATTTTTTTTAGAGACGGAGTTTCACCATGTTGGTCAAGCTGGTCTCAAAACTCCTGACCTCAGGTATCTGCCCACCTTGACCTCCCAAAGTGCTGGGATTACATGCATGAGCCACAGGACCCAGCCAATAATCCTTTCTTAATAAGGATTAATGCCTTTTCAGCATTTATATAGTGAAGGCCAAATACAAAAACCAAGAATAACACCCTTCTGTGCCCTCCAATGCTTTTGTAGGGTGGGTTGGTCTAACACCTAAAGAGCCTAGTGACACTGCTTAGTTTTAAGCCATCTCATGAGAGACCTTTGTCGCATTAGATTACAACTTGTGCCAAAAGAACTAGAGGAAAAATGTGGCCTGAGCCACAGGCTACTGTAAGGGCTGGAGAGGAAAGCAGGCCTTGGCCTCACTTGTTCCTGGGCTGTTTTTCATAGGATGGATTTCATTTGCCAGTCCTGCAGTGTGGCACATTTAAGGGAAAGGAATGTATCATAGGGTTTCAGTTGCAGTAAATATTAGCGGGCATTATCTATAAACAGTAACTAGTTTATTTTGTGTTAAATTGGGAAGAACCTTTCTTCTGCTACTGGTAAGATGATACTAAAAGCAGGAGAAAATAACAAATGAGAAGAGCCCGTCTCCTCTCAGCTTCTCTCAAGGCAGAGTAGAGATTGGTGAAAAGGGGACAGGAAGAGGAACCCAGCTGAAGAGTGGGAAGGTCACAAGAACATCAACAGGCACATCCCTAGAGAGCATCCCTGGGTCACTCTCAGGATGACCTCATTTTTCTTTAAGAGGTACATGTGCTGGCTGCATAGTAACCTACGGCACAGCAAAAGCACAAGGAAGCGCCATTTGGTTTCATTTAGGTACAATTTTTGGTAGCCCAACCTGTCTGAAGAGTTACTTTTCATTAAAAGGATGATTATTTTTAAGAGACCGAAATTACTTAGTTGTATTCATTTATGAGTTGAGCAGTTTGGTAGAGCAGACTCTAACACGACACTTCAGTAAAGGGATGTTTTTCTCAGTACTGGATCTTTTCATTAGACAGATGCATTTATATAAAGTGTGTTTTTATGCTTCACTAAATGAGGCCTGTGCTTAAACATGACCATTATTTACCTCACGATTTACATTTTTCTCAATGCCTGAATACACCCAATAGCAAGCACCAGGTGGAGGTTAAGACCCACAAAAATGGAAGCTTCCTTTCAAGTTTATAGGACATTTAACCACGCTAACCCCACTGTCAAAAACAATGTAAATTATACTCCTACTGTAAAAGGTCAACTGATACGGCAGGTATGTAAAAAACCTGGCATACAGGAAAAAATTAATGCATGACAGTCTATTAATATGCAGGACACATATTATCCTGATATGTGGATTAAATTTTCATTCCACTAAGTATTAACTATAGTTTTAAGCATTGATTCTGCTTAATAACTAAAATGTAAAGACCTTACCTTGTAGGGTTATAATTTCTCATTAACATAAATCTGAACTTATACAAGTTTAATTCAAATTTATCTTTATTTCAAGATATCAGAAGACATTTACATATTTGCATTTTCTGTCTTTCTACTATCTGTGTATATGTAACAGCTTTTCTCAAGGCTTCAAGATAGGAATTGTTTTATACCTTTGTATCACAGACCTAAGAGATCAAAATTATTTGAAGATGGAGTGGGGACAAAACTGGGGTCTCTGCAGTTCCTACTCTGTGTACCATCCATTAGCTCACCTCTGTAGGTATTACTAAAGTAATGAGAGTAAGTCCTAAATCCAAAGTGCAACTTTAATATTGCAGTTCCAAACAGTAAAGCTGTATACAACTCTTGGAATAACTCAGCAAAATAAATAGCTTTTTAATATAAAATTAGTTAGTGCTGCTTATCAGTCTATGTTCATGAAGAATAAAGTGTTACGAGCATCCTCAAATGACACCTGTTGTGCCCACATTTGTTTAGGGGCCTTCCAAAGACAAAGAGGGTACCACACCCTGTACTCGACATGCTCGACAGGTGATCTGATTGCTCACTCATGTAACCCAGTGTTTGGTACCCACTTTCAAACAGTAATTAATGTGCTCAGTCCATTTTAGTTCAAAATTTAAAACCAAGGAACTTCATATATTTTTGGCGTAAGCTGATTTATTATTTATGAGAACTTTAAGAAGACTCCTGCAATCACAAAAGTGGAACTAGTTGACATTTTGAAATCATACTTGATATAACCACCTTCAGGAATTCTGTAAACCACTAGCAACTTCCCTTTATCAGACTTATGAGGTAGTTACATTATTTTTCCTTTTATTGACATGATTCATCAAAAAATTATTTTACCCAAGCTCATAAACTAAGTCAATAAAACTGCAAGGAAAAATGACCAAAATTCTATCTTTTGCCTGATCTTAGTCAAATCAAATGTTGCCCTCTGGGATTCCAATTCTTCATGTCACAGTTAAGTAGTACTTATTATGTATTTTACAGTGATAAGACCTAAAATAGCAGCAGTGTGCTCTGAGGTGTGCCAAAAGGGTACCCTGTGAAATCTAAGTATTATCAAATATAATCTTAAAAATCCTAAGAGATTCATAACGCTAGAGGGTGCTGTATGTTCACACTCCAACAAGCACACCATGACGCATGTTCCTGACCCACAGTGTGGTTGGTGCACAGGGGCCACTGCATGCTCGAGTCTAGCCCAGCCTGTTCTGTGCCATTCTGTTCTCCAGCTTCCCTCTAATGGCTTCCCATGACCACACACAGGAATGGGGAAACCTTACTTGTACTTCATCTGTTTTCTTCCAAATCGGCTATGGGAGTAACATTTTTATTCCTATCAATCACCAAACCACCTGAAAAATGGACTCTTAAACTTCCTCATATGACATCACATTAGGGTAATCATGTACCCTCAATATCAGGGTAAGCGTATTTATTTTGTTATTATCACATTTGTAGTGCAAGAGCTGGACACTCTAGAATCTTCCATGCACACTACTTTGGGAGGCTTAACGTTCTAGTACATAACTGTATTTAACCTCCAGAAAACATTTTAAAAGGTAGGTAGGATGTTAAAGAGGATGGCAGCTTTCAGGCTTACAAATATTAGCCATTTGTTTTAAACCCCCGTCTCTGTGGAAATGAGAAGATATCACAGTTCTAACATTTACTCACCCTCATGTTGTAGGAAGCTCATCTGTCAGCTTCTGAGGTGTAGGCGTATAGATTAGCAGGGCAATACACATTTTTCTTTTTGGGGCAGGGCAAGGGTGCTATCTAAAAATCTACTTTAAAAATCAATAAATGGACAAAGTGCTACAAAACAGTAACAGAATGGAAATACTTCCTTTCAACTTTACTTCCAAAGGCTCTAATTACAGAGAGCAAAGAAAACTAGTCTCAGGGGTTGAGAACGTGAAATCTTGATTAGGCATCCATACAATGGTGATATTATTTTTTATTCACCTTTTATTTAAAAAAGGGGGCAAATACAAGAAAATAAGGTTATGTCTAAGTTTGGTTTTTAAAGCTCAAACTTCCAGAGTTTGTTGTAAGGTTAATACATAGAATGCTAGCTTTTTAGTCACCTGAGAATCAGGAAATTCATCTGAACATAATTCCCTATACTAAGACCTATAGCTACCTATGGGCTTGTCAAGTTCCTATGCTTCATTCAGCATGAAATTGCACTTTTCTTGATATGTATAAATTAAATAAACTCTATACAACTGTCTGTGCTTGTGTTACCTCTTACCACATCTATAAAAACAGCATTTAAAGTTTGTAGGAAATAGAATTTTGGCCTTTTACAAAGCAAATAACTTTGTTTCTTTAACTCAGAATTCTGGAAATGCAATCCAGTTCTGGTATTGTGACTGCCAAAATATTTTTGTTTTCAAACATTAATTTTTTTCAAGTGTATGACTCTATACAAGAAAACAATAAAAACAGTATCAGAAGTTTCCTGTGACTACCATAAGAAAAACTTCAGTATCCACGGGGCTGTTCCTAACGGTTTGTTAGGATGCTCCTTCCTGATCCAAGTCCATCCAGCCTGAGGCTGTTTTTCAATTCCATGCTTCTATCTGCCAGAAGAGTCTTTTTAGGTAAAGAGGCCATCTAAATAAAGCAGAAATATTAATTTTAGTATCTTTTTAAAAGAAAAGTCACTAGTAAAATGATATATTACGTAACTACTCAATGAAGAAAGGACTATAAGCAGTATCAGTGTCTTAAGTATTTATTCCAGTGGTGTCTTCAAGTACAAAGAAAATGGAGGTGAGTTTTCTATCTTTTCTTATGAAAACATTATACATGTTTCCTATATTTCCATTTGGTTATGACAGAACCTTACACCAGAATTACTAACATCTGTTTAAATGTATGTTTGTCAGAGAGTTCTACAGAAATTATATTTCTAACGTATTTATTGCTAGTAAGTGCTTTACACATATTATCTCAATTCTTCCCATAACCCTATGAAGCAGGTAATACCGACTTAACAGACAGATAAGGAAACTGAGGGAGGTTTGAGAAAGCAACTTGCAAGGGTCATAGTGCCTGTGACAACTTAAGCCCAGGCGCTCTGACTTCAGGGCCCATGACCATAACCCTTCCGCAGTACTGCTGTGAACCATATCCTTCATACCATAGGAGGCAATGGAGCTTCCAGCTGTCGTCCAAGGAATGAAAGCAGGCGCCTCCAGATGAGGCCACTTCCCATGAACATAATCCCTGTAATCAGCCAAAAAATTCTGTGGTCCTAAAAGAGAACACACAGTTCATTTCAATCGCAAAATGTAAGGTTCCTTAGAAGATTCCCGGAACTGTTACTGTCCCAGAGTTTGAAAGCCTTATGTTATTTGTACAGCTCTTTCCCATCGAAAGGAACTAAGAAACAAGTGCCTTGATACCCACAAAATAAATCAGAAGAGCATGATTTAAAAGGTTTTAAATATTTTAAAATCATCTATATGCCAAATGTACTGCTTTTACTTTGTGTTTCTTTCCAGCCTTTGTTATGTGCATACAAATCTTAATAGTCACGATGCTAGAGGACACGCAATTTAAGGTCTTTGCTTATATCCACAGTTCTCAAACTGTGAGCTGATGTGCCCGGGGCACCACAGCACCTCAGAATATTTTAAAGTTTCAAGGGAAATAACACAAAAGAATCTGTAATATAACAAAGGAAACTTTTTGTCTATGGATACTGTGAAAAAATTACTAAGACACTAAGGGCATCGTGATCCAAGAAAGTTTGGGAACCTCAGACTTAGAATAACATTCTTCCTCAACATTTTCAGAATGGTAATACTTTTGCAGCACACTGTTTTTAGTTGATGTACAGAATCACAGAATTTAAATGTAATCTCTCACAAGGAAGGAATCACATTTACAGCGATGCTGTTAGTTGGTTATCATTGGCTCCAGTGATTAAGAGCTCACTTCTTCAAAGACAGCCTGTTACACAACTCATCAGCTATCACTGATGGAGACGCATGTCACTTACTGAGCAGAAATCTGCCTCCTTTTTTTGTTGCTCTTCACCAAGGATGCAGTGCAGTGGCGCAATCTTGGCTCACTACAACCTCCGTCTCCCTGATTCAAGCGATTCTTATGCCTCGGCCTCCCGAGTGGCTGGGATTACAGGTGTGCGGCACCATGCCCACCTAATTTTTGTATTTTTAGTAGAGATGGGGTTTTACCATGTTGGTCAGGCTGGTCTCGAACTCCCGACCTAAAATGATCTGCCTGCCCTGGCCTCCCAAAGTGCTGGGATTACAGGCGTGAGTCACTGCGCCCGGCCAAAACCCCTCAAGTTTTAGAAATAATAATACATTCTCACCTCTTCAAGGGAAGATTCCAAATTCATTCCAAAAGCAACTCCCATTAGTCCAAAGAGCGAAAGAGAGAAGGTTCCCATGGTCAGCTGTAGATTCAACCTCATCATCACGTTTCGGTGGCTGGAGAGGAGAACACCTATTCAGATTAGAAGGGCCCACTAACTATACAGAGCACATTCATCAAATCTACTACAGACCACATGGATGAAACCTACACATCAAAAAAAAAAAAAAAAAAAAAAAAAAAAAAAAGACTTTAATGTAGTAAAGATGTTAATGATGGCATAATTCCTCACAAAATGATATTTCCTTAAAAACTTTATCTTATAATTATTTTATAAAACTTACTGTTTTATATAATGCTTTCTTACCTGTCCAGATTGATGAAAATAATACTTTGTGAATCATCAATCAGCACCCTAAGCTCCCGAGCTGCATTGGAGAGATCGTCAGCCAATCGGTAGTAGTTTTCCAACAGCAACTCCATCTCTTCTGCATGGTCAATCCCAGCACTGCTCTTTTCACTTCAATTAAAAGAGAAAATAATTAACATACCCCAAAGTATGTATCATATCCTTAGTAACAAAAACTTCCTAAATTAGTATATAGCATTCAGCTACCAGTGGACAAGCTAGCCTTTGTCTTGCCTTTTTTTTTTTTTTTGAGATGGAGTTTCGCTCTGCTCCCAGGCTGGAATGCAGTGGCGCGATCTCGGCTCACTGCAACCTCTGCCTCCCAGGTTCAAGCAATTCTTCTGCCTCAGCCTCCCCAGTAGCTGGGACTACAGGCACGTGCCATCACGTCCGGCTAATTTTTGTATTTTCAATAGAGATGGGGTTTCACCATATTGGACAGGCTGGTCTCAAACTCCTGACCTTGTGATCTGCCCACCTCAGCCTCCCAAAGTGCTGGGATTACAGGCATGAGCCACAGCGTCCGGCTGCCTTTGTCTTTTCTATAGTTGTGGCCAATCTGTAAGTAGCTATGTCAACTGATCCTAAACACTTTACAGATTGAGGACAGAGGTTCCATCCTTATGTAGACTAGTTGGTGTCACTGTATTACATGGCCCCAATCCAAGAGATTTTTATGTGGATACATGCTGCCAATAACAGGAAAATCCAGATATGTGAATGCAGATGAATTAGTGCAAATCCAGTACCACTGTCGGGTAAAAGAAAATCCACAACTAAAAATATCAAGACCATTTCCTTTTGAGGTGTGTGTTCCTTTTGAGGTGTGTCCATAATGTGATTTCATATAAAGAAAATGTTTTTGAATGATATCAATAACCACTTTGCTCCCCTACCCTACCAGGAAGGATAAGGAGGAACGAAGTCCTCTGAAGAGGTCCTTGTTTCATAAAGCATATTAGAGACAGGCGGAAAGACTGGCCTAAGCAGAGCAAACGGGAGTTTCTGCTACCATACCTATCTGCTGTCTACCAAATGTTATATCGCCCCCTTTATCTTATTATTTCCTTATCAGGATATAAATAACCAATTTTTCAAAGTGCTTTAAGAAAATCTGTACAGACTGTGGAAACTACACTCATTACAAAGGTGTATTAATTTCTGATATTGCTCTAGAAAGACAGAAACAAAATATTTGGGTATTTAAAAGTAAACACTTAGCTGGAGTGTGCACAAGAAGCATAAACAATTTCTCAATTCATAAAAGACAAAAGGTTTATAACATTTTCATGAGACTGAACTTACATAATTCATGTTAAATGCTGCACTCATGTATTTACCCTACTTGTTCCCTCCCCCATGTAAATGTCTCTCTCACTTTGCTTCCTAGGTAAGTTATTTTGGTAGATGTATGTGCCAATCTGGTGGTCAGTCCCTTGAATATAAAGGTAACTGTGTTTATATTCACTGCACGTCAGCAGTGTTGGGTATGCAGTATGCATACTCATATAATTACATTGAATTAGATACGATATTCTATCTGGGGAAATTATCTGGAAACTGGGGATGAAAATCTCTATATTCTCTAGTCCAGAAAAATGTTATATTCTGTAATGAAAAATCACCTTGAAGTGGAAAAGGCAAAATATTTAAGGAAATAACAAAGTATAATTATATACTTACAAGACTTGCGGGTCGCTCCATTTTGATAGACAGAGCTCTTCTAGCAACTCTTCCTCATCCAAGATCTCCAAAATTGACTCTTTGAAAATTTTAATATCTGTTTCTAACTCTGATAGACTATAAGAATAGATACACAAAAATGATCAATAGAATAAACTTCTAAAAACATTTCATAATAGTTTTTAGAGTATCTTATCAAATATATTATCTTATACATTCATGTTAAACAATGACTTATTAAAAAAAAAAAAAGGGTGAGTATTTACCAGGCAAATTAAGAATCAATTTGGCCAGGAGTGGTGTCACGCCTGTAATCCTAGCACTTTGGGAGGCCAAGGCAGGAGGACTGCTTGAGCTCAGGAGTTTGAGACCCTCCTGGACAACACAGTGAGATCTTATCTTACAAAAAAATTCAGAAAATTAGCTGGGCACGGTGGCGTGTGCCTGTAGTCCCAGCTACTTGGGTGGTGGAGGTGGAAGGATCGCTGAAGCCCAGCAGGTTAAGGCTGCAGTAAGCTGAGACTGCACCACTGCATTCCAGCCTGGGCAACAGAGTGAAACCGTGTCTCAAAAAAACCCACAAAAAACCCAAACCAAATCTAAATTAATTGGTCAAATTATCAGTGATATAAATTTCCTCATACATTATTTATCTCAGAAACATAAATTGCTTGTGAATTTAAGATTTTTGGTTTGGGAATTAGTTTTATTCTTAATCAATGTGGCAGTGATAATATAGAACAGACTAGTTACTCTTAACTGATAAAAACACTCCAATATTTTTGGACAAGAAACTACTGATTCAAGAATTTTAAATGTTAATTATTGAAGGGATTTCGGGAGTACAACTCCTGAGAGCATGTTCATTCTATTTATGATACATATAAAATACTGTTATTAAATTCTGGAAGGCATTATGATTTTAAAGAAAAAGAACAACATGGACTTTGAATTTGGATTTAGATCTGCCATTTACTAGCCACATAAATTTGGGAAAGTTACTCAAACCTCAGTTTTCTCTCTTCAAAATGAGGACAACATCAACTATTAACTAGGTGATGAGATGAGATCACATACGGAAAAGAGCCTTACATAACATTTCATGCAAAGTATCTTTTCAACAAACATTAGATTGTGTGCTCCTTTTAGCTCAACTTCCCACCCAGGTTACTTTCATACTTTAAAAAAAGTTATGAAACACAATGTTAATAATTGATTTTAAGATATTTGTCTCCAACTCCCAATGTGATACATCATCCATATTTACCTTTTGCCATTCTGTAGTAGAATGTGCAGTTTGCTTCTGTCTACAGAAGAATGTTTGGGGTCCACCAAAGCGTCTAAGGTCTCAAGGATCAGTGGCTGCAAAATGCTAAGTTTCCCCTGAAGGGTGTTGATCTAGATAACAACATGACCTTTCATAAGAATTAAAACAATCTTTTTAGAATATTCAGGATCAGCGAATCCTCTGATTAAATACAGAAATCTGTAGTAGCTTGAAATGCTGGTAACATTTCAGAACATAGTCAACTCTAGAATGCCTATTCCAGATGATTCAAAAACTACATCTTCTGGGTTCAAAGAACCATGTGTGATGTTATCATTAGGCACAGATTTGGCTGACAAGGAACTCTCACAAGAGTCTTTCTCCTATAGACACTCATTATGAAGTAATGAGGGATTAAGTAAAATAAAATCTGCTATTCTATTATTAAAACACAAGCTTTCAGTAATACCTGTGTTCTCCGTATACAGAATATGGTTCAAAATTCCTGCAAAGCTCTTTGAAAATAAAAACTTGAGCTTTAAAACATAAACATATGAGAGTAAAGTCAAAAATACACTATTTAGGTTGACGCAAGTATGGTTTGATATTCAGCAGGTATGCACTAATCCTGCTATATAGTTATTAAAATACTGAAACACTTCCATACTAGTTGGCAAATAGCATATACTAACTAAATCAGGCGGTAAAACTGATGACGTAAATTACAGCATATAGTCTTTATCTCAGAAGCACAATTACTGTGAAACTAAGATTTTTTTAAATTTGGAAAGGAGTCCAGAGTCACAGTGCTCTCCTGACATGTTGTCTATTTCGTGCGTCTCCAGAGGAACTGCTTCTGGGTTAAGAAGTCCTTGGGTGGGAGGGAAGGCTGGACAGCCAAATAGGCAGACCACATTTTTTAATCTAAGAGGTATTGAACCCTCTGCTCAGCAAGGTGTGGACTCAGGTAGTGGTTGGGGAGGCTGCTGAGGGTCACA
Source organism: Piliocolobus tephrosceles (assembly GCF_002776525.5). Lineage (NCBI taxonomy): Eukaryota > Metazoa > Chordata > Mammalia > Primates > Cercopithecidae > Piliocolobus > Piliocolobus tephrosceles. The sequence goes on from NC_045438.1 coordinate 144,067,795, forward strand.
GATAGGGTATTTGTGAGGCATATCTACTCATGGTATGTCTTGGTCCCTCAGGTGGGTCTGGGGAGCTTTCCCTTGTTCGAAAACTTATCCTTTTTGAGTGGCAGCTGGTCTTGCTTCTATGTAGTGTTGTTTCATAAGGGAATCTTCCTGGGACCCCATTTAAAGGAAGAAGAACGTGTATCCCAGCAGACATCCTGAACTCCCTCTCTGTTCTTCTCACAGCCAATCTCCAGGCAGGAGACCCATGTCAGCCCAGCCCCTCTCCTCCCCCTCCTGCTCCCTTTGAGATCCCACCTTTCTCCTAACAGCATGAGCTCCTGAAAGCTTACCCAGCCTGTGGAGCCCATCACTTACTACTGTTTACATCTTTCTATCTTCTGCTTTCCCCCTGCTTGGTAACTGGGCTCCCACTACTCACCATCTCCCTGGCTGGTGCTAGCTGGTGCTCATTACCCCGAGCAGGAAGTGTAGCCATCTATTCTTTCAGAGCAAGGCAGACAAAAGAGAAGTGTGCCAGGTTCACCCAACCCAAGGCACCTCATGTCCTCTCTACCCTCTTCTCCTCCTCCCACTCTGGTTTGTATGCTCCCAGCACCAACTCTTGCATGTAGCCAGTTCCTGAACAGTATTATCCTGACTAACGGGGAAGAAAAGATAACGAAAGATTTGTGGGGTCAGGAAAGCAGAGAACCACCCTTGTTCAGAGCCTGATAGGAGTCTCAGACATCTAAGGACTCTCAAAGGAGGAGTCACTGGAAGAACTGGGCGTGATTCCTATGTCAATCGAGGTCTCAAAAAGATGCATCATTTCCCTGACTCAAACAAAGGACCATACAAACAAATCGAAAAATGACTTGATGAAATGATATAAAATACGTATCACATGTAAAGCATTTTCATAATATACACAGTCTTAGAGAACAAAATAGAATGCACTTAAACCCCTAGAGTATTTAGTTCTATTTGATTGGGTCATAAAGTACAAGAATTAAGTGATATCTCCATGTAAGAGCCTTAGAGATGACTTCCTCCGGGGCAGGATGTGGTCAGGGGACATGCCATTGAAACAATACCCCAACTTGTCTTCCCACTCAATGACATTTCAAAATCAGAATAAACCCAAAAAGCTAAATAAAAACAGACTTACCCAATATTGCAGGAGTGCTTCTATAGCTCTAAACTCAAAAGGTAAAGGGTATGTAACGAGTTGACCCTCTCCAGACAACTGTGAAGGGAGTTCCCGGAACAGCCATTGCTCTAAGTTTAAATTACGATAATCTAATATCAGAAGACACTCCGGAGTTATCACAGCTTTCAAATACTGTTTAAAAAACAAACAAACAAACAAAAAACACATAAATATGTAAGTGTATATATAACACATGCATGTATATACATACATATGTATACAAACATATATATGCGCAAATTGTAGAGCTATAGGAAAAAAACATTCATAAAATATGGTTTAATACTTTACTAATTTTGGATTAAGACTAAACTAAATCAGTGTTCATTTTGTTTTTCAAAAAAATCAAGGTTTTTTTTTTTTCAAGAGAAAGGAAACTTAAAAAGTAAATGTCTGGATACTGCTAACTCACTCTCAATAAAATTGGAATTATTCACATAATTTATATATTTACTAAGACTTCTGGGGTAATCATGGAAAAAAACAAAAACAGAAAGCTGGGCATGGTGGCTCACACCTGTAATCCCATCACTTTTGGAGGCTGAGGAAGGTGGACCATGAGGTCAAGAGATCGAGACCATCCTGGCCAACATGATGAAACCCCATTTCTAGTAAAAATACAAAAATTAGCTGGGCGTGGTGGCCTGCACCTGTAGTGCCAGCTACTTTAGAGGCTGAGGCAGGAGAATCGCTTGAACCTGGGAGGCGGAGGTTGCAGTGAGCTGAGATCACGCCACTGCACTCCAGCCTGGCGACAGAGCGAGACTCCGTCTTTCTTTTTTGAGAAAAAAAAAAAGAAAATAAAGTCTTCATAAAAGTCAGGTATTGAGTAGACTTTTAGAAAAGATTTAGTTTAATCATAATTAGTTTGGCACAAATTGAAATTTCCTTTCTAAACCAGCACTAAAGCATATAAACCAAATCTGAAATTAAGATAAAACATAGCCTTACTACTCTAATTTAGAACAGTATGAAATTAGAGTTTTTTCTAAAATACTGGTATCTTTTATGTTAAAAGTAGATAAAGGTAGCCACTTTATCAGTGATATAGAAATTAGAGATAATTTTCTACTTTTACATTTTTCCAACATTCTATCATGAATTTTTTTTTTTTTTTTTTGAGATGAGAGTCTTGCTCTGTCACCCAGGCTTGAGTGCAATGGTGCAATCTCAGCTCACTGCAGCCTCCATCTTCAGGGTTCAAGCTATTCTCCTGCCTCAGCCTCCTGAGTAGCTGGAATTACAGGCACCTGCCACCATGCCCGGCTAATTTTTGTATTTTTTAGTAGAGACGGGGTTTCACCATGTTGGTCAGGCTGGTCTTGAACTCCCGACCTCAGGTGATCCACCCTCCTCGGACTCCCAAAGTGCTGGGATTACAGGTGTGAGCCACCACACCCAGCCTCATGAAAATTTTTATACAGAAAAGTTCAAAGATTGCAGTTAACACCATATACCCACCAGTTAGATTATATAATTATCACTCTGCTAAATTTGCTTTTTCACATACCTGTCTGCCTCTCCATGAAAGAGACACTGTTTTGAAGAATGCTAGCTACTGCTTCCAAGAGTAAAGAATACTTCTGGAGAAAATCACTTGGGAGAAGACTGCTTCCATTTTTGATAAAGTATTTCTTATTTACTTATTTATTTTTAGAGATGGGATCTTGCTGCATTGCTCAGGCTGGTCACAAACTCCTGGTCTCAGGTGACCCTCCCAATTCAGCCTCCTGAGTAGCTGGGACTAAAGGCACATGCCACCACTCCTGGCCCATTTTTAATTATTTTGATTAATTCTAGAAAAATGAACAAAAATCTGCTATCAAAGACTCTTTGAAGAAAGAAAGTCTCATATCCACTACAAGGCCAATACCATTGAGTCCTGTGTCTCTTCATCTATTTTTGAACTTAAACATTAGCCCACCAAAATAACTGATATCCACATTAACTCTGAATCACTAAAGAAAGTCAAATTATATTTGGCGTGCTCTGAATAGGTAGGGGAAAATACAATATATTTCGGAAAGTCTTCCATTAAAAAAATTTAAATTGGCCAGGCCCAGTGGTTTACGCCTGTAATCCCAGCACTTTGGGAGGCAGAGGCGGGTGGATCACCTGAGGTCGGGAGTTTGAGACAGCCTGACCAACATGGAGAAACCCCGTGTCTACTAAAAATACAAAATTAGCCAGGTGTGGTGGCTCATGTCTGAAATCCCAGCTATTCAGAAGGCCAAGGCAGGTGAATTGCTTGAACCTGGGAGGCAGAGGTTGTGGTGAATGAAGATTGCACCATTGCACTCCAGCCTGGGCAACAACAGCAAAACTCCATCTCAAAATAAATAAATAAAGAAAGGCTATAAAATTTAACATGTATTCCTGTGCTACTTAGAAAGCCAGAATATGTTTTTGGTAGCTCAGGTTATGTTATAATTACATGTAACTGTACACAATTGGAAATATATCTGTTACAAATCAGGATTCTTATAGTTTCCAGAACTAGAGAGTAAATCCCAACAGTAAGAATGAACACCACAGTCAGAGGTTTTTCAACTTAAAATACAGCAGTGTTATTCCTATTGAACATGTACATATAATCCATGTAAAATGAGTTCTACTCATACTAGCATAAAGCTATAAAATATCCTATGTTTCATGTAGCTACTTTTATTCCAAAATTACTTTTAACCTAGATACTGATCAAGATAGTCAGAAGGCAGGCCGGGCGCAGTGGCTCACACCTGTAATCCTAGCACTCTGGGAGGCCGAGGCAGGCGGATCACGAGGTCAGGAGATCGAGATCATCCTGGCTAAAAAGGTGAAACCCCGTCTCTACTAAAAATACAAAAAATTAGCCGGGCGCAGTGGCGGGCGCCTGTAGTCCCAGCTACCTGGGAGGCTGAGGCAGGATAATGGTGTGAACCTGGGAGGTGGAGCTTGCAGTGAGTGGAGATCGCGCCACTGCACTCCAGCCTGGGTGACAGAGTGAGACTCTGTCTCAAAAAAAAAAAAAAAAAAAAAAGATAGTTAGAAGGTAACTTTTATAAGATTGTATTGGAGAAACACAGATGAAAATAAAATATTTTACCTCCATTCTCATGATAATCCTATTGTTTCTGACTGTGATACTCATTACATGCTGAAACCTCAAATCTCTGGCTTGAAGACCTAACTCTTGGTATAATTCAGTTTTCTTCTTTTCTATAAAAGAAATAAACAGAGAGGGCTAAACCAAATACATTAAATGGCTTAGATTTTTCCATCAAAGTAGTCCTCCCACCGCCATCAAGATAATTTTTGGTTACTACCAGAAACAAAAACTAAAATTAAATCTTAATATCCATTTTTACCTAGAAAACATACGTGGGCTAAATACCGTCAAACTAATGATTTTCTTATCTATACCTCATAAATTTCTCACTACTTAGAAGTCCCTTGAGACTAATATAGAAACCACAACTATGCATCATTAGAACCTATAAATTTCCAGCTCTAAAGACAGGTTATCTTTCTTAAATATAAACTGTACACAACTACATTTTCTATTTTTACTACAACATCATCTTCAGTATTTTATATATGTGAACAGATAAGCTTGATTGTCTTTGTTCTTGGACTAAGACAAAAATGAGAAGAACTGAATTTATTACCTGAGACATTCATTCTCGGGGAGAGCTGAAACTCACATCTGAAGTCACATAGTGAAGTAATGCCTAGTCTCACTTTTTAAAGTAGCTGTCCACAGACAGCCATCAGCAGCAGAATTCCATATGGCTGCCATGCAGTGACATGTCCCTGTCCACCTTTTGTCACCCACTGCAATGTCAGTGGTATTATCTGACTCTGCCTTAAACATGCTTCAGGGGAATGAATGCGGGCAGTGAAAGGGACACTAACAAGAGAGACAAAAGAGAAAGAGTGTGTCCCTGGGCTGCAGCTCTACACCAGCCTCTCTCTCCCAAATATTCCTTCAACAGCCTGTTAGAGCGAAAAGTGGCTCCTGCTAGAAGAAAATAATTCTGGAAGAATACACACAGTCTGAGTACTGCCAGCTCCAATTAAGACTGACAGACAAATGCTGAAGAAAGATCTCTTTCAACACACCTGTATATACAGAGAATATTCTACTCAAAATCCTACAATTTCTTGATTTCTATCAGATTCACTCATTGTTTAAAAAAATGATTTAGAATGCTAATCAGATACTCACCAAAAGAAGTAACATTTCCCTGTTTGTCAAATTTTGTCTGAAAATAGAGAATAAAACAAATTATTATTTTCTTTCAAATTAGAATGCTACTTACGGTATTGTTAATTTAGTTAGGAATTTATGGTATTGTGAGTAGTATCCCCAAAATGTTGAAATGCAAATATAAACCATTACTGACCTTCTTTAGATTAAATCCAGTTATGAGTTAAGGGTTTTTAAAAATTCCTTTTTTCCTTTGCTAGGAAAAATCAGATCTGGGTTTAACTTTCTATCTTGGTTCCTCTAGAAAGTTTGATAAAGGAGTATTAGTTGTGTTGTTACTAGGTAACAATCCTTATGGTAAAAATGACCATTGACTGGTAGACTGCACTGGACTGGGAAGATGAACAAATTACAGTTATCAGGTGAAAAGCAATAGCTCTCTTTGCCCTTTCCTGACTGTGGTGGCTCTTGTGGCCATGTTCCCCACCAGAATCCTGGACGCTGTGCCTCTGTGACGGTTACAAGGGATACTGTCACTATGGGGCATGGGGATTCGAGCCAAGGTGAATCTCACATCCACCTTTGAGAATCTTACCTCCTTGTCACTGAGCGATCACTCAGAGGACCAGAGAAACCCCTGGATGGCTGCAAAGACTTGTTTTGAAGAGGAAACACCTAACACTACCTTGTTGTTTCTCTTGTCCCTTATCCTTCTGAGTAGACTGGGACCAAGTATGGCCTGCCTTGTGAATCTAAATGTCTACATGAAGCTAAAGTATCTTTGGTGGGTGGTGCAGAATCAATAAAGATTTACAGAACCTCTTCTGATAGTCTGAAGACAGGATTTGATATAGAAAATGCACCTATTTCCTGTAAAGTAGGGGAGTATTTTTCAGTGATGTTTATCCACAGTCAAGTTTGAAGATGTGAAACATTTAATGAATCACTATGTGCTGAGCTGTACTACTTACTATGACAGACACATTTCAGAAAGACACTCTAACATAATAAGTACAATATAGGTCTTGGGTTATTACCATGGAAATATACATGCTGTGTTAATCACAAAATAAAAACTCACAATTTATATATTTTATCTTGCTTCTCATCAGCAAAGATAAAATTAATATGAATATATAAGTTCCACAGAACACTAAAGGAAAATTTATATCAAAGAAAGCTTTATATTTGTGTAATAGTCTAGCTTTCATCCTTATATGTCACAAATACATAAACCCACTGCAGAAAATTTGAAAATGAATATATGTAAAATAAAACTATATTAATCACCTGAAATGACAAGTTTTAGAGAAAACTGTGATAATATTTCACTGAATATCCTTCCAAACATTTTCCTAATAAAACATACTAATGTTATACATACTGCTTTGCAGTCTCCCTCCTTCCAAAGTAGCAACATATGCGGAATATTTTTGCATCTCAATATTTATATGTACGCTTTTTTCTTTAATGGAACTTAAAAAATTTTTTTAAATCATACAAATTATAATGAAAAAAATATTTACTTTGTAACCAGCTCACTTTTTAAACTATTTCAAATGCACAAATTTCTTTTTCTTTCTCAGATTCCATAGCTTCATGAATTTAAGTGTTCTTTGAAATTATTTCACCTGCAAAGAACTTTCAATATTTGACGTTTGACTTTGCATTCTTTTTTTTTTTTTTTTGAGACAGAGTCTTGCTCTGTTGCCCAGGCTGGAGTACAGTGGCACAATCTTGGCTCACTGCAACCTCCACCTCCCAGGTTCAAGTGATTCTCCTGCCTCAACCTCCTGAGTAACTGGGACTACAGGCATGCACCACCACACCTGGCTAATTTTTTTGTTTTTTAGTAGAGATGGCGTTTCAGCATGTTGGTCAGGCTGGTCTCAAACTCCTGACCTCAAACGGCTGCCTCAGCCTCCCAAAGTGCTGGGATTACAGGCCACCTGTAATCCACCTCGCCTGGCCCTGATTTTGTATTCTTTTTGTAGTCTCTGAGCCACCTCACCTGGTCCTGATTTTGTATTCTTAACTAAATTGGCCAACTCTTCCAGAACAATGAATAACAGTGGTAACTTTTAAACGCAATTCTGGGGGTTATTTCGTTCTGTATAGTTTATAAAGAAAAGCTCTTACGTTAACAAGCCTAAATAATCCTAATGAAATGTATTTGGGGCTTACTATATGTGAGGTACTAGTTTAAGGGCTTTCGATATATGAGTTAATTTAATCCTCGTAACAATTCTATGCGGTAGGTTATGCTCAGTTTTCAGATGAGAAAACTAAGGCACAAAGATGTTATCCTAACTTGTGCAAGGCCACCTAGTCAATAAGAGGCAGAGTGAGACTGGAATTTAGGAAGTCTGGCTCAGATAGGCACATCTTTTTTTTTTTTTGAGACGGAGTCTCACTCTGTTGCCCAGGCTGGAGTGCAGTGGCATGATCTAGGCTCACGGCAAGCTCCACCTCCCGGGTTCACGCCATTCTCCTGCCTCAGCCTCCCGAGTAGCTGGAACTACAGGCGCCCGCCACCTCGCCCGGTTTGTATTTTTAGTAGAGACAGGGTGAAACCCCGGTGTTAGCCAGGATGGTCTCCTGACCTCGTGATCCACCCGCCTCGGCCTCCCAAAGTGCTGGGATTACAGGTGTGAGCCACCGCACCCGGCCGGCACACGTCTTTATCAAGCTTTTTTTTTTTTTTTTTTGAAAAAAACAAAAGCCTACAAAGAAGCTGCAAGAATATTACAACCAATTCCCATAGAGCTTTCACCTAGTCACCTTTGTTAAAATTTTGCCCCAACGGCCTTCTCTTTCTCTAAAAATATGTGTGTGTGATACATTATCTTATTCATTTATTTCCCCCCTCACTCCCACTCCCCAACCATTTCAGAGAAAAGTTACAGAGATCATGACCTTTCAAAGCATGCACTTTTAAATACTACACTCTGCTGCCTTCAAGATGCTTCCGCCTGCGTATTATCTTGCAGAACACAGGTTCAAGCCTCTTTATGGCTCTGAATTGTGATTGACCTGTTCTAGTATTAAAAGGGGAGGTGCAGTCATTAGCAAAGTTCAAGATAATTGTTAAGCAAATCTAGCAGGCACTCAGGTCACTGGCCAGGCACAACAGCCATGACATGTAACTATAGCGATTATAAAACTCAAAATAAGTAGTATCTTGGCCAACGGTCCAATGAGTTAGTAAGTATGGGAAGCATTTTCTGTACGATTTCCAATGTATTGTACATACTCACCACAGTAAATACTGGGGCTACACTGGCTAAAGTGGCTTGAGAGACATCAGAAGTTCTTAACCGGTGCACTTCACCTGAAGAATAAATTAAGAGAATTCCTGTGGTTATATGATTCACATAGAGCTAAAATACAACTCTCATAGTATGTGGAGGCCTTCAGACTATTTTATCATTTTTAAATATTTTAAGAAGAAATACTCTTGTTAATTTTAATATTTGTTGGTGATTATCTTAGGTTTGGCAGGGAATGATTTTCAAAAGTAATGGCTTAGGTGAGGCATTAAAATAACTGATGGATTCCAATCACCCTTTTACCTTTCTAATTATTACTGATATCTCAAAGTTGGATGAACGAATGTGCAACATCGTGTTCTGAGATTTAAGAAAATGTCTGGTCTTCCTTTTTTCATAAAAGGCTCTTCATGCGCATTTGGTAGTAGATACATTTTAGAAAACATAAGTCCTAAGTGCCACTTGATCTTTCAAGCATTCCAGTATCAGCATTATTTGACTGGCTCATAAACTATGAAATCTATTGATTTTACTTCTTTTCTACAGATATTCTTTATAGTGAATACTTACGAAACACCCCCACTGAGCTGGAAGGAGGACAAATCTTTATTTGAAAATTAGTCTATTTAAAATATGTGACTAGACTGAGTCGAAGTGAACGCTGAAGTATAATCAAGTACATTTAATGACTGACAGAGGACACTGTTTTATGCTTCCAAAGTAATTACACTGACTCCAGAGACTGTAGAAAAAAATCCTACTTCTGATCTTTTTTCCACTACATACATGTAATGATTCTTGTAATTTGTTAATATCTGAAGTTTCATTTCCCTTTTACAAAATACAAATTATCACTATAAGGGTAAGATGAATAAAGGTAAAAGTCATTTGCTGATTACAAATGGCTTTCAATGTTTTAATGTCACAAATTAGATAGAGTGTAACCGGGATTGAGATTCTGAACGTCAATGCTTGTCCTCAAAGTTTCCTCCAACTTGCTGAAACTGGATTCCTAAGCATTATCAATGGAGGGTGCAGAGCATGTAACCCAACTTAGAAAGACTCTCCAATAAGTGGAGAACCAGGTGATGACGAGGAGTTACTTTGGGAGGCTTTTGAGAGCACAACTGAGAAAACATATTTGAGGACACTGCTATATTCTTGATAAAGTCATTCATTTCAATACCTTTTATTCCTCATATATTTGCACTCACATTTGTGAAAATCTTAACTTTTCACCATGCTTCAACATTTGGTGTAAAAATAAACAGTAAATAAGATTCTTTTTTCTCAATCCGATCTCCTGTTTACTTATACAGTACTGTAGTTGAAAATAAAGTCAAGCCGTTCTCAGAAGCAACTCAGTCTTCAGCCTCACTTCCATGTGCGTTCCCAATCCCTGCGCAACTCGACAACTGTATAAATGTGTCCGTAAGGAAGAAAAGGAAGATAAATTAATATTAATACTTATGACTTCGGAACGGATGAAAGCCTTGTTTAAAAACACCTCTCGGCCAGGTGTGGTGGCTCATGCCTGTAATCCCAGCGCTTTGCGAGGCTAATGCGTTAGGCTTGAGGCAAGGAGTTTGAGTCCAGCCTGGGCAACATAGTAAGACCCTGTCTCAAAAACAACACACAAGAAAACCTCTCACAAGTGCACTTAAGCGGGTTGTTAACTAACGTGATCACGGTCTACAAACGATTCCTAGGTTGTTCCTATGGTTATATAATCTGCAGCAAGGGCGGTGGGGGAGAAGGCAGAGGGTTGGCCGCTCGGACCCCAGCAGGGCACAGCGCACATAGCAAGGTCGCATTCTGAGCTAGTCGGGCGCAGCTCCGCCCGCGGGCCTGTGCAAGCTCACAGGACACACGGGAGGCCCAGGTCTGCGCAGGGCGCAGAGCAACAGGCGCGCCGCGCCGGGTGGCTGGGGCAGCAGCGTAAGGTCACTGCAAGACCACCGTCCCGAAGCTGTGGTCGGGTAAGGGCTGTACCTGCCACGCGGAGCCGGCCCGGCCCGCAAAGTTGCGCCGCCCGGCTCCTTCCAACCAAGTCGGCTGCGCGGCCGCAGGCAGCAACGGGACGCGCCACAGAGGTCAAGTCCAAGGCCAGGGCACACAGCGTCCGCCGGGGAAGTCTCATCGCGCGGGGCAGGAGGCAGGGCAAACTGCGCAGGCATTCCATGGTGCCGGAGCGAGGAGCAGGCAGCACCCAGAACCCAATTCTTCATGCCCGACGGTGGCTGCCCCGGCCGCAGCACTCGGCCGACGCTACCGACCGACCTGCGGACGCTTTGTATCAGTCATGCGCGAGGCGTGCCGCGCCTGCGTACTACTTCCCCACGCATGCTCGGAGGGTACCTGTGGGCGTGCCTCTTAAATCCGTGGCCAATAGACGTTTGCGTTCCTACTGGTACCTGTACCTGTACCTGTACCTGTACCTGTACCAAAGTGAGGGAGCAGGCGGGCTGGGAGATGGGTGGAGCACGTTTACTTGCATTAAGTGAGCTCGTCAACCTAGGTTCTTGGGCCCTTGGAGTGTCATGGCTTTGCAGTTTGTGGAGAATTTTCATACCTATGAAAATTGCAGTTTGGAAATGAGTATGTTACCCATTCCCAAATCATTTAATTTACATTTAAATTTAACTTGGTGTAGGGAGCAAGAGGGAAAGCTCCCACTTTTGCCCTCTGAAGGTTGCTGGAATGAACAGATTAGTAGGAGAAAAAGGCATACAAAATGTGCCTAACGTGCATAGGGAAAAATCACAGAAGAGTGATTTCTCAATAACTCAATAAGGTCCAGATGCTTGTATACCCTTCTTTGTTGAGTAGAGGGAGATAGGTATGAAGGAGCCTGAAAGTCAAACAGTGGTTTGCAAATGATTCTCCTTGGACATTCAGTGGGACAGAAGTACAAACAATAGCTTGTGGACAATCTGTGAAACTTCACTCTGAACAAAAATTGTCCTATTATATACATGAAGTCTCCCAGGTAATCTCTTGGAGCTATCTTCAGATCAGAAGTATCGATGAAAAGTCTGAGTGTGGCTATGACTTTCAGTTTTTTTTCTCTTCTCTGGGTGATTAATCTCTTCTGATTATTTAATACGATTCCTAGGGAAAGGGTTTTAAGACAATTGCATTTCTTTGGAAAAGAAATTTTCTCTGTCAGATAAGGAAATTCCTTATCTGACTGTGTGGGAAAAGAGAGCCCCTTCAGGTGCTTGGAAAAAGTAAGAGTATCAGAGAGACAAAAGGAAGGGGGAAGGTGAGAGAGAGAGGCCTTGATTTTTAGGCTTCTTTCTGAGACCCTTTTAATTTCCCTTAATTCAAAGACTGAACATGCCACCAGGCGTGGTGCCTCATGCCTGTAATCCCAGTACTTTGGGAGGCCAAGGTTGTGGACCGCTTGAGGTTAGGAGTTCAGGACCAGCCTGGCCAACATGGCGAAACCCGTCTCTACTAAAAATACAAAAATTAGCCGGGTGTGGTTGCAGGTGCCTGTAATCCCAGCTACTTGTAAGGCTGAGGCATAAGAATTTCTGGAATCCGGGAGGGGGAGGTTGCAGCGAGCCTAGATCATGTCATTGCATTCCAGCCTGTATGACAGAGTGAGACTCCATCTCAAAACAAACAAACACTGAAGACTCAGCATGCCAAAACATCATATTTTGGGGTATTATTGTTTGAGCCCCAATAGTGGCAAAAATAATCAACCATCATATGGAGTGATGTCATGTATTAAACTTTTGCTATAAAGAATGAGGAGCATAGACACAAGATTTATATTCCATATTTAATAAAATGTAAGATAGCATCAGTTTTAAGGTACCATTGTTTTATGTACTACCAAGAAAGAAAAAAAAACACTGATAAGCTAAGCTTTCTAAACATGTAGATTGAAAGACATAGCTCAATTCCAGTCTTTAAAATATGAAAAAAGTTAGTCTTAGGTTAAATACAGTATGTATGCACATTTAAAAATATATAGGTTAATAAATTTATTGTCCCTTCCACAGTAGTAATACAAGGCAGACACAAGTTCCATAGATTTCCTTTCAATATCTACATATGGACACGAAGCTAAGGAGATACAGATAGAAACATTTTGTTCTGCAGGGTACGGGGACTGGGGATGGAGTAGGAGGGCAGTGCACAAAGAGAGGCCTTCACAGAAGAGAGGATGTTTGACTTGAGCATTGAAGGAAACAAAAACTTCAATCATTGCTTCCAGGGGGTTGAAGTCTGGAAATTCCCAAGAATAGAGAACATGGCTGGTAGATTTTTCATTTTACTAAAGCTTCAATGATGAGATAAATATTTCAAACATATTACATGCCTTCAGAGACACTTCTTTGATAAAATATGTGCTCTCTCTTTAAAACAAAAACTTTGCACCCAGCACAATGAGACAGCTCTAAGATAACTTTTGCAAACTCCAGGGAAAACTCTGGAACCTGTCCAGACATACAGCCTTTTAATTCACGGCAAGGATTTGTCTGAGAAGGGTGGAAACCATTGGAGGACTTTGAGCAGAGAGGTAATGAGCAGAGGTAACAATCTGATTTATGTTTAAATGGGTCACTCTGGCTGTGTAGGAAAGAGACTACAGAGAGGCAATTGTGGAAGCAAAGAGATGGTGATGATGGTTTGGGCTCAGGTGGGGATGGTGGAGAGGGGAAGATGGGTTGGGCTTGGTACCATATATTGAAGGCTAAGTTGACAACATTTGCAGGTGGGATAGAAAGAGAGGCAAGATGTTGCTCCAAAGTGTGTAGCCCCAACAGCAGGGACATGGTGGTGCTATTTACTGAGATAGGGAATTTTGGGAAGGAGCAGTTTTTAATTGAAAACTGTGGCTCACACCTGTAATCCCAGCACTCTGGGAAGCCAAGGCGTGTGGATCACCTTAGGTCGGGAGTTCAAGACCAGCCTGACCAACATGGAGAAACCCCATCTCTACTAAAAATACAAAATTAGCTGGGTGTGGTGGCACATGCCTGTAGTCCCAGTTACTCGGGAGGCTGAGGCAGGAGAATCACTTGAACCTGGAGGCAGAGGGTGCAGTGAGCCAAGATCACACCATTGCACTATAGCCTGGGCAACAAGAGTGAAACTCCGTCTCAACAACAACAACGAGAACAAAAAAAATCTATGGCATGCCATTTGGTTTTGAATATTAAATTTGAGAGATTTCCTAGACAGATATCTGAGTGTAGATGTCAAGTAAGCAGTCTGGAATTCAAGGAAGGTGTTGGAGGTACATAGTTATGTTTGAGACTGTATAGAATATTTACAGCCACAAGATTGGATAAGATCTCCCAAGAAGGCCGAGCACAGTGGTTCACCCCTGTAATCCCAGCACTTTGGGAGGCTGAGGCTGGAGTTTGAAACCAGCCTGGATAACATGGCGAAACCCCGTCTCTGCTAAAAATACAAAAATGAGTGGGGTATGGTGGCAGGTGCCTATAATCCTAGCTACTTGGGAGGCTGAGGCAGGAGAATCGCTTGAACCCAGGGGGCAGAGGTTGCAGTGAGCCAAGATTGCCCCACTTCACTCCAGTCCGGGGGAAAGCAAAACTCCATCTC
>NC_045438.1:144082127-144127989 GCF_002776525.5 Piliocolobus tephrosceles
TACAATTGAGCTCTAGATCCTCTCATATTGAATTGTTAAGAAGATGAGATAGATCCAGCAGAAGAGTATGAGGAGTGACAAAGAAAGAGAAATAGAATCAGAGGGTGGAATCCTAGAAGCCAAGTAAAGAAAGTTATTTAGTTTGGGTTCAGAAACTGCTACCCCAAAATATGTTTTGACATGTTAAACTGAAGAAGCCTCAAGGTCTCGCTGACACCACCCCCCACCAACTGAGTCTTCCAAAGATGAAGTTAACGTTTTTTTAACCTAAGATCCAGACCCATTAAAAGGAAAAACTGTCTCTTCTCCTCCCTGAAAAACCAAGAATGTAACCATGCTTGACATACCCTTTGACAAGGTAATGTTCATGTTCATCTCTGTTCCCTGATCCATTCCATTCTCCCTAGTAATTCCATCAATAGAATTCCTCTTCTACTCCCTCCTACAGCCTGTTTTGCCAGGATTGTATATAAGCTTCTTCACCCTGCTGGAGGTTGGGTAATCACCCTGTGATTCTCCCTGTGTACACATTTATACAATTTGCATCTTCTCCAATCAGTCTGCCTTTTGTGGGTTTTTTTCAGAGAATTTTCAGTGGTTGAAGTAGAAGTTTCTCATGGCCCCTACTGTTTCATGAATGAGGAAGTGATAAATTATGTCAAAGGTTTCTGATGAGCAAGATAGGAAATGAGAATTATCTATATTGAACATGACACTGTGGAACTTATTGGTGATCTTCATAGGAGCAGCTGTAATAGAGTAGTAGGGAAAGGGACCTGTGAAACCACTGTTGCAAATATTATGACAGTATGAGATATCTGACATAGTTGACTCCATCTTGCTTCTGACCTCCAAACCGTCCTTGGTTGTTCTTAGGTACAGGCCAAACTAACCATGGAGGAATTTGGCTTATAGCTTAACTTTGAAGCAAGGATAATAGTCCCACCCTAAATTGATCCTCTTCCTGCTTGTTTTGGGGCTGAAACCACCTTCATGAGACTACTGAAAGGCCCAAGATTAGAATTATGGAAGGAGTCTGAATTCTGCTAAAATGTGGGCATATTTTCTATAATCCCTTACTGTTCAAGGATTATAGTGGCCAAAAAACACAAGATTTGTTCCTTCTCAATTGCTGCTATAGATAACATCATCATTGTAGAACCTAAGATTGATCCTTTGAGATGTTTTTCAGACTGACCCCACCCAAATTTGTGACTTATGACTCAGCCTGTCCCGTGGTCCCACCTAGAGAACTCAGTGCCTGAGGACCATTTTCCAGCCCCTATTATTTCATCCCCAACCAATCAGCAGCACCTGTTCCTTAGCCCCCTGCCCACCAAATTGTCCATAAAAACCCTAGCCTCTGAGCCTTCAGGGAGACTGGTTCAAGTAATACCTCATCTCTGGTGTGGCTGACCTTGCATCAATTAAACTCTTGTTTTACTGTACCGCCTCAGTCTCAGTGAATTGATTACGGCTTTGCAGCAGGCAGGAAGAACCCATCAGGCTGTCACACCTGGATCACTGTCTTCCCTTTTATCCCAAGTCATGACAGAATCCCAGAAGATGTCTTTATCTATATAATAACAATCTAGCCTCAACATTTCTTAATCTCTCTCCTCACCTTCTTGACTGCATGGCACATTGAGCTAAAAAGCTATGTTTCTTGATCCCCACTTTCCCACTCTCCACTATCAGGAAGAAGGTGTAGAGGGAGGTGCTTGCCCACTAATTTCAAGTCCAGTGAGAGGAGCTTCTTAAGACCCACTCTAGGAGCTTAAAGAGTTTATAGACTCACACCTGAGCAAGCAATAGACGCTTTGTGTCAGGAAAGTAACTGTGTTTTCTCTAAAGGTGCATAAAGCCTGAAGTGCAGATGTGACAAGAATATCAGCCTGGGATTATTTTAAAAATAATCCTTCCCCAAAGAGCAGCATATTCTTAGAGGCAAGAAGGGGCAGATCTCAAAGTGATCTGGAGAGGCACTGCCCTTATCAAGGGAATGGCAGCCAGATGGTGAGGGGGAAGAGCAGTCCTCTGGAGAACCCTTTACAATGTGAACCTGTGCACAAGGAGAGTCTACTTTAAAATCTGCTCCAGCTGGATGCGGTGGTTCACGCCTGTAATCCCAGCACTTTGGGAGGCCGAGGTGGGTGTATCACCTGAGGTCAGGAGTTCGAGACCAGCCTGGGCAATATGGAGAAACCCCATCTCTTCTAAAAATACAAAATTAGCTGGGTGTGGTGGTGCATGCCTGTAATCCCAGCTACTCAGGAGGCTGAGGCAGGAGAATTGCTTGCACCCAGGAGGTGGAGGTTGCAGTGAGCCAAGATCGTGCCATTGCACTCCAGCCTGGGCAACAAGAGCAAAACTCTGTCTCAAAAACAAAATAAAATAAATCTGCCCCGCCTGGAGGGCATGATGCCAACTCCAATGAAAGCTTCTGGTTCATCTTGCTTTGCCTTACTACCCCAGCAGAGTCAGAAATAGCAGCCATGGAGTAAGAAAGGTAGCAGGAAGGGATGGGGGAGCTGGCACAGGATCTCTACCTACACCAAAATTTCTCCACGCCCAACAAGGAAAGAGGACCAAGTCTTCCTTTGAATGAGGATTGAAGTGTTGATTAGTATATTGGATCTTACAATGTAAATTACTGAATTGAAATTATCATGTGGACTGGACATTTTAAGTTAGTCAGTTGAGTAACTTAGTTACTGAGTTACTAGAGTAGAACATAGGACTGAGGGACCAGAAAAGTCATGGAACCTGCCCAAGTTATCAAGAGGCAGGAGAAAGACTAGACCCACTCAGCAAGATTAAATGGATTACAAGTGACAAAAATAAAGTGGCTTCTATGATTACACCCCATGAGTCCTGCATGTTCCAAGTCCTAGTCAGAGTGGTTTCAGATGATCAGTTACACAACCTTGGTTGCATAGAGAAGGAAGAGCAGCCAGGAGGAGTCTGCTGGGAGAATATAATCATCGTGGGTGTAAAGCTTTAAGAAGGCTATGGTCAGAGTAGGATATTCATACTATAACATTTCTGAGATGAAGCAGTTCTGGATGGGAACCTAATCCGTAGTGTGAGGCACACTGAGCCAGATGAAGAGGAGGAACTAAGAAAAATTTCCAGCCAGGGGGAAAAATCATGTGGGCAGACTAGTGGTGTGTTGGAACAACTGTCAGAGGTAGCTGTGCCTGGAGCAGGGTGGATGAGGAACTGCAGTGATTGTAGATAAGGCCAGAGAGGGAGGCAGGGACTAGGTCATGCTGGTCTCACGCTTTGTCAGCCATGGCAAGGAGATTTGATTTCATTCTTTGAGACATGGGGAACTCTTGAAGGGTTTTAAACCAGGGGCAAAGGATTCTACATTTATTTTTAAATGATTGCTCTGGCCTCCTTTTGGAGGCTGGATTGTAGAGAGGCGAGAGTGAAAGCAGAGAGATCTTTGAAAACCTGCATGTAGCAGGCATCCATAAAATATTTGACAGGTGCTTGGGCTAGGGCAGGTGCAATGGATATGGTGAAGTTAGACTAAAGAGGTATTTAGGAAGCAGAGTGGGTGGGACTTGGTGATTAATAAGAGGAAGATATATGAGGTTGCTATGGCTGCCATAACAAAATATCACAGACTGGGTGGCATAAACAACATGAATTAATTTTCTCGCAACTCTGGGAGTTAGCAGTCCAAGATCAAGGTTACAAAATCGAGGGTTGGTTTCTTTTGAGACCTCTCTCCTTGCTTGTAAATGTCGGTATTCTCTCTGTGTCCTCACATGTTTCTCTGTGCATACATCCCTGGTATGTCTTCACGTCCTAATCTCCTCTTCTTTTAAGGACACCAGTTAGGTTGAATTAGGGCTCACCCTAATAGAGTCATTTTGCCCACCCTAATAAAGTTAACCCCATGTGGAGATAAGGCCTTTACCTCTTTACCTCTTAACCAAATTCTGAGATACTGGGCGTTAGGGTTTCACCATGTGGATTTTAGGGGAACACAATTCAGTTCATAACAGAAGATAAAGATGAAACCTATTATATCCTTCCGGCAGGAGCAAGATGCTGAATTATGATGCTATGTGCTGAATCAGGGAACCCTGGAGGAAGTGAGGGTTTAGATTGGGAATTCCATTTTGAACATGTTGAGTTCGACATTGCCACATAAATATCCAACAGAATAAACAGCTGGGCTGGGCACAGTGGCTCACGTCTGTAATCCTAGCACTTTGAAAGGTCAAGGCGGATGGATAAGTTGAGGTCAGCAGTTTGAGACCAGTCTGGCTAACATGCGGAAACCCTGTCTCTACAAAAAATGCAAAACTTAGCTGGGTGTGGTGGCAGGCACCTGTTATCCCAGCTACTTGGGAGGCTGAGGCAGGAGAATTGCTTGAACCTGGAAGGCGGAGGTTGCAGTGAGCTGAGATCATGCTACTACACTCCAGTCTGGGCAACAGAGAAAGACTCCATCCCAAACAAACAAGCAAATTAAAAAAAAAAAACAAATACAAAAATAAAAAAACAACAGTTGGGTACATTGGTCTGGACCTGGGAAGAAAGTAAGTCTAGGCTAGATATAGAAATGTAGGAGTTTTGGCATATAGATAATAAGGGAGGCCATGGGAATGTAGGAGATTCCCTAGGGAGAGAGAGGAGACAAGGGCCCAGAACAGTCTCCAAGGCTCACCAAACAACACTGCAGAGGTGGAGGAGGCGCCAGCAAAGGAGATTGAGGAGAGCAGCCCTTTTGTCGCCTCTTAGTATGTCCAGGTGCTCCTCAATTTGTGATGGAGTTACATCCAATAAGCCCATCGTAAATTGAAAATATCTGGCCAAGCATAGTGGCTTATCCCTGTAGTTCCAGCACTTTGGAAGGCTGAGGTGGGAGGATTACTTGAGAGCAGGAGTTTGAGAGCAACCTGGGCAACATAGTGAGACCCTTTCTCAAAAAATGAAAATAAAAAATAAAATTTACCAAGCGTGGTGGCATGCCTGTAGTCTCAGCTACTCAAGAGGTTGAGGAGGGAGGATCCCTTGAGGCCAGGAAGCCGAGGATGCAGTGAGCCGAGATTACACCATAGCACTCCAGCCTGGGTGACAGAGCGAAGTCCTGTCTCAAAAAAAAAAAAAAGTGCATATATATATATATATATAGATACACACACACATTTAGATATATCAATCGATCTCTATCCCTATATCTCTATATGTCTATTTATAGCTATATCTACATATCTATATCTATCTATAGATGTATCTTTTGTTTTTTTGAGACAAAGTCTCACTATGTCGCCTGGGCTGGAGTACAGTAGCATGATCTCGGCTCACTGCAACCTCAACCTCCCAGGTTCAAGCGATTCTTGTGCCTCAGCCTCCCAGGTAGCTGGGATTACAGGCATGTGCCACCACACCCGGGTAATTTTTTGTATTTTCAGTAGAGACAAGGTTTCGTCCTGTTGCCCAGACTGGTCTCAAACTCCTAAGCTCAGGTGATCCATCTGCCTCAGCCTCCCAAAATGTTGGGATTACAGGCATGAGCCACTGCACCTGGCCACTATAGGTATATCCTATATAAGTCAAAAATGCGTTTAATATATCTAATCTACTGAACATCAAAGCTTAGCCTAGCCTACCTTAAACATTCTCAGAACCTGTGCATTAGCCTAGGGTTGGGCACAAACATCGGACAACACAGTACACTGCAGAGTATTGGGCACCTATCCTGGTGATCACCTGGCTGACTAGGAGCTCTGCTCATTTCTGCTGCCCACCATCACGAGAGAATATTGTACAGCATATCACAAGCCCAAGAAAAGACCAACATTCAAACTCCAAAGGTTGGTTTCTACTGGTTGTGTATCACTTTGGCAGCATCATAAAGTTGCAAAATCATCAGTCAAACCACCATAAGTCAGAGACCATCTATACCACCTAATTGGTGGTAAGTCCAAATAAAACAGTAAAGTTACCCCGAGACCACACTGCTTTTGGCTCTGTTGGTGGAGTAGTGATGGTTCGGCTGGTTGTAATAAAGGGGTTAGAAGTTACTATCAGTGTAATTTTCATTAAGTTCCATAATGAAACAACCTGTGGACCTCCTCCTTAAAAACCAATTCAGATCCTCAGCTTTGATGTGGGAGGATGGTTCTCCATCAAGGTTTTAGAAATCTGGTCTCACGGTCCCTCTACTGTTTCCCTTGGGACTTTCTGACTGCCATCACCACCATTCTGAACTTGGGTAGGTTCTGGTCCTTTTTGAAGTTCTGGTTTAAGCCAGAATATTTGCATTTGTAATCATATGCCAAGCACTGTATGAAGATTGCAAGTAGCAAACTGGAGAAACAAAGTCGATGCAATATTGTATTATGGTTTTACTTTTTCACACTTATTCACCTTAACGGTTTGGTTTCTTCAGGCCAGTAGTTTGCAACTTTTTGCTTAAACCTAAAGAACTGTTTGTATTATTTTTTCGTAGATGGTGTAGAAATTCCAGCCACGTTACATTAGATGAAATGAACTTCCATGTAGTAAGTGTCTACACACTGAGTTTTTCATTTTAGTGAGCCTAATCTATTTTATTGTAGATAAATATTCCATTGTTATTAGATGATTTTTGACATGGTGAAAATAGCTTTCAGACTCTTCTTATTTTCACATAGCCTAAGGATACAAGGATCCCAGGCTGGGGATCTCCATCCTAAAATAATTGCTTTTCCTTGGTTGCTGGAGGGATGACAATGTGTCTGTTAATCTGTTCTCTCTTTGCTCCTGCTCTCAAAACATCTTTTGCTAGCAGGCATGTTTTCTACTGAAAACATTTAGATCCACCTGGAGTTAATTTAAACAATTTTACTCTCTTAGCATTTCTCCACAGGACAATAATACATATATACATTTATATCTCGTGCTTTCTATTGACCAAAACACTCAAATGTATTTTCTTTCTTTTTTTTTTTTTTTTTGAGATGGAGTTTCACTCTTGTTGCCCAGACTGGAATGCAATGGCACAGTCTCCATTCACTGCAACCTCTGCCTCCTAGGTTCAAGTGATTCTCCTGCTTCAGTCTCTTGAGTACTGGGATTACAGACGTGTGCCACCATACCTGGCTAGTAGAGACAGGGTTTTGCCATGTTAGCCAGGCTGGTCTCGAACTCCTGACCTCAGGTGATCCACCCGCCTTGGCCTCCCAAAGTGCTGGGATTATAGACGTGAGCCATCTCGTGCCGCCTGTACTTTCTACTTTGAAAGACAACTGCTAAACATTGTTAAGCATATCATATTATAAGACAAAATAGCCTAAAAGAATGTAATCAGACGTGAGACTGAGTTCATGAGAATCATAATTCCTGAATTTCTAATTTTACTGCTGGAGTTTTAGTGAAAATGTATTTGGCTTTGAATTTAATAAATACTATTTATAAAGTTTATGGCTTATAGATTGCACATGAAAATGATTGTAGAACATTCTTATATCAGGATTTCTCAACCTTAGTTCTATTGACATTTTGGTCCAGATAATTATTTGTGGGGGTGAGAGGTGATCTGTGCATTGCAGGATGTTTAACAATATTTCTGACCTGTACTCACTGGGTCCCAGTAGCACCGCTCCCCAGAGTTGTGACAACCAGAAATGCCTCTAGACATTGCTATTATCTTCAGAGTGGTTCTGGTTGAGAACCCCTGTGTTTTATAATAAGGAGTAGGATCCACAAACCCCAAGACCATTCCATTTCTTTTTTTTTTTTTAATTTTTAGATGGAGTCTCACTCTGCCACCCAGGCTAGAGTGAAGTGGTACAATCTCATCTCACTGCACCCTCTGCCTCCTGGGTTCAAGCGATTCCCATGCCTCAGCCTCCTGAGTAGTTGAGATTACAGGTGTGCACCCCCACACCTGGCTAATTTTTTGTATTTTTAGTAGAGATGGGGTTTCACCATGTTGGTCAGGCTGATCTTGAACCCCTGACCTCAAATGTTCTGCCCACCTCAGCCTCCCAGAGTGCCGGGATTACAGGTGTGAACCACCTCACCCGACCTCCCCAAAACCATTTCGTTTCTTTTAGAAGATATATCCCTTTAAATGTTCATAGACCTCTTCACGTATGGTAGATAATGAAATTTGTAAAATGGTTAGTAGACTCCAGCACTAAGTTAAATTTATTTTTCTTTTTGCTTTTGTGACTTAAAATGTGTTCTGTTTTATTGTGTCCATTACCACAAAATGAAATCCCAGCTTTGTGAGTCTTTTTTTTTTTTTTTTTTTTTTTTTTTGGGTATGGAGTCTTGCTCTGTCGCCCAGGCTTGAGTGCAATGGCCTGATCTCAGCTTATTGCAACCTCCACCTCCCAGGCTCAAGTGATTCTCCTGCCTCGGCTTCCTGAGCAGCTGGGATTACAGGTGCCCGCCACCACGCCTGGCTAATTTTTGTGTTTTTAGTAGAGATGGGGTTTCATCATGTTGGCCTGGCTGGTCTCGAACTCCTGACCTTGTTATCCACCCACCTTGGCCTCCCAAAGTGCTGGAACTACCGGCAGGAGCCACCACCCCCAGCCCATTTTCCTTTTTAAACACAGCACCTGCAGTGGCAGGTGGGCTTCTCTGAGGTCTGTGTCTGTGACCCATCTGAGGATTCCAGGAGATGCCTTTTCCCATGATTTTCAAGGAGTTTGGCCACAGGAGGGAGCACTATTCCTAAGCTTGCTTGTTTATTCTTAACTATTTTAATACGTGCTTATATTTTAATGTATGATTGTCAGAGAGAGTAAATTCCTATCTAGAAATCAGAAACATAACTGGAGTATACATCAGTACTCTGAACACATCTCCTTTCTTATAATCTAAGCTCATGCTGCCTGACACTGAATTTCTTTCTTTTATTTATAATTTTTGAAATTAGTAGTGTAACATAGTACCTTAAGGTGAAAGACTGCTGCATCACACAGCTATTTTGAAATAATTTCTCAGAATAAAACTTTGAAAACTAACATTGTCTACTTTGAAAAAACGCGTGGCATATGGTGACAGTTGATAATTGGTGCAGCCTCTACCTTTACATGAGATTGATGGGTATATTGAGAAGATGTTGAATGTAAGGTAGCATTTTTTTCCCTCCCCTCCCCTCCCCTCCCCTCCCTCCCCTCCCCTCTTCTCTCCTCTCCTCTCCTTTCCTCTCCTTTCCTTGACGAAATTTCTCTGTTGTCGCCCAGGCTGGAGTGCAGTGGTGCGATCTCGGCTCACTGCAACCTCTGCCTGCCAGGCTCAAGCAATTCTCCTGCCTCAGCCTGTCAAGTAGCTGGGATTACAGGTGCCCACTACCACACCCAGCTAGTTTTTTGTATTTTTAGTAGAGAAGGGGTTTCAGCATGTTGGCCAGGCTGGCCTTAAGCTCCTGACCTTAGGTGATCCACCCACCTCGGCCTCACAAAGTGCTGGGATTACAGGAATGGGCCACCACGTCCGGCCCATGTTTTTCTTTTTATAAGCATTTAACTTCTGTCAAAATGTTTGAGACTCTGGCTTGTAAATATAGTGGATCTTAACAAGTGTACATTTGTCTCTGTTTAAAAATAAATGTACACACACTTCATATTGTAATATGCTTGAATTGGCTCTGGATAACAGCCAAGAATGATATAGCAAATTTCATGAGAAATGACTTTAACATAACTTAATTTGGGGAGATAGAGTTAAGTAGAGTAAAACTTTGTATGACATGGCATACCATTTATTAAATTTCACCATTTTATCCATTTAGAAACCCGGTTCAGTAAAGGATATGCCTCTATACTTTCTGCTGTCTTCTGCCTACATGATCAGTGTGAAGCCAGGCCCAGACATACCTCATCTAGAATGATTTGAGAAGAATTTGATTTCACTTTTCTGAGAAGTTTGGAAAGGATTCTGACTTTATCCAGTTTACCAGACATGACAGTGAAGTTTGTGTGTGTGTGTTTTGTTGTTGTTGTTTGTTTTTTGTTTTTTTTTTTTGAGATGGAGTCTTGCTCTGTCACTCAGGCTGGAGTGCAATGGCGCGATCCCGGCTCACTGCAACCTCCGCCTCCCGGGTTCAAGCAATTCTCCCGCCTCAGCCTCTTGAGTAGCTTATGGGTGCACGCCACCACGCCCAACTAATGTTTGTAGTTTTAGAAGAGACGAGGTTTCACTATGTTAGCCAGGCTGGTCTCGAACTCTTGACGTCAGATGATCTTCCCACCTCGGCCTCCTAAAGTGCTAGGATTACAGGCGTGAGTCACTGTGCCTTTTTGGCAGTGAAGTTTTAAAACAGATAGAGAGGTATCTGCACCTTTTTAATTTTTTAAAATTTCTTTTAAATGATGTTGCTAAATGTACATTTTAATATAACCCTACATCTAAGGAAAAGTCTCAAAGTATCCAAATTTCAATGCGAGATGGCAGAACTTCAGGGAACCAGCACGTGCAGGGCATGGGTTTCAGGTGTAGTCGATGAATAGTCTAGCTAAGTGTTCATCGGCTAACCTGACGCCCATGTTTCTTTCAACCCTTCTGATTGGGGATGTTTCTAAACTATATGATTCTTTTCTGCAACAGTAAATAGTGATTCTTTGGTGATCTGGGCTATGTTTATAAATGTAATTTTTTATTGTTAAATACCCTAGAATTAGTTCTCATGTCACGTAAATGCACTTTTAGTTTCCATAATATCTTACAATTGAAGTGGTTGATGAGGGTGCAGACAGTCCCCAGCTTACAGTGATTCGACTTATGATGCTGTAAAAGCAACACACATTCAGTGGATACCATACTTTGGGTACCCATAGGACGGCCAGGCGCAGTGGCTCATGCCTATAATCCCAGTACATTGGGAGGCCAAGGCGGGTGGATCACCTGAGGTCAGGTGTTCAAGACTAGCCTGGCATACATGGTGAAACACCGTGTTTATGGAATAAAAAAGTTAGCTGGGCATGACGGTGGGCGCCTGTAATCCCAGCTACGCAGGAGGCTGAGGCAGGACAATCTCTTGAACCCGGGAGGCAGACGTTGCAGTGAGCCGAGATCGCACCATTGCACTCCAGCCTGGTAGACAGAGCGAGACTCCGTCTGAAAAAAAGAAAAGAAAAGAAAAAAGAGTACCTATACGACCATTCTGTTTTTCACTTTCGGTACAGTATTCAATAAATTACATGAGGTATTTGACACTTTATTATAAATAAGCTTTGTGTGAAATGATTTTGCCCAAATGTAGACTAATGTAAATCTTCTGAACATGTTCAAGCTAGGCTAAGCTGTGATGTTTGCTAGGTTAGGTGTATTAAGTGCATTTTCACTTACAATATTTTGCATTTACAATGGATTTATCAGGACATAACCCCATTGTAAATTGAAGAGCATCTGTAAAGGGAGATGGCTAGATCCTAAGAAGAGAGATACCAGCTTTATTTCTTCCTCTACTGGGAAACTTTGTGATTTTGAAGGTGAAGAAATGTTGATGGCAACTAGATTCTTTCTTTTCTTTTCTCTTTTTTTTTTTTTTGAGCTGGAATCTTGCTCTGTTGCCCAGACTTGAGTGCAGTGGTGCGATCTCCGCTCACTGCAACCTCTGCCTCCCAGGATCAAGCGATTCTTCTGCCTCAGCCTCTCAAGTAGCTGGGATTACAGGCATGCACCACCAGGCCCAGCAATTTTTTTATTTTAGTGCAGACAGGGCTTTACCATGTTAGCCAGGCTGGTCTCGAACTCCTGTCCTCAAATAATCCACCCGCCTCGGCCTCTCAAAGTGCTGGGATTACAGGCATGAACCTCTACGCCCGGCCGAACATAGACTTTTTAGGAAAGGCCAAGTGGTGGCATAATCCAGTTGTATATGTGATTATGTAGGAGAGATTTACGATCGGGATTTCACCGTGTTAGCCAGGATGGTCTCAATCTCCTGACCTCGTGATCCGCCTGTCTTGGCCTCCCAAACTGCTGGGATTACAGGCTTGAGCCACCGCGCCCGGCCCGACATACATTCTTATAAATATAACATTCTCTTACATTAATGGAGAACTGCAAGCAAAATTTTAGTTAAGGCATTGCTAAAATTTCTTCATTTCAATGCTAAATCATGTTGTAATCTTAAAAAATATCGGGCAACCCGCTCGGGTCCCCTTCCACGCTGTGGAAACTTTCCTTTGGCTCTTCACAGTAAACTTTGCTACCGCTTAAAAAAAAAAAAACCCAAAAAACAAAAACAAAACAAAACAACAACAACAAATCATTGTAAAAGTCAGTTAAACTTAACATCTGAGATAATAACCATGCACACATCCTAGCTAAAGTGATGACAATGTGAACAATATGATCAAGTTCTGATTTGCTCATGCAATGCACCTATGCCGTGACCACCACCTGGCCAGGACAATTAATTGTAAGAGTTCATTGACTGTAAGGCATATCCTTATTTCAGAGATTTAAAGATGTGGAAAAAGTGTGCATCTTGGTGCTGGAGAGGATGTGGAGAAATAGGAACGCTTTTACACTGTTGTTGGGCATGTAAATTAGTTCGACCATTGTGGAAGTCGGTGCGGCATTTCCTTAAGGATCTAGATCTAGAAATACCATTTGACTCAGCAATCTCATTACTGAGTATATACCCACAGGATTATAAATCATTCTACTGTAAAGACACATGCACACATATGTTTACTGTAGTACTATTTACAATAGCAAAGACTTGGAACCAACCCAAATGTCCGTCAATGATAGACCAGATAAAGAAAATGTCCCCACATACACTATGGAATACTATGCAGCCATAAAAAAGGATGAGTTCATGTCCTTTGCAGGAAATGGATGAAGCTGGAAACCATCATTCTCAGCAAAATATCACAAGAACAGAAAACCAAACACCACGTGTTCTCACTTATAAGTGGGAGTTGAACAATGAGAACACATGAACACAGGGAGGGGAATATCACACACTGGGGCCTGTCAGGAGGTGGGGGGTAGAGGAGGGATAGCATTAGGAGAAATACCTAATGTAAGTGACGGGTTGATGGGTGCAGCAAACCACCATGAGACTCATATACCTATGTAACAAAACTGCACATTCTGCACATGTACCCCAGAACTTAAAGTATAATAATAATTTTTTTAAAAGTGCATCTTGGAATAAATGAAGTGTGGTGATTTGTTCCTTCCTTTATCTTCTCCTCCTCTGGTTTAAATAAATTCCTGATACTAGTTTTGCCTTTTGTCTCCCTCAGATTAAAAGTGAGTTGATCATGGTTGAAAAATTACATATAGGCAGGGTTCAGGGTGTGCTGAGTAACATTTTACTGCATTTTTAAATGTTCTTAAAACCTTTTTATTCATTCATAAAGATGCTTCAAAATGTGCTTTTAAAATCGACACCCAGTATGGTTTCATTGTATTATCTGAAAATGTCACTGGGAAATGATCAAAAAGATTCCAAAACTGAGGGGTTGAAAAATGCTATATTGGGCAATTACTGAATCTTCTGTAGTTTTTGTGATTAAGGTGGAACCCAATATATGTGAGCAGAAAATATTAGGATGTCTAGCCTTAATAATACTACCTCCTCTGCTGCTCACAGTCTTATCAACTGATACAAAATTTTTAAATTAAAATTTTCAAACTTTGACATCAGAACATCATAGTTCATTAAAGTAGCCCTTTCTATTAATTCCAGAAACTGGACTCCAGTTAACCAGTAACTTCTGTATCAGTGACATAATTTCCTGCACAATTTTTACTTTGTAATGGTTAACTTCTCTCTTAGTTGTTCACAGCAGGGGGTAGTTTTCTTGCTTTCCTTTTCTTTTTTTTTTTTGAGATGGAATTTCGCTCTTGTTGCCCAGGCTGGAGTACAATTGTGTGATCTCGGCTCACTGTAACCTCTGCCTCCCTGGTTCAAGCGATTCTCCTGCCTCAGCCTCCTGAGTAGCTGGGATTATAGGCATGTGCCACCACCCCCGGGTAATTTTGTATTTTTAGTAGAGACGGGGTTTCTCCGTGTTGGTCAGGCTGGTCTTGAACTCCCGACCTCAGGTGACACCCCCCGCCTCGGCCTCCCAAAGTGCTGGGATTACAGGTGTGAGCCACCACGCCTGGCCTAGGGCATAGTTTTCTTTCATGAGTCTGCTATTTATTAAAGTTCACAGTGACTTAAGACATTTTACCCTATAATAAAACAAAAACCTCTGAGTACTAAGAGATACTGCTGTTTGACTTCAGTAACTGTCTGTGAACTAAAAAAAAATCCAAGAAAGTTACTGACTAAAAAACTGATAGTTCAAACTGGACTATACCAGCAGCAGCCTTTTGATGAGATGGAGTCAGATACTTGGCCATCTAAACATAATTGTTGGTATTAAAGGATAGTGAGAGTCTTTTGTAGTTAAAAAAAGAAAAGAACATTTTGTTCTGAGGTTGTGTAAAATTAAGGTCAGTGGAGAAATTTAGCCTGTCAGTGTGTGAAAATATGAAAGAAGCCCCTGGAAAATTTGAAATGGGGTGAATCCAGTTTCATTTCATTGTTCTATTGCTCAAACCTTAAATTACAGAAGGATTAGCACAGTTTAGCAAGAGTAACAACAAAAAACCAGCAACCTCAGATGTACACTACTTAAATTTTCGCTTTAATGAAATCTGATAATAATTTGTATGGGCAGCAAGCCAAATAATATACTTGAATTCTTTAGGGGGAAAAAAGGCATTGACTGCCTAATATATTTGGCTTTATTGATTTCTTTAAACATTGCTTCTGACTAATGTACACGGGATATTTGTACCTGTTTACTTAATGAATATGCATATAAATAATTGAGAGCTGAGAAACAGAAAAACACAACTTACTTTGATGCAGTAACTAGCACTTGATATCATTCCTGAGGTATTTGCCAGAGTTTGTAGAGTCAAGTAGAAGAAAATGAGCAACAATTTTATTAACTCCTAATCTAAGAGGGTCTTGCTCCCATTGAGAGCAACAAAAATAATTTAATTGTAAGTGAAGGACATGGAGAATTGTCTGGAGTATTGAAAGGATTTTGAGCTTAGGTTGCCCAGTTTCATGAGATATTTCTCCCCATGGCTGGACTATGAAATCACTATGGAGGAGAAATTGCTTTATTTAAATAGTCCTTCCCTCCCTCCTTCCCTCCTCCCTCCCTTCCCTTCCTTCCTCCTTTCCCCTTTCTTCCTTCCTTCTTTCTCCTTCCTTCCATCCTTCTCTTTCCTTCCTTCCTTCCTTCCTTCTTTCTCCTTCCTTCCTTCTCCTTCCTTCTTTCTCCTTCCTTCCTTCCCCTTCCTTCTTTCTCCTTCCTTCCTTCTTTCTCCATCCTTCCTTCCTTCTTTCTTTCTCCTTCCTTCCTTCTTTCTCCATCCTTCCTTCCTTCCTTTTTTTCTTTCTTTCCTCCCTCCCTCCCTTTCTCTTTCTTTCTTTCTTTCTTTCTTTCTTTCTTTCTTTCTTTCTTTCTTTCTTTCTTTCTTTCTTTCTCTCTCTCTCTCTCTCCTTCCTTCCCTCCCTCCCTCCCTCCCTCCTTCCTTCCTTCCTTCCTTCCTTCCTTCCTTCCTTCCTTCCTTCCTTCCTTCCTTTTCCAGTAGTGATGAGATCTTATTGTGTTGCTCAGGCTGCTCTCTAACTCCTGGGCTGAAGTGTTCCTCATACCTCGGCCTCCCAAAGTGCTAGAATCACAGGCATGAGCCATGGCACCCAGCTTTTACATATCTTTTCTGTGTAAAGACTCTAAGAATCTGTGTAAAGAATCACAACACACTCCTGGTGAGAGAGTAAATTGTGCTGCAATTAGAATTACTCAAAGAAAAGTTTCAATAGTGCGTCTACTTCTGCTGTTCTGCAGCCAGGCCAACTTAGCAGCATCTTAAGCCTCCCGTTGAGGCAGAAACCATTTAAAAAGCCGATCTCTGTGTCTCTCTCCACACCCCCCCACTCTTTTTAAAGATTCTATATACGAAGGAGATCTTACAGTATTGATCTCACTGTGTCTGGCTTTTTCAGTTACCAGATGAGTGAGTTCTGGGGATCTAACATACATTGTGGTCACTATGGTTAGTAATACTATCTGGCATACTACTTGAAATTTGGTAAGACAATAGATCTTAAATGTTCTCACCACACATACAAATGTGAATTATGTGAGATGAGAGATGTGCTAATTAACTTGATTGTGCTTATTTCATAAGGTATATGTATATTATATAATCATGCTGTATACCTTAAATGCATACATTTTTTAACATGTTTTTCTAATTTTTTTTTTTTGAGACAGGGCTTCAGTCTGTCACCCAGGCTGCAGTGCAGTGGTGTGATCATGGCTCGCTGCAGCCTCAACCTTGGACTCAAGTGATCCTCCCACCTCAGTCTCTCAAGTAGCCTGGGACTACAGGCACGCACCACCACACCTGGTTAATATTTTAATTTTTGTAGAGATGGGGTCCTACTGTGTTGTCCAAGTTGGCCTTGAATTCCTGGGCTCAAGCCCTGGGCCTCCCAAAGTTCTGGGATTACAGGTGTGAGCTACTGCACCCGGACTACAATTTTTGTCAATTATATCTCAATAAAGCAATAAAGCAAAAATAAGCCTAAGCCCATCTCTTTGGTTTGGTCCTCACTGCTCATAATTGATCAGTTCTCTTGGGGATTCTGATTTTCTGTAACTATAGTGTATTCCTTTACTCTTCAGCTTCCAGAAACTAGCATGTAGAAGAACAAATCTGTGATAAAAATTATGTATATTGCCAACAGGTACACGGAACATATCAAAGGGTGAATGAGTTGATGATCACTGTAGTGCCAACTCCTGCCACATCCTTCTCTGGTAGGTAGCTCACACAACAGAACTCTCGTGTAAAGGCTCCTTCCTTGCGACTTTGATGGTTAAGCATTTCTTCATTCACCACTGGCTTTCAACTCATCTTCAGTCCACTTTAAGACCTGTGGGTCTATCCACTTTCAAAGAAAGGAAGTAAATGGGCATAACTAATATATGTAAACTATGTAAACCAGGCACTTTTTAGAACAAACAATACGCAAAATAAAGGGGGGCGGTGATTGGTTAGAAACGGCACTTCTGGCATTACAAATAATGGATATTATAGGCTAATTTGTGTCTCCCCACAACATTCATATGTTGACATCCTAACCTTGATTGGCTTTTATTATTATTATTATTATACTTTAAGTTCTAGGGTACATGTGCACAACTTGCAGGTTTGTTACATAGGTATACATGTGCCATGTTGGTGTGCTGCACCCATCAACTCATCATTTACATTAGGCATTTCTCCTAATACTATCCCTCCCCCAGCCCCCACCCCCCAGCAGGCCCTGGTGTGTGATGTTCCCTTCCCTGTGTCCATGTGTTCTCGTTGTTCAACTTCTATTTATGAGTGAGAACGTGCGGTGTTTGGTTTTTTGTCCTTGTGATATTTTGCTGAGAATGATGGTTTCCAGCTTCATCCATGTCCCTGCAAAGGACATGAACTCATCCTTTTTTATGGCTGCATAGTATTCCATGGTGTATATGTGCCACATTTTCTTAATCCAGTCTGTCATTGATGGACATTTGGGTTGGTTCCAAGTCTTTGCTATTATGAATAGTGCCCCAATAAACACACGTGTGCATGTGACTTTATAGTAACATGATTTGTAATCCTTTGGGTATATACCCAGTAATGGGATCACTGGATCAAATGGTGTTTCTAGTTCTAGATCCTTGAGGAATCACCACACCGTCTTCCACAATGGTTGAACTAGTTTACACTCCCACCAACAGTGTAAAAGTGTTACTATCTCTCCACATCCTCTCCAGCATCTCTTGTTCCTGACTTTTTAATGATTGCCATTCTAACTGGTGTAAGATGGTATCTCACTGTGGTTTTGATTTGCATTTTGTGATGACCAGTGATGATGAGCATTATTTCATGTGTCTGTTGGCTGCATAAATGTCTTTTTTTGAGAAGTGTCTGTTCATATCCTTTGCCCACTTTTTGATGGGGTTCTTTTTTTTCTTGTAAATTTGTTTGAGTTCTTTGTAGATTCCGGATATTAACCCTCTGTCAGATGGGTAGATTGCAAAAATTTTCTCCCATTCTGTAGGTTGCCTGTTCACTCTGATGATAACTTCTTTTGCTGTGCAGAAGCTCTTTAGTTTAGATTTCTGTTTTGGCTTTTGTTGCCATTGCTTTTGGTGTTTTAGTCATGAAGTCTTTGTCCATGCCTATGTTCTGAATGGTATTGCCTAGGTTTTCTTCTAGGGTTTTTATGGTTTTAGGTCTTACATTTAAGTCTTTAATCCATCTTGAGTTAATTTTTGTGTAAGGTGTAAGGAAGGGATCCAGTTACAGCTTTCTACATATGGCTAGATTGGCTTGTTATTATTATTTTTTCCAAATGCTACAGGGTCTCCTTTGTTGCCCAGGCTGGAGTGCAGTGGCACACTCATAGCTCACTGCAGTCTTGAACTCCTGGGCTCAGGCAATCCTCCCACCTCAGCCTCAGGTAGCTGAGACTACAGGAATGCACCACTGTGCCCTGCAGCAAGGTTTGTTTTTAAATGATTTCTACCTCAGTGGGAGGAATTAGAAGCTGCTAGGCTGACTTTATATGCCTGCAGGACAGCTGAAAGTAGATGTAATATTGAAACTTTTCTTTGAGTAATTCCACTTGTGGGGTCTTGGGTTGAGTTTCCCAGAAGCAGATCCTGAGGCAAGGATTTTTACACAGTGATTTATTCTGCAAGTGTTTCCTGAGTAATCAGTGAGATGTCAGGTAAGACAACATCCCACCGAGTGCAGCTTCAACTTTATTCCACATGGGAGCTCTGAAGTATATATCATGCCTCTGAATTAATCTGACTTAAAGCAAGGGTGCTGGGCTTTCATACTCTCACAATGGTCGGTCCCAGCAGAAGGGACAGAGGTAGGAGTGGGGTGGTGGTAGGGAGAGTGGTGGGGAGGGAGAGAAATCATCAGGCACTCTCTGTCCTCTGCAAGTTCGGATGATGCTGCTCCAGTCATCTGAAGACAGTATGCAAAGAAGAGTCACAGGCATGGCACACAGAAGTCAGAGGGGAGACACACACAAGTACCAAAGGGAAGCCAGTGGATCTGGACAGAGCACCCACCATGTCTCAGGTGGTGAGGCATTGACTAAACTCCAGGCAGGGTCCTTTTTCTTCCTGCTCTGTTGTATTTTACTGGATCTGGTCAATTTCTATATACATAATATTTAGAATTTGCCATACTATTTGGACAAGAAGGAAGAAAGATTTACCTTAAAAAATAAGAGATAGCACTTTTTGGTGCATACAATGTGCTGGGCACTTCTCTAAGCACTACACTTTTTTTTGAGATGGAGTTTTGCTCTTTGTAGCCAGGCTGGAGTGCTGTGGCATGATCTCGGCTCACTGCAACCTCTGCCTCTCAAGTTCAAGGAATTCTCCTGCCTCATCCCCCTGAGTAGCTGGGATTACAGACGTGCACCACCACACTCTGCTAATTTTTTTGTATTTTTAGTACAGACAGGGTTTCACCATGTTGGCCAGGCTGGTCTCGAACTCCTGACCTCAGATGATCTACCCCTGCCCCTCGGCCCCCCAAAGTGCTGGGATTACAGGTTTGAGTCATTGTGCCCGGCCTATGCTCTATACATTCTTTTAATCCTATATGCCACTTTTATAGATAAGGACACTAAGGCTTAGAAAAATTAAGTAACTTTTCTGTTGGTGATACAGCTTAAGTGATGAAGCCAAGATTCAAAATCACGTTTTGAGTATCATGTAAAAATAAAACAACACAATCAATCTTTTTTGAAGTATAGTGACATTTTTGGTGAAGCAATTTAAAATCAATTTTGAGACCATCCTTATTAAATAGATACAAATATTTACTTAGTTAAAAGGCTTAAATAGTTTGATGAATAGGTTGGAATGTGTATTTGTTTTGAAATATAATGAATCTCTAGTCAGCTTTTTTCTTTATTTCTCTCTTACAGTAAAAGTCTACCATTACTGATAAATATTGAGCAAGTCAGTTTCAGAGGTGAAACTGAAAAAAGGCCCGAAAAAAGAACTCCGGCATCTGGAATATATATTTTTGGTCACATCTACATGCTATCTACCATACGAAAAGAGCAGTCCCTTCAAGAGTAAAGTTTTGTTCCCAAGGAACTGTGGCAGCTACATAGCCCATCTGACACATTTACTGACTCCAGTGAATTTGGCTGTGGTTAAAGACCACAGGCAATTTTTTCTTCCTTGCTGTGAAATAATTGTCTAGAGACAGGAGAATCCTCCAGATGGCTAGTTAAATACCTCCAGAAGGCCTGGGGCATTGATGAATCTCTCTAAGGATTTCTGTAGTTTACAAGTGGCTTTTGGTTGAAGAATCTCATTATTCATATCCCTCAGAGTGGGATCTCCAAGCTGGCGTAACTGTAAAGTAGAGCTGTAAAGCAAACTGTAAAGTAGATATGTGGTTGCATCTCAGCATTTCTGAGTAAAAACTCTCTAATGCAGAGTTTTCTTTTTTTTATTTAAAAAAATTGATATTTAAAATTGTTTTTTTTTTTTTTAGCATTTTTAGGATCTTTTTTTTTTTTTTTCCATATACCTGTCTCCCTTACTTTCATGTCTCAAACCCTTATTTTTCATACTGGACGTAAAATGGGTAAAAATTAATAAGCATAGCTTGCCAGGTTCTTGCTTCCATATGAAAAGTACATGTGCATCCCATAGACTTCTCCTTCCAAATTTCCCCAGTTATTTCTAGGATTTCCCAGGGAAGGAGCTCTGAAGCCTGTATTGCTTCTCCATTGTCCTCATTTTCCACTCTAGCACCCTTTGGTGCTGTTTCCTGCTTCTGCCTCTACTGCTCGTGCAGCCGAGTGCTGGCCCCTAGGCACTGTTACCGCTATGGGATGACGCTGTCTCCTGCCAGCACCACCGCCTTGGTTATGCTAGAGTCCTCAGGAGCCCGGGGAGCCCTGCCAAGACGACTCTGCTCCCGCACCAGAATGCCTCTCACCTCCCCATCCCTCTTCTGTGTTATATTTTACATACAGTACAAAAGAAGAGCTGTTTGTGTTCAGTGCTTCATATAATTTATATTGAATACATATTTCAGGTTTTACTTGTAGCCACATCCATTCTCCATGAGTTCAAGGAGACTGAAACTAACAAATGTGATTCTGGGCTTACATCACATTTAAGTCCGTCTCCCATGACCTAGGCTTTGTAACTGGAACCAACTTTACTTCTCTACTTCCGTTTACTTCAGGATCCATTTTTTTTTCCCCCAGGAGATGCCTTAGTTTCTCATAAAAACACATTTCTGATGGGTCCACCTAACAGTCTGTCAGCCATGTTTATATATCTGAATCCTGGTGGTAGATACAGCTGAGACCCCAGCTAGGATGCCTCCCTCCCTTCTCTCCCTCCCTTCCTTCTTCCTCTGTCTTACTCTCCCTTTTCATCTCCGTCCTTTTATACTCATACACAATAATAATGTATTCATCAAGTACCACCTATATGCCAGGCACTGTTCTAATCACTTCAGATAGAACAGCAACAAAATAGACAACATCCTATCGTCTTGAACATTGTAGGGTGATGAGTGCTATGACCAGCACCTACAACAGAGAGCTGTGACCGACAGTGACCAGGGGCTAATTTCTATGGAGTGGTGAGGGAAGGTGTTTCTCATGAGGTAAATGTCCAGCTGAGATCTGAATGACAAGAAGGGCCCAATTATATAAAAACCTGGCATTTGAGCCTTCTATGCAGAGATAATAACAATATTTATGACTATATATATATATCTCCATGTCATAATCTACCACTGAAAGCTTTCCTTGCCCCTAAATATGTAAGAAGAGGGGGTGGTTTTACACAGAACTACCAGGTTTGGCTTGTTCCACTTACCCAGAGGTGACACTGGGGTCCATCCTGAGCAGCACCCCATATGAGTGACCCGGCCTCACAGGCTCTCAGCAACAGATCCCTCTCGGGACACAGCCGCATCCCCAAGCCACTGTGCACTTTAATGGGGCCTCTGGGCATATGGTTTTCAGGGTTTTTCACCTCATTCCACAGAGAGGGGAGCTCCAGGGAAATCTCAGGGCAGGTGCAGAAGCACGGCCGGGGAGAGGGTGGTGGGGAGCCTGCATTCTCTTTATTCACAGGGAAGTCTAGATTCCACAGAATTAAGCTCCAGCAGATGAAAAGTAGGGACTTCTCTTTACACCACAGAGCGTTTCTGATAGAGTAGGAGGGTGAGACCCGGATTCCCAAGACAGCTAAGGAACTCAGGCGGCTCCAGCACGCCTGTGGGGCCAGGGTCTCCCTCTCACTCCTCAGAGGGGACACTGGTCACCACAAGCTGGGGCGCCTCCCAGGCAGCCTGAGTATCCCGGCTTTCACCGTTCTCCCGATGGGGCTGAGCCATCTGAGTGTTGCTGTCCTTCACCCTGGGCTCCCCACTGCAGCCACAGGTCTGCTCACTGTCCCTGAGCTGCATCTCAGTCAGAGACCTGCTATTTGCCTGCTGGATATTCCCATGCTTATCCCTCCGTATCATCTTTTCTCATCTTTCTCTCACTAGGACTCCTTTTATTTCCTCTTCATCTCATCACTGTCTCACATCCAGTCAACTCTTAAGGGCCAGCTCCAGACCCCACCTCCTCTTAGGGGCCCTTCCAGTGTTTTTTTTTTTTTTTTTTGAGATGGAGTCTTGCTGTGTCGCCCAGACTGGAGTGCAGTGGCGCAATCTTGGTTCACTGCAACCTCCACCTCCCAGGTTCAAGCAATTCTCATGCCTCAGCATTCCAAGTAGCTGGAATTACAGGTGTGAGCCACAATGCCTGGCTAATATTTTTGTATTTTTGTTTTTAGTAGAGATGGGGTTTTGCCATATTGGCCAGGCTGGTCTTGAACTCCTGACCTCAAGTGATTGATCCACCTGCTTCAGCCTCCCAAAGTGCTGGGATTACAGGCATGAGCCACCTCTCCTGGCTACCTTTGCAATTGTTGTTATTGCTCCCGTTAATCTCTTCTTTGCTGGATACCAACAAGCATCTAGATTCCAATTTATGCACTCTTCTCCCCTTCTTCCTCTCCTTCCTTTTTTCCTCCCTTCCCCTTTCTTCCTTCTAAATGAGAATTAGCTTATTCATCTTCTTTTTGAAGAAAAAAATTGTTACTAAATAATACATAACAAGAATATTTGTAAATATATGTGAACAGCATAAAGCATTAACAATAATACAAAGATGTACCGCTCCCCCCTGCTCAAGAATGAGAGACTACCATTTTCCTACAATATCCCGGTGTGTTCCCAATAGGTCCCACCCCCTTTATTCCACATTCTCCATCCCAATGGGTCACTACCATTCTGAATGCATATCTATCACTGTCCCTTACTCACCACTTTGGATCCTTAAACAGTGACTTATTTAGTTCTGCCTGCATTTGAATTTTATACTAGTGGGATTACAGTATGTGAGCTGTTCTGTGTCTTGCTTAATTGGCTCAACATTGTGTTTGTAAGAGTCTTCCATGTTGATGCATGCTGCTGAGTTCATTTTCACTGCTGCACGGTATTCCATTGCATTAGTGTATCATTATTTATTTATCCATTCTATGGCGGTGCCACGTCAGGATTGTCTTTTTCCATTATGTGAATGCTTCTACAAACATGATTGTAGCTGTCTCCTGATGCACATGTGCAGGAGTTTCCCTAGGATATGCACAAAGTAGAAGAATTGTTGGGATTGAGGGTGCTCACATATTCAGCTTTAGGGGACATGCCAAATAATTTCCAATGTGGTTGTCCCTATTTATAATAGTCTCACCAGTGGTGGATGAGAGTTCCTGTTTTTCTGCATTCTTGATGAACTTGATTTGTTATTTCTTAACTTTTGTCAATCCTGTAGCAAATATTGGAGGTTTTAGTTTGAATTTCTCTGATTTCTAATGAAGTGAACATCTTTTTATGTATTTATTGGTTATTTAGATTACCTCTTTTGTTAAGAGCCTATTCAAATGTTTCTTTCTTTCTTTCTTTCTTTCTTTCTTTCTTTCTTTCTTTCTTTCTTTCTTTCTTTCTTTCAGGTCTCACTCTGTCACCCAGGCTGAAGTGCAGTGGCACTCTCGGTTCACCGCAACCTCTGCCTCCCGGTCTTCACTGAGCCTCCCACCTCAGCCTCCCAAGTAGCCTGGACTACAGACATGTGCCACCACACCCTGCTAATTTTTTTTTCTTTTTTGTATTTTTTTGTAGAGACAGGGTTTCACTTTGTTGCCCAGGCTGCTCTTGAACTCCTGAGCTCAAACAATCCACCTGCCTTGGCTTCCCAAAGTGCTGGGATTACAGGCATGAGCCACTGCATCCAGCCAAGTTCTTTTTTTTTTTGAGACAGAGTGTCACACTGTCGCCCAGGCTGGAGTTCAATCATGTGATCTCGACTCACTGCAACCTCCGCCTCCTGGGTTCACACGATTCTCCTGCCTCAGCCTCCCGAGTAGGTGGGATTACAGGCATACACCACCACACTTGGTGAATTTTTTGTATTTTTAGTAGAGACAGGGTTTCACTATGTTGGCTAGACTGGTCTTGAACTCCTGATCTCAGGTGATCCACCTGCCTCGGCCTCCCAAAATGCTGGGATTACAGGCGTGAGTTCTTTATATACATTCTCAGTAATAGTCCTTAATTGGTTGTACAGTTTACTAATATCACCTCCCAGTTTGTAGGGTTTTTGTTTTCCTTCTCTATTTATGGCTTCCTTCTTTGAACAGAAGTTCCTAATTTTAATTAAATAAGAGGTATAAACCTTTTCCTTCATGTTTTGTGCTTTCTTGTGCATTATTTAAGAAAGTCTTTCAACCTTGAGGTCATGATGCCATATTGTCTTATATCACCTCCCAAAAGCTCTAAAGCTTTGCCTCCTGCATTTAGGTTTAATCCACCACGAATTGATTTTTGTGAGTCTTGTATGAGATCAAATTTCATTTTGTCCATACGAACAGCCAGTTGTCTCAGGATCATTTACTGTATAGTTCCCAGTAATGTATTGTTACCTCTGTCATAGATCAAATGTCCAAATGTAAGCCAAGCCTCTTAAAAGTTCTGTTTTGAAGTCTGTTTCTTTGCTTTCTATTCTGTTCTATTAGTCCAGTTGTCTAGGCCTACAACAAAATTATGCTATTTTAAGTATTATGGTCTTATAATCAGTTCTTATATCTTGTGAAAAATATCCTATGATTTTTTTTTCTTTTTAAGGATTTCTTGGCTATTGTTCGTCTTTGGCTCTCCCATCACAAAAAGGAGAAATGAAATTAAATCAGAACTTGAAAAGGGGGAGGTAACCGAAGATGCTGCAGGTATTCAAAAGAAAATGAGAGGATGTTATACACATTATACCAAATACTTTTAAAAACCAATGCAATTAGAACTTCTCCAAATATGTAATTTACCAATATGACTCAGGAAGTGATATTTTTTCAGAAGTTTATTTTCTGTTTGTTGCTTATAATGTATACAAGTGCGATAGATCGTTGTATTTCTTTAATGTCCAGAAATGTTATAAACTCTTATTACTTCTAATAATTTGTCCATAGATTCTTTTGGATTTTCTATGTATATATCCAGACTATTTGGGAACAGGGTGATTTTATTTCTTCTTTCCAACTCATATACATTTTATTTCTTGTCTTTTGCCTTACTGCAATGGCTGGGAACTACAGAAGAATCTTGAAGAGAAGTGGTCTAGCAGGCAACTTCACCTATTCTCTGTTTCAAAAAGAATGCCTTCAATGTTTTGTCGTTTGTGGAAGCTCCTTTTTTGGGGGGTGGATGTCTTTTGTTACGTCAAGATATTTCTATTCTATTCCTAGTTCGCTAAGAGATTTTATCCTAAATGGATGTTGAATTTGGTCTACAACTTTTGAAATGATCATTTGATTTTTCTTCCTTAATCTACAACTTGGGGAATTAAATTAATTCATTTTTAAAATTTTGGACAAACTTTGCATTCCTGGTATAATCTGACTAAGTTATGATATACCATCTTGGATTTCATTTGCTAATTTTTAGTTTAAATTTTTTGCCGTTATGTAATTTTCTTCTATTGTTCTTTGCCAGATCTTGGTATACACATTATGATAGCTTCTGAAAGAGTTAGTGTTAGATTGAAACGAGAGTTCCTTAAATGTTTGACAGAACTCACCAGTGAAGCTATTGGGTGCTGTTCATTGTTTTTGTTTGTTTGTTTATAGAGCCAGGATCTTTCATTTATTTGTTTATTGGGATGGAGTCTTGTTCTGTCACCCAAGCTGGAGTGCAGTGGTGTGATCTCGGTTCACTGCAACCTCCGCCTCCTGGGTTCAAGGGATTCCCCTGCCTCAGCCTCCCAAGTAGCTGGGATTACAAGCAT
The DNA here is from genome assembly GCF_002776525.5 of Piliocolobus tephrosceles. Lineage (NCBI taxonomy): Eukaryota > Metazoa > Chordata > Mammalia > Primates > Cercopithecidae > Piliocolobus > Piliocolobus tephrosceles. The sequence goes on from NC_045438.1 coordinate 144,108,562, forward strand.
GCACCACCAGGTCTGGATAATTTTTGTATTTTCAGTAGAGACGGGGTTTTGCCATTTTGGCCAGGCTCCACTGGAACTGCTGACCTCAAGTGATCCACCCACCTTGGCCTCCCAAAATGCTGGGATTATAGGTGTGAGCCACTGCGCCTGGCCAGAGACAGAGTCTTTTGAAAGTCTAAAGCATCTATCATATGTTTCATCTTTTCCATTTTTGCCATTGTTCCTTTATGCTGTCATTCATTTGATTAATCTCAACAGAATTTTGTTAATTTTATGTCTTATTGAAAAACCAACTTTTGGTTTGTTGTTCATCTCTATGGTATAATTTTTTCCTATATCATTAATTGTTGCTTCTTTAAAAAAAAATCTTTCCTTCAATTTCCTTAAGTTTATTTTCCTGTTGTTTTTCTAACTTCTTAAGGTGAAAGTTTTTGTTTGCTTGTTTTTTAGCCTTTCTATATCTATATATTATCAGAAGATGGCAAACTATGGCTGGTAGGCCAAATGTGGTCCACTACCTGTGTTTCTCAGTAAAGTTTTATTAACACACAGGCATGGCAATTTATTTATGTGTTGTTTATGGTGTTTTTTGTGCTACAATGGCAGCGATATGGCCCACAAAAATCTAAAATATTTACAGTCTAGCCTCTTATTGAAAAAGTTTGCTGACCCCTGCATTACATCAGTGTTGTTAACTCTACTGTTCAAATATTCATTTTCCTTACTTTTCATCTCCTGCTGTTTCCATCAATTTTTGAAAGATGTGTGTTATAAATTACAATTCTGATGGTAGTTTCCTCAATTTGTCCTAGTAGTTCTGCCAAATTTGCTTTATTTTGGATCTATGGGTATTCAATGACTATATATGTAAAATTGTTGTATCTTCCTGGTGAATTGAACTTTTAAGTAGTTGAGATTACAGACGTGAGCTGCCATGCCCAGCTAAGTTCTTTTTTACTGTAAATGATCTCTTTTGCCTTAAGGCCTCTGTGTGCTGTTAATACAGCAATCTCAGTTTTTCTCTTAGTTAACATTTATGTGGCATACATGATATATATTTTTCCATCCCTTTGATTTGGTGTACCTTTATTTTTTGATTCGGTGTACCTTTATTTTTTGATTCACTACTTTAATTGTAAACGTATGATGCAGTAGTTTTTAATATAGTCAAAATATTATGATCATCATCATTATTTAATTCCAGAATATTTCCATTGTACCAAAAATCATTCTGTACCTTCTAATTTCCCCTTCCCTCACCCTCTGGTAACCGCGAATCTACTTGCTGTCTCTATAAATTTACTTAGTCTGGACATTTCATAGAAATGAAATCATTCAATATGAAACCTTTCATTTCTGGTTTCTTTCCTTTAGCTTAATGTTTTCAAGGTTCATCCATGATGTATCAGTATTTCATTCTTTATGGCTGACTAATACTCCATGGAATGAATTTACTGCATTTTTTACTCTAACCATTCATCAGTTGATGGACATGTGAGTTGTTTCTACTTTTTGGCTATTATGAATAATGCTTCTATGAACATTCATGTATAACGTATGTCAACATGTTTTTTTAACATGTTACACACTTTTTTTTGTATGTGAACATATGTTTTTATTTTTTATTTTTTTGAGACAGGGTCTTTCTTTGTCACAGGGGCTAGAGTGCAGTGGCATAAAAATGGCTTGCTACAGCCTTGATCTCCCAGGCATGAGCAATCCTCTTGCCTCAGCCAGCTGGAACTACAGGTGCGTGCCACCATGCCTGGCTAATTTTTTTTTATTTTTTGTAGAGATGGGGTTTCATGGTGTTGGCCAGGCTGGTCTTGGACTCCTGACCTCAAGTGATCCTCCTGCCTTGGCCTTCCAAAGTGCTGGGATTACAGGCATAAGCTACCATGCCTGGCCTGTATATGAACATATGTTTTTAGTTCTCTTGGGTATATGCTTAGGAATGGAATAGATGGGTTACATGATATCCTATCTGTTTTTGAGGAGTTGCCAACTGTTTCCAAAGAGACTGCGCCATTTTACATTCCCACCAGTAATGTATGAGGGTTCAAATTTCTCCACATTCCCACCAAGACTTATTTTTTTCTTCTTTTAAACTATCATAGCCATCCTAGTGGATGTGACACAGCAGCCTCTATATCCATTAGTATTTGGTGTGTCCCTTACAAACAGCACAGAGCTGGGGGTTTCCTTCCATATGACAATCTTTTTCTTTCACTTGATGCATTTAACCCATTTATTTTTCGTGATTAGTGACCTAATTAGATTTTTTTTTTTCTTTTTGAGACAGAGTCTTGCTCTGTCACTCAGGCTGGAATGCAGTGATGTGATCTCAGCTCACTACAGCCTCCCCAAGCCCTGGCTCAAGAGATCCTCCCACCTCAGCCTCCTGAGTAGCTGGGACCACAGGCATGCATCACCATGCCTGGCTATTGTTTTTGTATTTTTGGTAGAGACAGGGTCTCGCCATGTTGGCCAGGCTTGTCTTGAACTCTTAAGCTTAAGTGATCTTCCCACCTCAGCCTCCCAAAGTGCTGGAATGATAGGCATGAGCCACTGCTCCTAGTCCTAATTAGATTTTTATCACATAATTTTGTGCTTTCTATGTGTCATGCTATTTAAAAACTTTCTTTTAGATGAACACTCTTTTTCTTTATTTCATTTTGCCTGATCTATCAGTTTGGCAGTTACACTCAGTATGTCTTCATTTATTTATTTATTTTGAGACAGAGTCCCACTCTGTCACCCAGGCTGGAGTGCAGTGGCGCAATCTTGGCTCACTGCAACCTCCGCCTCCCAGGTTCAAGCGATTCTCTTGCCTCAGCCTCCTGAGTAGCTGGGATTACAGGTGTGCACCACCGTGCATGGCTGATTTTTTGTACTTTTAGTAGAGATGGGGTTTCACCATGTTGGCCAGGCTAGTCTCGAACTCCTGACCTAAGGTGATCCACCTGCCTTGGCCTCCCAAAATGCTGGGATTACAGGCATAAGCCACTGAGCCCAGGCTCAGAATGTCTATTTTTTAAAACAATGGTTACCCTATACATTTTAACATGCATACACAACAATATCTCAAGTTATTTATCTTTCTCCACAAAAACAAACAAAAGGGCCTTATAATGCTTATATTTTGATTACTCTTTTCCCCATTTATTTCTGTTATTCTCTCTTTTTTTTTTTTTTTTTTTTTTTTTTGAGACAGAGTCTTACTCTTTTGCCCATGCTGGAGTGCAGTGGCATGATCTCAGCTCACTGCAATCTCCACCTCCTGGATTCAAGCAATTCTCCTGCCTCAGCCTCCTCAGTAGCTGGGATTACAGGCACGCGCCACTGCACCCAGCTAATTTTTGTATTTTTGTATTTTTAGTAGAGACGGGGTTTCACCATGTTGGCCAAGCTGGTCTTGAACTCCTGACTTCAAGTGATCCGCCCGCCTCAGTCTCCCAAAGTCTTGGGATTACAGGCATGAGCCACCGTGCCTAGCTTATATTCTATTATTTTCTAGTATTCCAGTTCTATATGAATCATACATTCCACAATCAGACAGTGTCATTATTGTTTCCTGCAATCGTTTAAAATATTTATCACGTAGTTACCAGTGTCCTCATTCACCATGCCTTCTTGCCTTTTAGACTATTATTCAAGGTCAGTTTTTTTTTTTTTTCTGTCTGAGCCAAGTTTTAAAAATTTCCTTTAATGAACTTCTCTTGGTAGTAAATGCTCTCATTTTTTACTCATTCTTGAGAAAGATAATTTTGCCAGGCACAAATTCCATATTGACAACTATTTTCCCAACACATTGAAGATCTTATTCCACTGTTTTCTGGTTTGTAATGTTCCTTTTGAAAAATCAGTCATTAATTGAATTGTCTTTTCTTTGTAGGTAATACATGTTTTCCCACTAACTTCTTTTGATTTTTTGTTATGTGCTTATTTTGTATCGCAGAATCACTACAATATGCTAAGGTGGTGATTCTTTGTTTTTTTTCCTTCTTAAGATTCATTTGACTCCCTGAATATGAATATTTGTACCTTTCAACAATTCTAGAAAACTTCAGTTAATGACTCTGCTTCATTCTCTTTGTGTCTCCTTCTGGAATTTTGATTAAAAATGTAGTAAATAGTGTTACTTTCAGCTTCTAACCCTTCTTTCATATTTTTCATCTATTCTTTCTCTGTCCCGTCTTCTGGATCACTTATTTGTTATTTTTTTCTTTTCTTTAACTGAAGTCCAGAAATTAGATGCAAGGATAACTTATTTGAATATACTGTTTTAGTTTAATAATTCTCTCTTTCGATGTGACTAATCTGCTATTTAAACTCTTTATTGAGTTTTAAATTTTAATTATGTTTTTCAATTCTAGAGATTCTGCTTCACAATTTTTTTAAAAAAAACCTTTGGTCATTTAAAAAGTCTTTTGTTCTTACACTTTCAATCATTTTTTTGCTTTAAATATAGTAAACATAATTATTTTACATTCTGTCTGTGATAATTCCTGTACCTGAAATTTTTGTAGGTCTGATTCTTCTGGCTGTTGTTCCTTCAGATTCCCATTTATCATTTGTTTTCTTATAAGTTTTAGGTTTTTTGACTGTATATTCATGTTTCTTGAAACATTATCTATGGGGATTATTTGTAAATTGAGTAGAAGCTGTGTTCCTCCAGAGAAAATTTGTGTTGGTTTCTGTCAGTCATCTGAGGACAATTCCAATCCAGGATCACTTTACATTTAATTCTTTGCCCCACATTTTTAGATCACAAAGAAAGAGTTAATTAGGTTCCACAGCTATCTGGGGCTCAACTGATGTAATTATGAAGCATCAGGATGAAATTCTGTGCTCCCTTCCTGCCACCTCGGCCTTTAGCACAAATGGGAAAATAAGCATATCTTCTTGCCATAATTGCTCTGCAAAGAGGGCTAATTTCTTATTCACCATCACATTTATGGTGTAACTCTTTGAATTTCCATATTTGCATGGGAAACTTCTCCTGAATCTTCACCTTGGTAGGCCCTAGGCCTATTTCTTGTGTCTCTGTCCCTGTGTAGCCGTCAAAATAACAGTTCCAGATCACCAGGGCATAGGCAGATATACTTAGAGTTAAAGCTGATTTCAGTGCTTGCTTACTTCCCAGGGTTTCTGTTATCACTCAAGTTTTGGCTTTTCTGAATTCTTTTCATTCTTGCCGAATTGGCAATGCATTTAAAAAGATTTAGACATTTAGCCAGGCATGGTGTCTCATGCCTGTAATTCCAGCACTTTGAGAGGCCAAGATAGGAGGATTGCTTGAGACCAGGAGTTCAAGACCAGCCCGGGCAACACAGAGAGACCCTATCCCTCCACAAAATTTAAAAAAATTAGCCGGTTGTAGTGGCACATACCTGTAATCCTAGCTACCAAGGAGGCTGGGGCAGGAGGATTGCTTAAGCCTAGAAGTTGCAGTGAGCTATGATCATGCCACAACCTGGGTGACAGAGGGAGGCCCTGTTTCTAAAGAAAAAAAAAAAGATTTAGATATTATGAAAAAAGATCAAGTGTTTTAGATTGCTTTAGAAGGAGAGTGATCCAAGATATTTAGCTCACCATGTTGTTAGGAATGAAAGTCTACCAATATTCTCTTTGAAAAGGATTAAGGGCAGAAACCACCTATGAGCATATATACTCCATAATAGTTTCTAATACAGCACTGGGCACATCACAGCAACTGTTCGACGCTCCTCAAGGTGCATCTCTTCTTCCTTCATATCCCCAGCACCCTTCATGCTCAGATTAATTCATTTGACAAATATTTATTAAACACTTATGTTTACCATGATACTAACTGCTAGAAGATCCATGGAAGATACTTCCTTCCATAACACGGAGAAAATAGAAGCTCTTGGTTTGAGTTTTTGCAGACTTTTCTTCACCTCAGCCTCTAAACTTGCTACTTTATGGTGGGTTTGCAGGTCTTATTATAGTGAACTGCAAGTTTTTCACTGCTATCAAATCTGTCAACATAAAATTGTATGTGTTTTTCAGAGAAAGAAAATTTTGACTTGGAGAAATGTGGTATTTGGTTTATGTAGAATTCCAAGATAACTATAGTTTTCTTCAGAATTCACTTTATGGTTTTCTTCAGGATTCACTTATGATTTTATACAAAATAAGGTTTAATGCTTCTGGTTTTAGGAGACTGTTTCTGCTCATCTCACATTCTAAGTGGAAATAAAGAAAGTAGTAAATGATTACTTCCGGCTGGGAAAAGTGGCTTACACCTATAATCCAAGCACTTTGGGAGGCTGAAGTGGGAGGATCACCTAAGGTCAGGAGTTTGAGAACAGCCTGGCCAACATGGTGAAAGCCCATCTCTACTAAAAATACAAAAATTAGCTGGGCATGGTGGTGCGCACCTGTAATCCCAGCTACTCAGGAGGCTGAGGTGGGAGAATTGCTTGAACCCAGCAGGCGGAGGTTGCAGTGAGCTGAGGTGGCGCCACTGCACTCCAGCCTGGGTGACAGAGACTCTCCATCTCAAAACAACAACAACAAAAACAACAACAACGTTTTACTTTTTATTATTCTTTTCTTTTTTTTCTTTTGGAAAAAAATATAGAATGCTTCATTTATTTGCATGTCATCCTTACACAGGAACTTATGCTAATCTTACCTGTATCATTCCAGTTTTAGTATCCGTGCTGCTAAAGCAAGCCTTTTTATTATTCTTAACTCCTTAGTTATATGGCAATGTATAGAACAAGCATTTTTAGGTTGCATGCAGTGGCTCACGCCTGTAATCCCAGCATTTTGGGAGGCCAAGGTGGGTGGATCACCTGAGGTCAGGAGTTTGAGACCAGCTTCGCCAACATGGTGAAAACCTGTCTCTACTAAAAATACAAAAATTAGATTGGCATGGTGGCAGGCACTTGTAATCCCAGCTGCTCGGGAGGCTGTGGCAGGAGAACTGCTTGAACCCGAGTGGCAGAGGTTGCAGTGAGCCGAGATCATGCCATTGCACTCCAACCTGGGTGACAACAGCAAATCTCTGTTTCAAAACAAACAAACAAACAAAGCTCTAAAGCTAGGTAAGGCAATGAGGATGAGCAGCAGAGGAAGGATTAAAGTGTGTTAGGCAAATGGAAGCTACAGGATTTGGTTCTGGATAGGAGTTAAGGATGTTACCCATTATAGTCAATATTGGCTAATGAGTTAGCCAGTTAATATAGCCAACTGGGGTAGGCCACCTAGCACGTGGATACGAAGAAGTTAGCGATTACTAGAACTGATTGAATTTACCTGACAAGAAGCTTATCAGAGAGTCACCATTATCCATGTGTAGGTCCAAGAAACAGTCTCAAGGCACTCAAGTTCCTGTTCTTTTTGAGGCTAAGATGTGAAAACCGATTGTAAAGGTGACACTTTTTAAGGAAAAACTAGCAGAATATGTCCCACATTTCATACATACCTCTATTGCCTTCAAAGGTTATTAAAACTCAATACTGGGTAAGAGAGTTTGGTTTCCTGTGTAGGTGCACACCTCTGCACGTGGCTGTGCATTTTCTGTGGAAGCTAAGCAATTAGTCTTAGCATCTCTTTGGTTGTCAAGGGATGTACTTTTTTTTGCTGATCTGAAAATATGTTTCCTTCTAAAGGAGTATTTTCCATTTTTTTGAAGTTTGAAGTTAATTTTAATATATTTTCCTTTTATTAATTAATTCATGAAATAATTATTTACTACTTACCATGTCCCAGCCTCTGTGCTAGGTACTAGTAAGACATGGATGAATAAAATGAACACAATCCTTTTCCTTAGGAAATGTATACATATAAACATTTAACTCTACAAAGATTAAACATGTAATTATATAAAGCTTTATAATTAAACATATAATTATATGAAGATTTGTAATTATATAGCCAGGCATGGTGACTTGCACCTGTAGTCCTACCTACTTGGGAGGCTGAGGTGGGAGGATCACCTGAGCCCATGAGGTCAAGGCTGCAGTATGTTATGCTCATGCCTGTGAGTAACCACTGCTCTCTAGCCTGGGCAACATAGTGAGATCCCATCTTTTAAAAACAAATAAATAAATATTTTAAATTTTATAATTGTCATTGATAAAACCTATAGAGAAAAAAATATATAATATGTTGGGGGTTTATCCTGATCTGGGGAGTGGGATAGAGAAGATTTCCTGGGGAACTGACATTTAAGTTGGGACTTGATCTATAGAGGGAGTTGGAGGGAGCCAAATAAATAGGAATGAGGGGATAAGGGGCTGTAAAGTACATCCAAAGGGATTTTAAAGGAAGCGATGGTACAAGTTTTCACTTTGGAGAGCCATAGGAAGATTTGTGCAAGAAGAGATGGAAACTAAAGCAACAGTAGTATATTTATGGCTTTGTAATCAAAGTTGATGATATTGGATTTCACTGTAAGAGAAATTGATAAGGATTTGAAGAATTTTAAGCTGGAAAGTGAAATGGATAGATCTGTGTTTTCAGCAACCTTTCAGGCTGACTGTTCTGTGGAGAATGGATAACAGGGAAGCAAACTGGAAACAGGGTTACCTCTTAGGGGATGATGATGCCTTGAATTCAAAAGTGGAAATGGGTTTGGAGATAAGTGAACAGATTTAAGAGGTAGAATTGATAGAACTTGGTGATTAGTTGAAGAGCCCTTATAAACCTAGGGTGCAATGTGGTCTGGTTTTAGCACAGTATTACATCAAAATAAATATTGTTTAAGCGGAAATATATAATTGAAAGCATTTCAGAGATTTAGGCTCTTGACGAAACAGCAAATGCCTTGTTGGTATTATTATTTTTCTTTTTGATTTTTTGAGACAGGGTCTCATTCTCTTACCCAGGTTGGAGTGTAATGGCATGATCGTGGCTCACTGCAGCCTCAACCTCCCAGGCTCTGGTGATTCTCCCACCTCAGTCTCCTGGGTAGCTGGGACTACAGGTGCATGCCAATATGCCTGAATGATTATTTTTTGTTTTTTGTTTTTTTAGAGATGGAGTTTCACCATGTTGGCCAGGCTGGTCTCAAACTGCTGGGCTCAAGTGATCCACCTGCCTTAGCCTCTCAAAGTGCCGGGATTACGGGTTTGAGCCACCATGCCCTGCTGGTGGTATTATTTTTAATGCACAGCAAAACTTTTTTAAGAATCTTCTTTGGCCATCTCTCTCATTCTCAATGCCTTTCATATACTTAGGAAGAAGCTAAAATACAAAACTCTCCCCTCCTCTCCTAGGTGTGTTCTCAAACATTCCCTTGTATCCATCTGAAGCTCCTCATTCCTCAGCATTCTGCTCCTCATTCTACCTCAGCTCTTCATGATCAGGGTTTATCTAACCTTTCTGCTTCTTAAAGCCTTCTCTCTTTGCTCAGTGTTCAGACTTTGCACAAGAGAGAAGAGCTCCAAAACCAATCCAGCAAGCAACAGGAGCATGGAGAGAGACTGCAGATATCTGACTGTTTTTGTCGTTGTTTCTCTGCCACAGTTAAATGTGTTCTATGAAGAAGAGAAGTGTATATGTTCTAGCTTTGAGCAAATGAGTAGATGAGGGTCCATTTGTGGAAGCAGGAAACATAGGAAAAGTGTTTTTGAGGAAAACTTGAGATCACGTGAACGTTTCAAGTCTAGGCTGCCTTTTAGATGGTCTAGAGACGCTGTCCGGAGAATTGTGTTCCTGGAACGGCCTTGTTCTGGCATGTGAGGCACTTGTTAAATTCTCAGGAATTGTAAACATGGGCATTGTTAAAAAGTAACTGTATAAATATACGATTAAATAAAAAATAATTGTTAAATATACAATTAAATAAAAAATAACCGTATAAATATACAATTAAATAAATTACATTGAAAACAAAGATAATAAATACTCAAAACTCATTTCTATCTACATTTTACTACTATCTGTGCTCTTAAAGTTACTTAAGTCTGCTGTGCCTGCATGGTGGAAATAGCATAAAATGACTTGCTACTGCACCTTCCCTGGCATCATTGATGTTAGATTGGTATCTGGAAATTGGCCATATTTGGAGTAAGCTACAGAGATTGGCAAATACTATGAATCAAGGCCTTCTCTTCCCTCCTAAAAGCCAGCAGTTAAACATTTATCACCACATCATATCCAAGAGACATCTGGATAAATGAATCTAAGCTCAGGAGACAAATTCGGGTTGGAGATACCACAGTGGGAAGCATAGACTTGATGCAGGCAGCTTCATGGGCTGGCGACGGGGTTCCATATCAAGAAGGACCCCATGATTGGTTTAATGCTCTGCTGTTGCTATCATCAAATTCTTAATTTTTGAATAAGAGGCCACACATTTTCATTTTACATTGGGTTAATATAGATGACAGGAACTTTAGGCTGTTTGGGGAGGGGACTACTTAATTGCCTTCCATTCTACATAACAAGTATTTTATCTTACTCACCTATGTGGTGGCACATTTTCACAGATATTTTCCCCATCCATCCCTCAACCTGTGTATTCTCCACAACCAGCTCACAAAATTTCGCTTGTCTATTTCCTCCCTGTATTGTTCTCTTTCGCCTTCTTTTGAAACTTGTTAACTTTTTTTTTTTAACTTTTATTTTAGGTTCAGGGGTACATGTGCAGGTTGTTTATATAGGCAACGCATGTCATGGGGGTTTGTTGTACAGATTATTTCATCGCCAAGGTACTAAGCCTAGTACTCAATAGTTATTTTTTCTGCTCCTCTCCCCCCTTCCATGCTCCACCCTCAACTAGGCCCCAGTGTCTGTTGTTCCCTTCTTTATGTCCATGAGTTTTCCTCATTTAGCTCCTACTTATATGAGAACATCCAGGTATTTGGTTTTTTGTTCCTGCGTTTGAAAACTGTTAACTTTCAAGGTATTAATATATTACATGGCTTTAATAAAAGTGTTTCTTTAGAACAGAAATCTCGAAGGAAAAAAAATGTTTCTCTCCAGATTGCAATGTCCCACACATTCATCTTTCACAGTGGTATGACAGTGGTTACGGAGCTTGTGGAGTAAGACAGAACTGGGTTTGAACTCTCTCTCTCTCTCTTTCGTTTTCTAATCCTTAGAACCTGCGAATGGGTTTGAACTCCTGTGTGTGACCCGAGGTAAATTTCTTTGACTTCCCTACCCTTCTGTTTCCTCATCTGAGGAAAGAATAATGTTTACTTCTGAAGGTTATTGTGAATATTAAATGAGATAATCTACATAAAGTGCCTTACATAATACCTGGTCCATGGTTATAGTATTCAATTAATGGCAGTTATTCTTTTTATTCATACATGATGAGTTAGGAACACCCAGTAATTTGAACATGACACATGGTAGAAAAGTCTTAGGAGGAATGAAGGACACTGGCAGAGATGAGCTGCAAGATTTCGACTCTTTAAACAATTTCCTGGTGCCACAATATGTATGTCCCAGACTGGACTGGACAAAGCGACTCTTTACTGGGGCTCTTACTATTCTCACAACTCCTCTCCCTTGTTATTCCTCAGACAGAGCTAACAGTCTACACAAATAGCACAGATGTGGGCTCTTGGATAGCCAGTCAGACATTTAGCCTTCTCGCACCAGTGAAAAATCCTTTCCCTGGTGTAAAGCTTGGCACAGCGTAGGCACTCAAAATTTTTATTTTTATTTTTTTGGCATATGAAAATTTATTACTACAGTGTTTTCATCATTAAAATTTATGATCTTGGTCTTTCCTTCTTGCCTTTGTATAGGGCCACTTTGACAACCTTAAAGCGGACTCCAGGAATATCACCAACAGCATGATCTTTGTGACCAAATCCAGCAACCAGAACTTCATCGTTTTCCTCAATAAAGTTCAAGCAAACGTCGTTGGGTACAAAGGCTGTGATTTTCTTGCCATTCTTGATCAGCTGGACCCTGACACACTTCCTAATGGCAGAATTTGGCTGTTAGGCTTCAACTCCTACTTTTTCCAGGACGATTCCTTTTGCATGAGAAGCACCTCCAAAAGGGCTGGCCTTCAGGGCTGTGCCCAAATGGGGGCAGCACTCAAAATTTTGTAGGTTTTCCTTTTCACCGCCGTGGCCCCAACTAGTACAGGGCCTGGCACACAGCAGGCGTCCATTTATTGAATGAGCGCATGATAATGTCATCTGTTTCTCCCTCTTCCTCCAAATCCCTGTTCTTCCGCCTCTGCCCAAGGCAGCCAGCATATCCCAGAGAGCCAGGCTCAAGCCAGGCCTGGTTCACCGACTCGCTCCCCGCGCTAGGCTGCGGTTGCTATGGAAACAGCGGGAAATAGCAACTCCGTTCCCCACGGGGTGAGGGAGGCCCGCTGAGGTAACAGCAGCTGGAGGAACAGCGTGAGCGACGCGAGGCAGCCGCAGAGTTCACCACTGTGCCACAGCCCCGCCCCCGCGCGGCCGGCGCCCGAACTCCCCTCCCTTCTCTAGTACGCGAGTGTGGGTAGGTACTACCACGGAGGGCACCTCCCGGGCCTGCCTCCCCAACCAGGGCCCCGCTTGCGCGCTGCCTGCTGTGTTCACGTGATGCGCACCCGCGCTTCGCCGCCAGGCGGCGCTGATCATCGAGGAGGGGGTTAGGGGTCCTAGCGCTAGTCTTCGCTCTGTTTCTCATTCATGCATTCATTCACTTACATTTGATTTTCCTTTCCCTCCTTCCCTCCGTCCTTCCGGGATGGGGTATTGCTGTGTTGCTCAGGTTGGTCTCAAACTCCCGGGTTCAAGTGAGCCTCCTGCCTCAGTTTCCCAAAATGCTGGGGTTACAGGCATGAGTCACCGTACCCAGACACTCTCTCTCTCTCTCTCTCTCTCTCTCTCTCTCCCCTTTTTCAGACTTGCTGTGTCGCCCAGGCTGGAGTGCAGTGGCAAAATCATAGGTTACTGCAGCCTCGACCTCCTGGGCTCGAGTGATCCTCCCGCCTCAGCCTCCGAGATAGCTGGGTCCACAGGCCCACACCATGCCCACCCACTTTTTTTTTTTTTTTTTTAATTATAGAGACTGGATCAAGCTGGTCTCAAACTCCTTGCCTCAAGAGATCACAGGTGCGTTATAGAGACGGGGTTTCCCTGTGTTTTCCAGGCTGGTCTAGAACTCCTGGTCTTAGGCAATCCTCCCGCCTCAGCCCCTCAAAGTACTGGAATTTGCAGGCGTAAGCCACCGCGCCTGGTTTGCACATTTATCTTCCAGCAAAGAAAAACCTGGGCAACTACAGCCAGGAACTTAATTGCTTTAATTTGGGAGAAAGCAGGAGATTGAGGGGTAAGGGTGCAAGAAGAGAGAAAAGAAAAATTAGGCTGTTTGGAAAGGGTAGCACAGATATGATGTAAGAAATTGGGTTTCACCATATTAATATGTGTGTGTGTGTGTGTGTGTGTGTGTGTGTGTGTGTGTGTGTCCTCCTCTCTCCTGCCCTCACTCGGCGTGCCTGCTCGAAGCCCCCGCGCGGTTCCTGCTCCTGCTCCGAGGAGGTCCACCTTCATTTTGCTGGTAGCTGGTGAACCAGGTGTGGTGCGTGCACTGCGGGCCCTGATTGGTTGTGCACGCCACGGTGAAAAACTTGAACGTCTACTCCGAGTCCTGCAGCTCCTAGTGTCTCTGCGGGGTGGACGCCAGGCGCACGGCCGTTACTTCTCTTTACCTGTGGATTCGTCAGTTTCTCGTTCGTTTCAGGAGGCGATCCCGCGCCCTGGGTGCACTGAGGCCGCTGTGGAAGCAGAGGTGCCTCCCGGCGCGGAGCAGCGAGGTGAGGCGGCGGCCAGCGGGGAAGATGAGCGGCAGTAGCGCCAGGTCCAGCCACCTGTCTCAGCCCGTCGTGAAGAGCGTGCTTGTGTACCGCAACGGGGACCCCTTCTTCGCGGGGCGCCGCGTCGTCATCCATGAGAAGAAGGTGTCCAGCTTCGATGTCTTCCTGAAGGAGGTGACCGGCGGCGTTCAGGCACCCTTTGGGGCCGTCAGGAACATCTACACCCCGCGGACTGGCCACCGCATCCGGAAGCTAGACCAGATCCAGAGCGGGGGCAACTACGTGGCTGGAGGCCAGGAAGCCTTCAAGAAACTCAAGTGAGTCGGTCTTCCCCACCGCCCACCCATTTCAGGTGCCCTATCGTGAGGGCTTGATATGAGGAAATGCAGATCCTTACCCCACCACACCTCAGTGGTTGAGGGGCTGTGACTTCTCGGTGTGACTGATGCCACTCAAAACTCTCGTTGCAGTTGGGGGGCAGAGATTGACACTGTGACTGGAGAAGGAATTTCACTTGGGTAACAGTAGGAGTAAACTTAAAATTTGTGTATAAACAACAGGAATCTTAAAAAAAAAAATTATCCTTGCAAAGGTTAGTGACCAAACTGATACTTTTGCGTTTTCTGTTCAGTTTTTTCTTTCCTTTTCCTTATTTTTTTTCTTGGAACTCCATCCTTTTAATTTAAATAAACATTCTTAAAAATCACTTCCAAGTGTTGGACACTATATTGTCACCAGAGGAGAAAATTGCTCTGCATTTCCCATACTGTTTAAATTATTTCAACCTTTCATTCCAAGTAGAATTGACAACACTTACTTTTGTGATCCTGCTCCACCCCCTGCATGTTTATGCTGTTAGCGTAATGCAGGAAGAGTTTACTGGCTGACTGTATTTGTCGACTGTCCGCCTCCAGCAACGGTCCTTATTCCTAGGGGTCCTTATTCCCAGCTCTTGAGTTCATTCATAGTAAGTGTTCAGTGAATTAAGAAACCCTCAATTCAGGGAACAAAGATGAGCAAGGCATGATTCCTTGTCTTTAGGAGCTTTCAATCTAACTGGACTACCTGCATACTAATAATTGTAATGCAAGGTACAAAGGGATATGTGCAGTTAGAAAAATAAGGTTATGTGTGAATTGTGAGTTGAGAGTTGGTTGGGGTGGGCATTATAGGACAGGTAGAATTTTACATTCCATTTTTTTTTACAGTTTTATTGAGATAGATTTATCACACACAGCATAAAATCTAACCATTTCATTGGCTTTCAGTGTATTCAGAGTTGTGCAACCATCACCACCAACTAATCGTAGTTTATTTCCAGCCCTCCCGCCAAAACATTTGTACCTCCCAGGTTCCTCTTTCCCCTGTCATCTGGTAGCCACTAATCTATTTTCTGAATCTATGGATTTGTCTATTCTGGACATATATAAATGGAATCATATGATATATGGTCTTTATGTCTGGCTTATTTCACTTAACTGTGTTATTTTCAAGGTTCCTCCATGTTGTAGCATGCATCAGTACTTCATTCCTTTTACGGTTGAATTATGATCTGGATATAACACCTTTTACATCCATGCTTCTCCATTAATCACTTGATATGTATTTGGGCTGTTTCACATTTTAGCTGTTATGAATAATGCATCTATGAATATTTGTGTACAAGTTATCATTTCTCTTCGGTGTATACCTAAGAGTGAAATTGCTAGATCATATGATAACTCTGTATTCCATAGTTTAATAGAACATTTCAATTGAAATTCATCTTGGGCCCCAGGATGGCAAAAAGCCTTGACCATAAATCTAAGCTTATGAATTCATAAGCACTATTGGATTCTTAATAATTAAAATTCAAATAAAGTTTTTTAACTACATAGAAATATTTTTCAAAATATCACTAAAGTTCTTGAATGTAATCCTTCCTCACCTATATTTGTTTAAATTGAGTTCTAGGTATTCTATTATACTTTTTGTTATGTCAGACATTCTTTTCATGGAAAGCGAGGGACATATTTGGAGTTATTCCTCCCCCCCACCGAAGCTTCTTAAACATGCTTTGTTAAACTTCATAAAAAAGGGCTAAATGAAACTGCATGCTTAAAATAAACTTAAAATCAGGAGACTGAAGACTTAGTTGCTGATCAACTCTGTGTCCTTGGACAAGTCACTTGACTCAGCTAGTCAGTGTTTTAATATAGAAAAGGTACATAACCATTTGTACCACACAGGGCTGTGATAAAAGTAAATGCTATAGATGAGAGTGTGTTTTGTAAACACCAAGTGTTGCATAAATGTAAGACACCTCTATGACCAGTTCCTTTTGTTACATACTTTATTTTTTATTAAATATTTCCATATAAAGCAATTTCATGGAAATGAAAATCTGGTTCAGAATCTCTGAACGGTTGAAAGTTGTAGACTCACTTTTATAATTCATGTTCTTTTGTTTATTTGGTCCTACCAACTCACAAGATTTTTTTAAAAAAAGATACAGTTCCACACCAAATAGAAAGTGTACTCAAATCTCTCTAAGAGATTTGCATGTTATTTTTGCTTTTAGTTTATACATAAAAAACTGAATTTGTTATAACAGTGTCCATGGTTAGGTTTCCATGCTGACAGATGACTATTTTATTTGTGTTAAAGAAGTAGTATCTATGATTATAATGATAGAAGCCAAGAATACTTGAATGTTGAATGTATTTGAAACTTAAGCACTTGTAAGTTTATGTAATGAATGGTGAAACTGTCAGAACAAAAGAAAGCCCAAATGATGTTAAGGACAATTCGTGGGCTTTCATTTAGACCCCAAATGATGTTGGGAAAGACAGTAACATCTTTTTCAAATGGAACTGATCAAATCTCTGCTTGAATTGCTTTCACTTAGATTGTTCTAATATTTTTGAAACGATAACTAAACGTGAGGTAGCTATTAAACCCTTATTTATTTCAAATGTGAGACCACACATTCAAAACCTATTTTACAGCAGAGAATTCTAGAGATTATTTTCCCCAAAACTTTCCTGTGCATTGTTGGAAGTTGACTCTACGGCATTAATCTTGTAGATCTGAAACCACTTTCCTGCACGTGACAGAATATTTTGGTATTATTTCAAAACTCAGCCCCCGTGGGTCCACAAAAGACCCATTTTGTTGCTGAGATGGAGTGTTTGCACTGTTTTGAAATATATGACTACTTTTATATAGGGGCAATGTATGACGATTTCTGGATGTATCAATTAACTATTTTATCCAAAAAGGCAAACAGCAACAATAAAAACATTTCAATAGCCAAAATTAAATCTAACATAAGCTTTTTTTTTGGGACAAGTTGGCAATTATAGTAGTTGGGGTAAAGGGTCGATCTATTATTATAAAGTAAATGTTAGGTTTATATTTTTAATATTAAAATGTTGAGCACATTTTATGTATGAAGCACAGTTTAGGGACCATTTAAAACTGGAACCACATCACAGTGATATTACACGTGAAGTTGACAAAGGTATATACAATTTCAGGTTGTGCTTATGCGACAGCTAAGGAATGATCACTGTCAATATCTAGAGCAAATAGTAATGGAATAATAGGGGTCTCCAGAGGTTAATTAGTCCACCCATCTGTTTCTGAGCTGAACCAATTACCAAAGTCATCCCACATGACTGAGTGTTTTTGTATCATTAAGGTTCTCTCAAAGAGAAAATAATTTCTCAGCCTTTCCCAGTTGTTACCTTAATGCTTGCTATCAGTACTTCCTTTGACCTAAAGCCTGTATTTAATGGCACAGTTAAGCGGCTTTGCACATAAGCCACTCTTTTAAAAAATCAGATCTGTAAGAATATAGTGTATATAGTAAGCAGCTAACTATTAAGAAAGGGAAAAATGTTCCCTACTAGATGTATGTATTTCTAAGACTTTCATTCTCTTGAAGTTTAGGGTAGACACGTGTCAGCTCTGGTTGGTGACACTGCAAGCAGCTTTTACTATGGTAATTGCTTTTAATTAGTAGCTATTTTTGTTTGCTTTAAGGTTGAGTATTTCCTATGAGTTGCTTTATTTTTTAATGATTTCTTAAAACAAATTACTGACTTAAAGTCTGTAAAAGCAACTCTTACTGTTTGTTTGTTTTTTCCTCAGTTACTTGGACATAGGAGAAATCAAGAAAAGACCAATGGAAGTTGTTAATACAGAGGTAATGCAAATATTATTTTGAAAATTCAAATAAACAATGTGCCATTTGTTTCTTATGGTGTGTCTTCGAGATTTGATTGGCATTCTACTTTGATGAGTTCTCTAATGTAAAGAAATGGGACATTATATGTTTTAAGGCGAAGATAATTCTTTCTTTGAATCACTGTCAGAAATGAAAAGACTGGGTAGGTGTTCTAAGATGTGCAGGATATGTCAAGATTAGACAAAACATGTTTTTCTCTTTTCTAGCTACATGTTCTCTGATTGAAATCCACGGGAAGGTTCCCTGTCAAGTGAGAAGATTCTGAGCATTGTTAGATAAATCTTTACCAAAGCTACATCCTCATCCTAACGTACCTCTGATAACTCAGTGTTTGAAATAGCCAGCGTCACCCTGACTGCCCCTGAGGCTTTCGAAGGAGATGAGTAGATGTCATGTTGGACGCTTGGTGACATCAGGAAAACACCTGTGTTTTAGTTTCTATCAAAGTGCAAGTTAAGCATTGTTCCTGAAAGCTTATGTGAAGGTTGGAAAAGGAGCTTGTGAAATATTCAGAATACCACATTCCACACATAGCTTCTGCAACCCTGGTGGAGTTTTAGGTATTCTGTAGGATGTATTCTTTAGTTTGTGAAAGAAAATATTAGATTAAAAATAAAGTCGGGGCCACAGCTTGAGACAGGGAAAATTGTAGTTCGATCCAGAATAGGCCTGTGTTCACCAGCCCAGACAGCCACTCTTCCCATAGACCCCAATAAACACGTGCTCCCAATGGGTAAGTTCTGCCAATGAAGAAATGGCCAACAGGAAAAGTAGTTTTCCTCACTTGTAGTCCAGAGCCCTGGAGGGACTCTCCTCAATACTCACCATTTCCTCTCACACCATGTTTGTGCCTAATAGGACCAAATAGACCCCTCTAGAAAAAATATTGCATAAGAAAAAAATTCTAATTGTACATTATTTGAAGAATATGAGGTTAAATTCATTATTCAAATAATCTGTAGAAAGAGGTACCCTTCCCAGACATCATTTAACATAATTTATATATGTATATATATTTATTTTCAGTGCATCAAATTGATTAGTCATGAAAGTGATAGGCTTTGTAGCTTAAAGTAGACACAGGTATACATTTACGATATAGCTGAAGAATGACCACCAGCTGATAGCTGTCTCAAGTAGAGCAGTAATAAAGGACAATTCTGTGAATTTGTTCTGGATGGGATTCTGATGAAAGGATACACACCTGTTTAAAGTATGCTACGTTGCATGAAATTGGTGATGGAACGTGGACTTCTGCAATAGAATTTGAGATGTGTGAATTCCCAAAAAATGTGAGCACAGTATATTTACTCCAGATTCCAGTGTCTTTGCTGAAGACATTATCCCTAGTAAAAGACAACAGGTGTGCAATAGACTTATCGAATATACTTTTTCTTAATATATGTATATTAATATTATATATATATATATATATATATATATT
>NC_045438.1:144128089-144153982 GCF_002776525.5 Piliocolobus tephrosceles
TTTGAGACAGGGTCTCCCTCTGTTGCCCAGGCTGGAGTGCAGTGGCTTGATCTCTGCTCACCGCAACCTCCCCCTCCAGGGTTCAAGGGATTCTTCTGCCTCAGCCTCCTGAGTAGCTGGGATTACAGGCATGTGCCACCACACCTGGCTAATTTTTTTGTTTTTAGTAGAGACAGGGTTTCAGCATGTTGGTCAGGCTGGTCTCAAACTCCTGACCTCATGATCCGCCCACCTCAGCCTCCCAAAGTGCCCAGCCTTAAAATAGTGCTTTTAATAATAGAAGCAGTCACAGAAACTCCAGTTCATTTAATTTGCTTATTGTTCTTCCACTTTGGGGACAGTAACCATTGTTTCTCTTCACTTTGCATTTACTCATGAGCCAATATACAAGATCCTTATTTATGGATGCACACCTTACCTGTGAAAAACCTGCTCCTTGTCTCCAAATAAAAGACTGCATTTCTTTTATCCTGTTGCCTACTGGTGACTCTCTCCCACTTACTCCTTTCCTCTTGCTGCCCTGCTGTGGTCTTTTATTTCCTCTCAGTCCTTACCCATAAACCCTTCCAAAGGAGATGAAAAGAGAGAAGTAGAAGAAATTGCGAAATGCAAAGGAGATGGGAAAAGGTGATGAGAAACTGCTTGTCCATGTTCTTTCCCGCATCTTCCATGCACTCATGCCCAGCTTTCCCACTTGTTCGCTGGAGTCCTGTCTCCCACTGTGCCCTCCTGTCGTAAACTTTCCTCCAGGTCTGGACAAGCAGTGTGTTCACTTCCCTCACTTCACATGTCCAGTCTGGAGACACCTTCCTCCCTAAAGTTCGCACTCTGACCTTCACCCTCCGAAGTCTGCTTTGAGCAAAGGCAGCCCCGACTTTCATTGCCAGAAAGGAAGGTTTTTGGGTTCTTGGCATCTAAAAAGCAAACTGTGAAAGCGTTTTTCTTCTGGAAATACCACTTTGACCCTGGATTCTATGATATTTTTACTGCTGTTTTAGGTAGAGCATGAGTGGAAAAGAGTTTTGTAGGCTGCCCTGAGAACCTAACTATTGTGTGTGATTTTTAGTATGGGAAATTACCTTTCTCTTTTCACAACTTAATTATAATCAAACTTTTGGAGTTCAACAAGTTGATAAGTTGGAGGATGATCTATGCTCAAAATTCAAGAACAGACTTGGTAGAACACTGGCATTTCACAAAAATTATAGATCTTTAAAAATCTTAGGTGGGTATTTCCTTTCAACACCAACGTATTGAGAAAAGACTGCACATCTTGTTAAGTGCTATTGAGGATGAGCATTCTTTGGAGTATGATGATATATAAAGGGAGATCAACAGATAATTATTTTTGAGGTGGATTTAGAACATGAATACTTCATGAAATTGGAGGGTTAAGAGTTGTTTTATGTGGTGAGTTCCAGTGCCGTAGTAGCACAAAAAAAATTCAAAATGTGTCATTACGAGGGATGAGTAAAATAACTTATTCACTAAAATGGGGGGCATTTCCCTCAAATCTAAGGCAATTTCATAGAGTTTGAGTTTTCAGTGATGGGCCTGCATAATAAAAGCCATCACCGCAGTATACACAATTCAGTTTTTCTGATCACCTAAAACATACTAATTCGAATTATTCTGAGTACATTTTACATGGAAAGACCTTGGCATTTCAATGGGGTCATGCAGAGCGCGTGGCACTGGGTCCTACCCACTGTGGCTGGGACACCCTTTCAGTGAGTGCTGGGAGTTATTGCTTCTCTTTTTCCAGAGCAGCTCACCCAAGACCATGGGTACGATCTGTTGCTCTTACGTAGTTAATAATTTAGACAAGATGGCACCTGCTTACTGACTGCAGGTCATGCTAACCAGAATGTGTGTGTCATCTCGACATTGGAAATTCTTTTGTGGTTTGTGTCACTGCTTGCTTGTTCTATGAGGCTCATCTTTGAAGCAACACTTAAAGGACAGCCAGTACTATTCCTCTTCCTTTTTATGGCCTCATCATGGGGTCACGGAAAGGCAGAACTGTAATGGACCTAACCCAAAAGAAGCATAGGGTCCTATTTGGTGAACACTTTGCATAGCAGGAAGTACTGCGTTGGAGCGGGGGAATAAAGAGACAGAAGAATGAAAGAAAGGGGAATAAGATGACTGTGTGGTTGTTTGCACCCACCTCAGAGTCAGGGCACCATATGGGCTCACAGCAGCCTATCCCTGTCTCTCTACACACAAGTCCAGCTTTTACTAATATCTAAATAAACAGAACTCCTAGATTGCCCTGTACTCTTTTTTTTCTGCTCCTGAGTCATTTTGTATAACTATATTTTCATTTTTCTTCCCACTTTCCCTGTGTCAGTGGTGGTTCGATGAAGACAGTTTTCTTAGCTTCTGACCTTGGTAACTCATCTCCTTGTATTTATGACTTCCCAATCCTCTCTTTGCTTCCTCCTGTCACACTCTCAGTCCAGTTTCACATCTCATTCTATCTTCTAAGTCCCAAGTTGATTTACCAGCTTCTTTCTTTCCTCTTTACCTTAAGCAGCCTGTGGGAGTCTTCTGTTCTCATGTAGTGGAGACCTCTGATTCTGCATGTGTGATGCCTTTACCAGCACTTACTCTTGCCCCTACCCTTTTGCTTTACTGAATGTGATTTTTGCTTCCTCTCTTCTTGTTTTCCTACCTGGTCCTCTTTGCTTCCGTGTTACTGAATGCCTATACAATGCAGTGGGCAGAGTAAGCAAAATGAACAAGACACGCATGACCTCTCATCTCCGGGAATTTATAGTCTTGCTGAAAAGACAGACGAGCATCTCTAGTACCACCTAATAAGTGATTCAATTTAGTAGATATAGTTTGCATTGAGACATTTAGTTCAAGTGCTTTTGGCTTTATCGTGTTGCAATAAAGCTATCTGTGGACCCTTCAAATGGAAGCGTCCTTCTTCTTTGACCTGGCGTTGGGGATCTCACTGTTCATTCCTGTACCTCATGTCTCATCCGTGTAATGCGTCCTTCAAATAATGACATTCTTTTTTTACCATAACCATTCGAGATGGAATTAATGACGTTATTAAATGATCTTCAGAGTACAAATCTGTTCTACTGTGTAAAAAGCTTTGGTACGTATTATATACAGAGGGGAAGAGCAGGCAGCTTGACTTCGGAGCACTTATGATGGGCTGGGAACTATGCTAGGCACTAGGCATAAAATGGATACTTCCCTGCCCTTGCTTTTTGGGAGTTCGGGGTGTAGGAGAAGAGACAGAGAAGTAAACCAGCTATGATTATCTAGTGGCAGGTGGCTGTGGTAGAGGTGTGCTCAGAGGACCAAGGAAGTGCAGATTGGATTAGGGATGTAGGTCAGCGAGTTTGAAATGGTTTAAGCTATAATAGACTCTGGTTTTTTTGGCCTGTTTCTCTTAGATCAAAGTTTTGAGAAAGTCTCCTTCTACAACTTGATTGAGGGCGTTATTTAATAATTATATCTGTACAAGAGTCAAAATCAGTCTCTAGCAGAAAGAGTGAAAATCAACTTGCATGGAAAAGAGGAGAAGGTCGCCTTCCTATTAACCAGGCTTAGAGGGTAGACACATTTAAAGCCAACTATAAAATTAACAGGATGTAATCCCAGCACTTTGGGAGGCCGAGATGGGTGGATCACGAGGTCAGGAGATCGAGACCATCTTGGCTAACAAGGTGAAACCCCGTCTCTACTAAAAAATACAAAAAACTAGCCGGGCGAGGTGGCGGGCACCTGTAGTCCCAGCTACTTGGGAGGCTGAGGCAGGAGAATGGCGTAAACCTGGGAGGCGGAGCTTGCAGTGAGCTGAGATCCCGCCACTGCACTCCAGCCTGGGCGACAGAGTGAGACTCCGTCCCCCCCACCGCAAAAAAAAGAATTAACAGGAAACGTTGTTTCTCCCATGGTGGCACAGGGCTGGAAAATGCCACAACGGCTCCCTCTTTGAGTGATGACTACTTTCTTACTGCTGATACTCTCAGTCTTGCTTTGCTATTCCTGTCTTTTACTGAGATCTTTATTGGCTAAACTTCTCTTACCTCATGCAACCCCTGGTTAATCCCTGATTCTTTTAATTTCACCTTAAAAACAGAAACCAATCTAGAACTGATCTCTGTTTCCCTTAGCTCTTCAGAATCCTTCAATGAGATTCCAAACCCTAGAAACCTATAAACTTTCCTGCCTCTTTCTCACTGTCATTTTATGATTATTTAAGTGCTGGCACTTGCTACACTGAGTCCACACATCTGATTTTGTCAGACTGCAGGCTTGCTCCTGTTAGACTTCTGATTAGGCTTTAACATATACATCGGAGTTGTCTGTTAGATTGTAGTCTCTAGGAGGTCTGCTAATCCTGTATAGTACCCACCATACTGAAGGCTGGGAATTGTTTAAATTTGTTATGGTTTTGATCTTCCTTTTGAGCCAATTTAGGTAGATGTCCATTTGCCTTGCACATGCCTGGTTATTCTGATTTTCACATAATGGATAGGACATCTCAAATAATTTAAAAGCCTTTTTTCCCCACCACCTATTTAGATTTTGTTTCAGGGGTAAAATTAGTTGTAGTTAAATCTTTATTTGATACATTTATTGCCCCTGTAGGATAATTTGCAGCTATGCTGAATGAATGCTATTCATGTAACAAGTAGAGTTATCCTTCAATATTCTCAGTCCTAGGGATTCGTTCCAGTAACCCTTGAGGATACCAAAATCCAAGGATGCTCAAGTCTTTATATAAAATATCATCATATTTGCATATAACCTATGCACATCCCCCCGTATACTTTAAATCATCTCTAGATTACTAGTAATACCTAGCGCAATGTAAATGCTATGTAAATAGTTGTTATACTGTATTGTTTTTATGTTATTTTTAAATGTTGAGTTTTTTTTTCTTTCTTTTTTTCTTGATCTGTGGTTGGTCGAATCTGTGGCTTCAGAACTCATTCATATGGAGGGCCAACTATATTTATTGTGTGCCTGTTATGTGCTAGGCATTGTGGTTGTTAGTTGGGAACTAAGCTCCTGGTTTCTCTCCATGGAGCTTACTAATCTTTAGCCTTCCTGGTGTGGTATCTCTTGATTTTAACTCTACCAGTGTTGGTCTTTGTTGCAGAACCTGGTGTGAGGCAGATTTCTTTGATTCAAGAGCTGTATTTAGGGGGCTAAATAGCTTTTGAACTTTATTATTGATAATAAGTCAGAGGATAATGGGATTAATTTTTGAAGAGTAAAAAACACCTAGTTCCTGGAAAGTATTTTCTATTTTCCTAAAGTTATAAACACCTAGTCTACTCATTGTAACCTGAATAATAGCTGGTGTTGTCCAACCCTCTCTTATGATCAGGATAAGTAGGCTTGAATCTCCATTGCTTAGCCTTTTTCTTCCCTTATGTGAATTCCACAGGTATTATTATCTTATGCCCACCTCTTCTGAGTTTCTGCTTCTGAAGTATTGGTTGAGTTATGGATTCTCTTGTTCTCTTACAGTTTGTGTCTGTCTAAGACCCCATCGACCCAGAGATGAAATTCTTTCATTAATGTCCACAAGAATACCTCACTCAAACAAGTTTATGTGTGGTGATTTATTTTTTCTTTTTCTTTCTCTCTCTTTTTTTTTTTTTTTTTTTTTTTTGAGACGGAGTCTCTCTCTGTCACCCAGGCTAGAGTGCAATGGTGTGATCTTGGCTCTCTGCAACCTCCACCTCCTGGGTTCACGTGATTCTCCATGCCTTAGCCACCAGTAGCTGGGATTATAGGCACCTGCCACCACACCTGGCTAAATTTGTATATTTAGTAGAGATGGGGGTTTGTCGTGTTGCCTAGGCTGGTCTCGAACTCCTGACCTCAGGTGATCCACCCACCTCGGCCTCCCAAAGTGCTGGGAGTACAGACGTGAGCCAGCGCACCCAGCCTGTGTGTGGCGAAATTTATCAATGGTGTGTAGAACTGGAGTGGATATTCTCAGTCACGTAGAAGTGTCAACAACTCTACATGATGTTATACTTCCCCATTCTTAAAAATACATTGGTCTTATGTGCCAATTCAGGCTCCAGCCTGTGGCCATGCTTCTTGATGACTTCTTTCTTTTTTCCCTCCTCCTGTCTCTTCTCTATACTACCCCTACTCCACATTCCCATTAATTTATAATACAGAACAAGTTGGACGTTCATTTTTGTTTCTGTGAATCCAAGTTCTCAGGATCAGTAGTAAATAATTTTTTTTTTTTTTTTTTTTTTTGTTGAGACAGAATCTCTCTTGAGAGATCCCGGCTCACTGCAATTTCCCCTCCCAGGGTTCAAGCAATTCTCATGCCTCAGCCTCCTGAGTAGCTGGGACTACAAGTGTGTGCCACCACGCCTGGCTAATTTTTGTATTATTAGTAGAGATGGGGTTTCATCATGTTGCCCAGGCTAGTCTCAAACTCCTGACTTGAAGTGATCCACCTGCCTCAGCCTCCCAAAGTGCTGTGATTACAGGCATGAGCCACCATGCCCAGCCTGGCAGTAACAATAATTTTTACTCTCTTTTCCACATTTGTATATAAAACATTAGTAGTCTGCTTTGGGTTTCTTTTATCTGTTCTTCCCATCTGCTACTGATATCCATCAATAACCCTCAGTAACCAGTCACAAGAGAAATATAAGCAAGAAGAGAGAGCAGAAGGTCAGGCTCACCTGATTCAAAGGAATCTGTTGGTGAATAAGTGTGCTATCTGTGCTTCAGAGAAATGCTGCCTCAAAGTAAGACCACAGTGAAAATCTTCCCAGAGTGGCAGCCTTCTTCTTGGGTAAACCATCCTTCTGAATTCTCTTGAATACATTGAGATAGATGTATTTTCTTACAAAGATCTTGGATCAACCTTGTTTCTTCTTTGTGGGGTGGAGAATTTTAGGAGTACCAGGAGAGGAAGAAAAAAAGGAAGAGAGTGTTTGAAACTGCAAAACTTTGCCTTGCTGAAAAGTCTGTGGGAACCTGGGTTGTACGTCAGGTCAGTTACTCAGGTGAATGTCCTTAAGATTTTGAATATCATTATTAAAACTTCACATTTCAGTTTAATCATTAGGCATAATCTCTAATGAAACATACTGTAAGATTTCCTACTTAAAGGCTTTGGTTGGGAATGGGATTCTAGACATTAAATTGATTCTAGACATTATTTGGGATTCCAGGCATTAATTATTAACCTTATTGCAGGAAGGCATGGTGATTATGTGGTTTAACTCACTAACCTTTAGCTTGGGAATTCTGAGACCCAAGAGGCTTCAAAGAGGGAACTACTAAAGAGGTAATCTAAATATTTATTTAACTTGTGGAAAACTTTCCAGATTATGTTAACTTGAGGAAATCTTTCCAGATTATGTTAGTCAGGTTTACTAATTTATTGAATAAATCAAAGAAAATAAAACACACTTTTGCAAATTCTTCCAACAATATTGAAGCCCCTCCCCAACCTTTTATTTTATACCTTTCCCCCATCACTCTGATATAACTGCTACGTAACAAGCATTCTTTTAAGGAAAGCCAGTTCACATCACTGACCATGGTGATTCCAAAGTATTGATGACCTTAACAAGGTTTTCTGCTAAAGAACAACTGCTATATTTCATTTTCTTTCACACTTTCTTGTTTTACCCTTTTGTCAGCATTGAGCTGTGTGTATGGATTGTATGGATGTGTGTATGTGTGTTCGAACAAGACTAAGAAAGACAGAAGTGTATCTGTCAACCGGTCAAATATCAGTCTAACGAAAAATATTCGTCAATAACTCCCAGCCAGCTCTGATCAAAAGCTAAAAGATTGGTGGTTTTACTTTAGCCTTTAACATGTATCATGGCATTTGTTCCAAATATCTTGCATCTTCTCTTTGGCATTTAGGCATCTTGTTAGGAAGCTTATTAGCTGTGAAATTAGCAGATATACATATTACAGCATGTATAGTTTTTTATTTATAGTGATAAGCTGTTCTAAGCAAAGAGAAATTTAATACATGTTTAGAAAATAATTAACCTTTTCAGAAAAAAATAGGAAAAGTAATAAAATGTTAAATTACTAAATATGTGTAAAATACCACTTGTTTTTTCTCTGCCTGACTTATTTCACTTAGCATAATGTTCTCCAGGATCATCCATGTTTTTGCAAATGACAGAATTTCTTTTGTTTTTATGGCTGAATAACAATGAAGCTCACACGTGGAATCTAAAAAGTCAAACTCACAGAAGAGAAAAGAATGGTGGTTACTGGGGCATGGGATGAGGACAGGGTAGGGAATGGGGAGATGTTCGTTAAAGGGTACAAAGCTTAAATTTGACCAGGAGGGGTAAGTTCTGGAAATCTATTGCATAGCATGTTGATTATAGTTAATAATAATGTATATTTGAAAATTGCTAAATGAGTTTTTAAATGTTCCTACTACAAAAAGTGCTAAATATGTGAGGTGATAGATATGTTAACTAGCTTGGTTTAATTATCCCACACTGCACCCATATATCAAAAAATTATATTGTACTCCATAAATACATTTTTTGTTTGTCAATTAAAAATAAATAAAAATATCACCTAGTTGAAATATCAAACTGTTCTCCATACAAATTTTCATTTAAATTCCGACCAAAATAAGATCCTTTTGGCAATTGAACAGCAACACCTATTGAACTGAGAGGAGCTTGTTGTTCTGATATTGCATGAGATTCAGAAATATAGAAGGTGAAATTTTAGGACTGTGTAGTACAGTGCATGACCTGAAGTTCTGCCAAGGTATATCAAGCTTTTGGTTGATGGCAGTTGAGATACTTGTGCCCTTGCTAGAAAATCAATGTTTAGATTCATATTTAGGATAATTATTAGCATGAGCTTATTGAGTTTTCTGGTGAAGTCAGAGGAACTCTTCTTGATGAAAGCATATTTCCATATGGTATAAATAATAGAAAAATGTGTCTAAATAATAGCAATGTCTAGCCAGGGAAGATAAATAAATTGTATTCAATTTTTTATTGAATGCTGCTCATGCATGATTTTATATTTCCTCAAGAATATTTATCAAAAGCCAGGAAGTGGACTACATTCTAGGCCTGCAGACATAAAAAGACTCATGTGCCAATCAGAAATGACAACAGGTAATTGTAGGAGGACGCTGTAAAGAGTTTTAAAAGGTGAGATATATGGAAAAGACTAAAAATATTGGAAAGTAATATCAGAGATTATTAATCCAAGGGAAGAAAAGTATTTATTTAGACCCAATTAATAATTGGTTTCAATACTTACAAAGAATATGGTAACCAGCCCTCTACATCATAGCTGGATAACAAAATGGGGGTAAAAAATTAAGGTATTGTGTGAAAATTGGTGAATTTAAGTTGGTTTGAAAGAAAACCCTTTTTTTTTTTTAATTGGAGAAGACTACTAAAAGCTTACTGAAAGAGAAAGAGTGATACCTTCTATCTATTTTAAATAGAAATACATTCTTCTGACTTGCACATTTCAGTTGTATGCCAAGATGGCAGAGGTGAATTGAGGTTTGTTTAAATTTCAAAATGCGCTCTAATCTAAGGTTTTCGGGGTCAGAGCCTTCCTGTAGAAGCCCAGAAGGAGCACTGCCCAGCTGCCACACTCCACGGAGAAGTGGGTGGTGGGAGAACACTGCTGGAGTGACTGGCAGCAGTCTGTATTGACACCTCCTGTCATGACTTCTTGTTTCAGAGAGTTCTCCCTTGCAAATAAACATGGAATGCTGTGATTTTCTGACTTAAAGTCAGAATTGTGTAAAAAAAAAAAAAAAAGTAACATAATTTGAAGCAACACTGTGAAAGTAAAGGGTTTGAGGAATAGTCCTGTTTTGCCATGTGGTTTTCATATTTAGAACTGAAGGTAGCATAGCACCCTGGACAGACATATCAACCATCTAAAGAGATGTTTCAATTTCCTCCCACTAATTGTATGTCCAGCAAAGATGCATTAAAGGAATAAGGGAAGTAAAGCCCAAAGGAATCAGTAATAAGAAACCAGTATATGAAGTCATCTGTGAGGATGCTTTCACATTTGATTAGGATATAAAAACTTGTCGGATTAAACACTTTAAATTTTATTTCTCTTTAATTTAGATCAAATTCTTTGTGTGTGTATGTGTGTGTGTGTGCGCGCGCGTGTACGCATGCCTGCATGTGTGCGCCCTCTTGCATGTCTGATTGTTGGGGAAGTATTTTTGGATTCTGGGAAACTATATTTCAAAGATCTAGAGTAGCCCAGAGCAGCAATAAATCTTTGAACTTTTCCTGGAGGGGTAGTTTGGTGAGAACACTGTGCTAATGAGGCCAAGGACTTAGGCTTGAATCCCACGGTCCTCTTAGATCTACTAGGTCCCTGGCCCCAGACTGTTCCCTAAAAACCAGCTGTCCTCTCAAATGTGGTACTGGTTAAGGTTTGTGGGACAGTATATATGTAATTCAGCCTACATCTATCACTGAACTCAGAAAACAACTAAAAAGGTCCATGTCTCGAAAGTAGGAGGCTAATAGTCCTACCTTTATGTGTAAAATAAAATAAGTTTCAGTATAGTTCAAAACAGATGGATGGAGGCCTTTTTTTTTTTTTAAAGGTAGGTCTCTATTTGTACTTGGTTGATTTCAGCAGGAAGTATGCAGGCAGTATGCCCTAGTGTCTAACTTGGTCAACAATGAAAATTCCCATGTATCATTGTGAAAGACTCCTTTATAAGCAGCCAGCCAGATCAAACTCAGATGTCATCCCATGATTACATAGTTTGGATGTTTGGTTTGTTGAAATAAAGTTGATTTCAGCCCACCTGTTAGCTGGGGGCAGACCTGTAAGTGGCGAAGGATTGTGGGAGAGAGACAAATAAAGTGACTTGTTATATTTGCAGTGTCTAATGTTTAACCTGGAACTGTTCTCTCTAGGAAATTTCAAATGGCAATCTCTGCTGCTTTGTATTTTTACCCCCTTCTAGCAGTAAGTATTTTTGTGTTTCAAAGATCTGTGAACCTCTATGGCCATCTTTGCTATTTCAAATTATATAGCCATATGTAACTGGGCTGCCAGCTTTTAGAAATTTTTAGATAATGGCCAGGTGCCGTGGCTCACACCTGTAATCCCAGCACTTTGGGAGGCCAAGGCGGGTCAGGAGTTTGAGACCAGCCTGGGCAACATGATGAAACCCTATCTCCACTAAAAATGCAAAAATTAGCCAGACATAGTGGTACGTGCCTGTAATCCCAGCTACTTGGAGGCTGAGGTGGGAGAATTGCTTGAGCCAGGAGGTGGAGGTGAGCCGAGATCCTGCCACTGCATTCCAGTCTGGGCGACAGAGTGAGACACTGTCTCAAAAAAAAAAAAAAAAAAAAAAAAGAAATTTTTAGAAAATAAGTCATCTAATATCATTCAAGTTGCATTTTGTTAATTATATTCCAAGTGATAAAACTCCATATTCATGACTTGTTTTCCTAGAAATGAGTGAATAACTAGATTTCCAGTATTACAAATTTTGCATTAGCTAGTTTTATACCTTCCATGCTGGTTTTTAAAGCTGGATTAAAAAAAAGAAGTGTCAACTAAAAATATTTTTACTATAGCAAATAAATTCTTTTAGTATGGCTTTTGCAAATGCAGAGCTTGTTTTGCATGAAGGCTCAATTGACTAATATTTAATTTAGTCAAATAGTATGTGAAAATTGGATTAAATTGCCCTTCTGCTAGTCGGTACTTCTCCTAATCAGATTGTTATTCCCTTGTGTTATTTCTATTTTAATTAATTTTATCAATAATATTGATTAACTTTGACTTTCCTCACCTATTAGGCTACCATAAGCCAGGGGAATCCTCAGAAACTTCCTGGAATAAATGACATATACCTTGTGACCTAAAGGGAATGAGTATGTTCACCAGGCAAACAGGAGGAAGAGCATTGCAGGCAAAAGAGATGGCATATGTGAACGTCTGCAGATGAGAGAGCACAGGGCACGTTTGTCTACATGTTCATCTCTATATGAACATGTATATAATGCAATCCAAGCGATGTGATTGTCGACTGGGAATTTTCAGCATTTTTGCTTAGTGACTCTTATTTATTCTGAAACTTTATTCCTCTCTGCCGCTTCACCAATTCATTTCCTTATGTATAATCATATTCAAATAATTCTCCATCTCTAGGAATTCCCTTTGCTCTATCTTTTTTTTTTTTTTTTGAGACAGGTCCTCGCTCTGTCGCCCAGGCTGGAGTGCAATGGTGCAATCTCGGCTCACTGCAGGCTCCGTCCCCTGGGTTCACGCCATTCTCCTGTCTCAGCCTCCCCAGTAGCTGGGACTACAGGTGGCCTCCACCATGCCTGGCTAATTTTTTGTGTGTGTTTTTAGTAGAAACGGGGTTTCACCGTGTTCGCCAGGATGGTCTTGATCTCCTGACCTCGTGATCCACCCGCCTCGGCCTCCCAAAGTGCTGGGATTCCAGGCGTGAGCTGCTGTGCCTGGCCTGCTCTCTGTGTCTTATAGCATCAAGTTAGTGCAGTTGTGTGCATCAAATTTGGTGTCAAAAGACTCGTCCAACACTTATTATAAATATATTCATTCATAGACTGTCTTAGTTAGATGTCCACATTTTAACCTGTAGTCATGTGAGTTTAGCTTGTGTGTCCCAGGTACCATGTACTTACTCTGAGTAAACAGACAGAATTATAAAATCATGATGTCACTCTCCTAGTACTCCATCGAAGTGATCCTAAAGGATTATAAAGATGGTTTTGTTGGCAGCAACTGGAGAAGAGGAGTCCGCAGATGAATTGATCTATGGTCTCTGCTATTATTTTAAGCCTCCTTTCATGTGGGAGGGTTTGGAGCCCGAGGGAATGACACAAGTCACAAATTTATGGCTCTTACGTTTTGGTGGTAAAAAATTAACATCACAAATTCTTTCATCAAAAAAATGATTTGAGCACCAGTTTATGTGCCAGACGTTATGTTAGTTGGATTTGTAGTGGTGAAGAAACCAGACAAGGCAAGCTTTCCTGAAGCTGGCTGTGTAGTGGAGAAGATGGGTCCATGCACAAGCCATCCTAAGTGTGCTGTGTGGGAGGATACAGGTGGCACAGGCTGCTGGAGGGATGGCCACCATAAGCCAGGGGGAATCCCCTCAGAAGCTTCCTGGAAGAAATGATATATATGTTGTGACCTAAAGGGAATGAGTATGTTCACCAGGCAAACAGAAGGAGGAAGAGCATTGCAGGCAAAGGAGATGGCATGAGTGAATGTCTGCAGATGAGAGAGCACAGGGCACATTTGAGAAACATACATGTGCTGTTTGGCTGAATCATAGGAAGAGGTTGGGATAGAAGGATGGGGATGGAACTATGTGAGAGACAAGGCATGGGAGGTAGAAAAGTACCAACATCAAGGTTTTTAAAAAGGAATTTATCTTTTTCCTAAGACCAACTGAAAGCTGCTGGGCGTGGTGGCTCACGCCTGTAATCCCAGCACTTTGGGAGACCGAGGTGGGCGGATCACCTGAGATCAGGAGTTTGAGACCAGCCTGGCCAACATGATGAAACCCTGTCTCTACTAAAAATACAAAAATTAGCTGGGCATGGTGGTGTGTGCCTGTAATCCCAGCTACTTGGGACACTGAGTCAGGAGAATCACTTGAACCTGGGAGGCAGAGGTTTGCAGCGAGCTGGGATCACACCATTGCACTCCAGCCTAGGCAACAGGAGTGAAACTCTGCCTCAAAATCAATCAATCAATCAATAAAACTGAAAGCTATTAAAGGGATTTCATCAGGAAATTGACACAATGACTCTTGTTGCTACAGCAAGGTTGGAGGCCAGGCAACCATGTGGTGGAGGTAGATGTGCCACTCATGATGGGAGAGGCTGTGGAGATGGTTGGAAGGATTAGATTTGAGAAACAGAGCTTAGCGACTGAGTGGATGTGGGGTAATGAAGAAAGATTAGCTGGATGATTTTTGAGTTTCTGACCTGGACTACTGGATAGATGGCATTCCCTTTGACGAAGACAGGGGATACAGTTTTTTTGTTTGTTTGTTTTTTTAATGACGGTGATAGGCAGAGATATTTGAAGCATTAACTTTTGAATATTGAGCCAGCCTAAATGTTAGAAGATATACAAAACTGGAACTCACTGTGAGTATGTGTGCATGCGCACACGTGTGTGTATGTATTTCTTTGATATGTGTTTAGTGTTGTTCTAAGAACTTTACAAAGATGATATAATTTAATCCTCTCAACAACCTTATGAAGTAGGGATTGTTATTATTCTGATTTTACATGGGAGGAAATTGATGACGAAGACCTGTTTCTCAAGAGTTCACAGAGGAGGGACCGTGTGTTCATATATTGTGTGTTAATGCAGAAGGAAGCATTTCCTGCAGAATTAATACAATTTAATTAAAAGATGATCATTCAGTGTCTTTTTGTGCTTGAAAGAATGTTTCTGGGGGTGAAGGGCTTTGAAATTTTTCATACCTTGATTTAATGATGATAAGAAGGAGAAAATACATAAGGAAGACTAAAGAATTAGGAAGTGAATCCAGAAAAGGGATAAAATATTCTTTTAATTTCCTTAATAGTCTTTTTTTTTTTTTTTGAGACAGAGTCTTGCTGTTTGGCCCAGGCCGGAGTACAGTGGCATGATCTCAACTTACTGCAGCTTCCATCTCTCAGGTTCAAGCGATTCTCCTGCCTCAGCCTCCAGAGCAGCTGGGTTTACAGGCGCATGTTACCATACCCAGCTAATTTTTTTATTTTTTTG
Organism: Piliocolobus tephrosceles; assembly: GCF_002776525.5. Lineage (NCBI taxonomy): Eukaryota > Metazoa > Chordata > Mammalia > Primates > Cercopithecidae > Piliocolobus > Piliocolobus tephrosceles. Next base: position 144,142,880 of record NC_045438.1, read on the forward strand.
GTAGAGATGGAGTTTCACCATGTTGGCCAGGCTGGTCTTGAACTCCTGACCTCAAGTGATCTGCCCACTTTGGCTTCCCAAAGTGCTGGGATTACAGGTGTAAGCCACTGTGCCCGGCCTTTAATGCTCTTCTTTAACAAGTCATCATTAGTCACAAAACGTTGCCTGGAATTATTTTAGTTGTATTCTCAATTGACCTTTTTTTTTTTTTTTTTTTTTGCCTTTGTGAATATTCCCTATAGGACAGGATATTTATGTTGAGTGTTTCCAACACAGTGCTTGAAAAGGCTTTGTCATATCTGCTTACCAAAAGGCTCCCATAGGAAACCAGAAATATTTTTACATGGAAATTTACTACAGAGTGTGAAGGGATTAGAGACAGATATATAGAGCTGAGAATCACCGAATGCATTTTTAAAAAGTTTTTACTGTGCTACTGTCAAAGGGGCATTTGGTTTCTTTAGCTATTTTTTCCAGATGTTTCGAGTAACATTTACCGTTACTAAGGAAAAAAAGCAACTTGAAGGATTGGAGGAAGATAATAGGGAAGAGCATCATGTGTTGGAGACAAGCTACTTTTCTCCCCAAGATCTCAAGGTATCAGTTCCTTGATCTCTATAAGCCTCATGTTCCTTATCTAAAAATGTGAAAATAATACTACTATCTTTTAAAAATTAGTGTGAGGATTAGAAATATATAGGTATGTGTTTAGCTCCTAGCACTGTACCTAATACATATTTAGAATTCAGTAAATGGAAATTATGCCATGTTGTTGCTGGTGTTACAAAGGGCCACATGAATTGAATAGCTCATAAGTGAAATAAGACCGAGTTTATTTCTGGAAGACTGGGTATTTGGAAAAAAATAACATTAAAAAAAAAAAGAAGGCAAGGATTACTGACATTATATTGGCTGCTTTATCAGGCTATGACTGAAAGGAGAAATGCAAATGTACATGAAATGTAAATGTAAATGCTTGGTCAGCTGCAAATCCCTCTACAGATGTTCTATGATACTTACCATTACTTCTGAAAGAAGTAATCATTGGGTGGATGTTTGATAACTAGTTGAGATCATTATTATATAAATACATGAAAAGGTAAGTATTTCAGCAAATAAAGTAGTACATCATATACTTCTATGTGTGACTGGATCTTGGAATTGTTCTTCAAATATTTAGGGTTTGCATAATTTCACAAAGACCGAGATACAGAGAGAGTAAAAATACACATGTGAATTAGCCAAGACTTTTCCTTGCAATAAGTGGGGAAAAAAGAAGTCTCTGCCTCATTTTAGCAGAAAAAGAATTTTTGAAAATATGTTAAATATCCTTCAAAATCTCTGATGGAGCTAGAGAACTAAGTTGAGAGAATGAGCAGCCAGAAAATCAAGACAGCCAGAACCCAGATTACACTATGTCACAGGACCAAGCCATTAAAGACAGTCCTGACACCACCATTGAACAGCAGAGACATTCAGAATTTTAGACTACTGCCCCCAACTTTTGACAGTGGATATTGTAAACATTTCCTCTAGAACCTGGATTTGGTTGCTGTTGATGGCATGGTTGTACCTTCTTTGCTTTGTTGGGCCATCAGTACTGGCATAAAAGCCTGGGTCGGACTACTGGGCCAAGCTGGGTGATATGGTTTGGCTCTGTGTCCCCACCCAAATCTCGTTGTAATCTCCATAATCCTCACATGCGGAGGGTGGGATCATGTGGGAGGTGATGGGATCATGGAGGCAGTTTCTCCCATGCTGTTCTACTCATAGTGAATAAGTTCTCACAAGATCTAATGGTTTTACAAGGCAGTATTCCTTGCTCTTGCTGACTGTCTTCTCCTGAAGAAGGTCGTTGCCTGCTTCCCCTTCTGCCATGATTGTAAGTTTCCTGAGTTCTCCCAGCCATGCAGAGCTGTGAGTTAATTAAACCTCCTTTGTTTACAAATTACCTAGTTTTGGGTAGTATCTTTATAGCAGTATGCAAATGGACAAATACAGTGGGCTTGGCTGCAATAGGGTGACAAAGTGAACATCTGGCCTTTTTACCTTCTGTGGGTGGCGGTGGGATCTGCTTCCCTGCCAGACTCATATGGTTGGAATTCTATTCAAATAGTAAATGCATTCAGATGCTGGAAAGCCGAAATATGACAAATACTTACTATACATCCTTTGATGGTCCAATAACCACATATCTTTTGTTTCTGCCAAAATTAATGCTGCTAATTCTAATGCTTTTGAAAATACACTCCTCCTCTTCAGAAGGAGGCAACCTAAAATCTCACTAGTTATTGCATCCTATTTCACTTCTCACAGGGCACATTTGCTTGGTGAATGGCTTTGTGCTCTTTGAAAAGACTTTGAGGAAGATTCAAAGCAGTTATTTGTGATATTATTGTGGGATCCTTCGGCAGAGTACCAGGCCTTCCCTTCAATATTGGGGGATGCCAGTTCTGGTAATTGACTGTGGAGTTGAGATGACTGATAGTTTACATCAGGTCGCTATTTACATGATCTAGGTATGTTTTGTTACACAAATCAAGTAGAGGGTTGTAAAGTCTTTTAATCTTGGGAATCTCACGATTATTTTAGTCACCATTGTAAAATCCATTGATTGTGGTTACCATGTTTGCTCTGCTGCCCTCTTGTGCCTGCTGTGCCTGCCTTGTCTCTGGAAAATAAGTGCTGCTTTTCTTCTTTTGCCACGCCAGGATCCTGATACGTCACTAAAACCAGAAAGCCCATTTCAAATGCAGTATTTTCCACCAGCATGTCTGGTCTAGGGAGAACAACTACTAGAGCACTTTTAGAGTTGCTGGAGCAACATTCTTCACCAATGTGTTTCTCAAGGCCTTGTTGAAGGGAGTGTGTTTGGGATCTTCACTTGAGTCAAATAGATAGAAGATTAGTGGGTGGAGTGCTCATGACAAAGCTACTCCACAATATGTTTCCTTTAGTCTTTGGATTCCTTTCTCTAAGTTACCTGTTTACTGTAAACAGATAGTAAATATCTTAGGCTTTGCAGGCCATATAGTCACTGTGGTAACAACTCAACTCTGCTGTGGAAGCATGAGAGCAGCTATTGATGATTTGTGAGTGAATGGGTGTGGCTGTTGTCTAATAAAACTTTATTGGAAATCAGAAGTAGGTCGTAATTTGCGAACCTCTGCTCTGAGTTACCTTGAAGAAAATTTGGTATCCTAACCTTGTTTAATGAGGGCCACCACAAGTCCTGGTTTTCATCAGCTAGCTAAGCAAAAATTCAGAGCTATCCAAGATAAAATATTGTGTCCAGCATTTCCAGTAAGTATACCCATGATAAAAGAACAATACCTTTGTCTTTTTTTTTGTTTGATAATGATACTTTGTCCAATGTTAGTTCCAGCTAGTTTCCAGTGAAGGCACTATCAGGGACTATGGAATTATTTAAAAACAAATTCCACTAATCATGCTTCAGAATTACTGTACTCCAATTAGCAATAACTACAAACTAGGAGTTGGTTTTGTTTGCAAGGGCTGTCTTCCCTGTTCTATCCTTGACTTTCCTCCTATGTTCCTTCTTCTCTCTTCACTTTCCACTATCCACTGCAGTTTTAAGAGTCATGAACTTTCCTTATTCTCACTGCTTAATTAATCATACCCTTCAGTTATAACTCCTGTTTCTGAAATTCACCCACTTCTCTCCACTTCTACCACCTCTACCATCATAACCCAAGCTACTGTACACCTTGCCTGATTTGCCTCAATAGTTTCCTACTCTGTCTCTTTGCACCCATTCTGCTTTTGCATCCTGCTTTATATTTTATTTCATCCGGAATATGGAAACACTAATCTGATCCTGTTACCATTGAGTTTAAAACTCATCAGTGACTTTCCATTACTCTTAGCATAAAGACAAATGCCTTAAACTCAACCTGCAAGACTTTACATCAATCTTTTTTAGACTTCAGGTCATGAACCTTCAGTACGTTGAAAATCAGTTTAGGTAGTTGCAACAAATGTATACAAGTGTAAAACAGAAGATATCAGACTGCACTAGAGATAGCAAAGATAAGTACTGTTTTGTGAAACTGTGATTTTGGTTGCATGTGTGTGTGAATTGGATTGCAACATAAGACGTGTTTCTTTCTTTGAGTTCTGGTCAATAGAAGTCTGAAAGATACTGCCCTGTGTGTTCTGGGGTCTTCATACCTTTCAGGATCCACACTTCTAACATTTCCTTTTGCTCTCTTTTCTCTGACCTTGTCACTGTCTTTCAAGAAGTGGAGTCTGTTGTTTTTCTCTGGGAACCTGGATAGGACTTTGGACTACTTGGAAGAATAAAATGCAATGGAAGGGACACAGCATGACTTCTGGCCTTTCTTCTGTCCGCAGCGTACCTGTGCTACCTCTTATCTCGGGACCTTTGCACATGGCTATTCTCTTGAGTTGGGAACATTCCCCCTCATTCTTCTTTTTGCCTTTTTTGCTCATATTTACCCCAGTTCCAGTCATTTCCTCAGGGAAGTCTTGTCTGATTTTCCTAACTAGACCAGTCCCCCATTATTGATATACATCAGGCCTTTCTCCTTTGCAGCACTTGTTACAGCTGAATTTTACCTTTGGGGGGTTGCGTAGTTGAAGTCCAACTCTCCTCCTAGATTGTGAACTCCAACAGGTCAGGTACCATGCCTGTTTATACTCATTTTTGTATCAGCCCGGCATCAAACACAGTGTCTTGTGCACAGAAATATATGTGTGTGTGTGTTTGTGTATTTAATGAACAGTAATCATGCTGTTTTCCTGATATATGAAAATGGCTGTAATGAGTTTTTGCTTTAAATACTATACTGTTCCTTTATGTTTTAAATAGTTTAGTTTTTTTTTTTTTTTTTTTAAAAACAAACTGTTCCAGTTATTAAGGCTACATAATAAATCACCCCAAAACTTAGTAGCCTAAAACTATCACTTATTTTGTGCCTGGATTCCTGTGCGTCAGGAATTCAGGGAGGGTGCAGCAGAGATGGCTTTTCTTTGCTTCACAGAGTCTGGAGCCTTAGTTGGAGATCTAAAAGCTGCAGGCTGGAATCATCTGAGGGCTGTTACACACACATGAGTGGTGACTAATGTTGGCTGTCATTGGACCCTGGTTCCTCCTCCTCACCTGCCTTTTCCATGTGGTCTCTTCTTGTGGGCTAGATTTTCCTTCCTTACAGAATGGTGGAGGAGTTCTAAGCTGGGAGCAGGAAAAAAGAGGGAGAGAGCGAGGAAAAGATGCTTGGACATCACACAGCATCACTCCTATTGCATTCTATTTTTCCAGGCAGTCCGAAGTCCTATCCAGGTTTTCAGGGAGGGGAAATAGATTCCATCTCTTGATGGGAAGTGGCAAGATTATCAAAAAGAATGTGAGCCAGCAATATTGCTGTGGCCATTTTTGGAAAATACAGTCTCCCACGCTGGGAATGTATTTCAATTACAATTCATTTAGATGTGTAGTTACTGCATGCCTTTAGATGTCAGTATATTTGATGGTTACTTTGTGAATTTCACACAGGGTCTCTTCCTTTCTAAATCTCTTATTTTTTAGCCTCCTGAAATGAAGAACTGATTTTTCACCTAATTGCTTTCAGAATTAAATACACTAAAAAAATAGTTGTGCAAAATGTTTATTCCAATCTATAAATAATTTCTCCTTCTTGGTTTTCTGGTTGCTGAGGAAGCAACACTTTCTTTTGGAAATTTTTTCCTGTGGCAGATTACCAATATTGGAAAAAGAATATGAAGAAGCCACTTAGTTTGCTCTCCTGAAATATAATCTGTCATCAGAATTGAGTAGCAATATATTATTACATGTACAATTTAGTCTGATAAATCTGTATACTCACATGCAAGTAATCTAAAAGAAGTTACTTTATATAACTACAAAAAATACTTAAAAAACATTTAGATATTTCTGAATATATCCAAATGTTTCTGATGAGATTAAAATATATATTTAGATACCATAAAGGTGAATTCTGAATATAATTATTCAATATCTTTTGTGCTTTAGTAATCATATCAAATAAAGGATTAGATTTTAAAATGTTACTGTTTTATATATAATATACCATCCATTCTAGTCCATATCTTCTATTCCTGTCCTAGCTACTCAGGAGGCAAAGGGAGGAAGATCACTTAAGGCCGAGAGATCAAGGTTGCAGTGAGCTGTGATTGTGCCACTGAACTCCAGCCTGGGTGACAGAGCAAGACTCTGTCTCTGAATTAAGAAAAAAAAAAAAAAGGTATATATAGACAACTTAAGAAACTTCAGGCCGAGCGCAGTGGCTCACGCCTGTAATCCCAGCACTTTGGGAGGATGAGGCGGGCAGATCACAAGCTCAGGAGATCGAGACCATCTTGGCTAACACGGTGAAACCCCATCTCTACTGAAAATATAAAAATTAGCCAGGCATGGTGGCGGGCACCTGTAGTCCGGGCTACTCGGGAGGCTGAGGCAGGAGAATGGTGTGAACCTGGGAGGCGGAGCTTGCAGTGAGCTGAAATCATGCCACTGCATTCCATTCTGGGCAACACAGTGAGACTCTGTCTCAAAATAAATAAATAAATAAAATCAAACTAAGAATTAATTTTGATTTATTAACACTGTATAAGCAATGGCTCGATGCACTTTAAAGGGTTGAGTGGAGAGAGCTATGGGAATTATGTGTTGTTACCAGAGGGAATTCTCTTCCCATCTTCTAGTTAGATAGGAAAGATTTTATAGAAGGGGTGAGAGTTCATTAGCTGTTTGAGTAAAAGAAGGAAGATATCAGGAAGAGCTGGAAACAAAAGAAAGCAAATATTTATCTTTATCCTCCTGGAAGGAACAGGGAAGAAGCATTCATTTTTTTGCATTCCTTTTATTTCAGTATTCCTTTTCTCCTCACATATGGTAGTTTTACAGTAAATATCCCAGTAGTTTTTTATTATAATTCATCTATAAATGATAAAAATGCCTAGTTTCTAAAACTGCAATTTAAGCCTTTTTGGCACTACTCTGCTGGGTAAGGGTTCATCACAGTATTGACAAATATGATTAAACCCCAGCCTACCTAGCCTTCTCTTATTCAGATAGAATAATTTCAGTTTCAAACATCATTCCTTCTGGATCCTGTTTCTCCGTCCCTCAGTTGCTATGGCTGCCCACTCTTTCCAAGTTCTCTGTGTCCCCCTTGAGCTGTGGGATCTGTGTGCACACACTAATCTTGAAAGAGATGAAAAGGTGTTGAATGGCAAAGATAGCCTGCCTTGCACACTAGCAAAGCAAATTTACAAGAGAAAAATTCTCTCAAGTGTTCTTCGTGGTGGTCCATTTTAAAAGGTTTTCTGATAGTTTTAGAGGCCAAATTCCTTCTCCTTTTGAAGCTAGACAAAATGACTTTTTAGAGCAAGATTGCCCAATATGTTTGTACAATGTGACCTGACCCTTTACTTTGATTTTTTATTGTACTCCCCTGGGTGTGAAGATTGAAATTTATCTTTTGATACCTATGGCAGGTTTTAGAATCTTTGAAACAGGACGTGTGGAAGTTACATTCAGCCCGGGGTTGTTTGGTAGTTGGTAACCTGGAAACGTAATTGCCACAACAAGCCATCAAAACAGTTATTCTTCTGAGTGCTCATAATGAAAGTAATACCAAGAGGGATCAGCCAGGAACTGACTAGACAGCCCTTGCAAACAAAACTGATGGCTACGTTTTGGTTATTGCTAATTGGGGTACAGTAATTCTGACACATATTTAGTTGAATTTAAAAAATAATAATAATTCCACAGTCATCCCTGGTAATGGGTTCACTGAAGACTTTAGTTGGGACCAACACTGGATGGAGTATCATTCTTTTTTCATTTGAGGGGTAAAGTAGCTAATTTTTTCTCTGTATCCAAGGAAGTGTAAGAGACTTGCTTTCTTAAATAAATGTGTTTTTCCTCTAGTATTTCATATTATGCAAGTATTACAATTAAATGGAAAGGAACACAGTGTGGACATTTGAACACAAACAAGCTTCTCCCTGCCTACCCCCTCTTTTATTCATTCATGTCTTCATTTTGGTATTATAAAAATAGATGCTGGTAGAATAGAAGATAGTGCAGGAAAGAATGTTTCATGTGGGGTGGATTTTGTGTCATCTCACGGATTGCTTGACTTATTTGTATTGAAGTAGCTAAGGCACAAAGCAAGCGAGGCCTCTTGTTGCAAAACTTAGATGAATCATGGAAATGGGTGGCTTGGTTCTAACTCCAGTTCCCCATTCTCTTTGAAACATTGGATGGCTAATGTTAAGTTGTTACCCAAGTTGTCTATCTGCATTGTATCTTAAGTTTCAAGTTATTACCATTCTTTCTTACCTTACCGTTATAATTTTGGGATTGCAGGGTGAAAATGAGGAGTTGAAATGAGATAGGAATGCAATGGTATATTTTTCAACTACTCTTTCAATAAACCTAAGTTGAAGAGAGAGATTTAATTCAGCTTGTTTTTCTTCTTAATATTGATACTTATATGCTCAGGAAAACAAATGATAAAGGCTTTCCAGGAAGTCTAGCTTCTGTGCAAAGGGAATGAGGGTTAATATTCTCCTTCAGTTGTGGGTTTTTTTTGTGCATATCTCCTTGATTACATTTACTGCCTACATTTTGGGTGATTAAGCTTATTTAGCCTGAATCATCTCGCCAAACTTTCATTTATGTGCTTCCAACAGTAGGGAGGGTTCATCATTTTTTACCTAAATGCTTCTGTTTTGCATTGTTTATCACTGAGAGATGGCATGGCATGGTGGAAAAGACGTGAATTTTGGAACCAAATAGCCTTAAGTTTAAATCTTGATTCTGGGACCTACAATATAATTTCCTCTGTGAAAACTGGAAAAAAACTAATGTTTATCTTAGAGCTGTGATTATCAAGAAGTATTAAATAAATATCTATCATGTATCAGATACACGATGTTGATGAAAAATGAGAACTATGTGGCTCCTGCTTTCCAGGGAAGAGCTTGTTGTCCAGCAAACGTAGATATGCGTACAAATAACTGTAGTAATATGTAGTAATTGCTCCACGGTGTCTAAGCCCAATGTTGATAAGCATTTCAAGGGGCATGCAATTAATATTGCATGATAAGGGAATCAAGGAAAGGACACTTCAGAGAGGAGATGGTTTTTGAAAAATCAGTAGTTCAGTGGACATTAAAGGTGGGTTAAAAGGCCAGGAGTAGGGACATAGAAGCATAAAATTTAGCAGCTATGTTGGCTACAGTTTGATCAGTATACCTCTGGGGCATGATTGGTCATGGGCCTGGGTTTGGCCCTCAAACTTGGCAGAAAGGGGCTCTGGCTATAACAAGTCCCCAAAGCAGTGATTCTCAACTCTTGGGACATTTGAACTATACAAACTCCCCTGTGCCCTAAGATATTCAGATACAAGTTATGGCCTGAGTTAGTTGACCTTATAAGCCCTGCATATTCGGATACCTAAAGCACAGCCAGTCTGATATTCCTTATAGAGTACTTTACAGAAATCTAAACTCCTTATTACCCAGAGATCTAATAATCGTAAAGGTAAATCTACCCAAGGGAATCCACTTTAAAGTCCTCAGTTGTCAACAACTCAGTGCCAGTAGGCAGGGGATTTAGAATTACTCTGTGACCTGAGCAATAGGGCTTACCAAGTTTCTGTATATACAGAGGAGAGGTATGCCCTTGAAGAAAGTATTTCTCTTTGGTTCTTGAGCAAATAGCATTTATTAGATATCTTCTGACACAGAAACTCTTGTTGTTAATTGTCAGAGAATTTCTACTTCACTTAGAAAGCATCTGTATTTCCATCCATGGAAATGGAATAGCATGAGTCTCATTTATTTGTGCTTACCATCTCTGCCATCTGTCAAATTGATGTTGGGCATCAAAGAGTGCATCAAGCTAAATACATATTAAGCAGAGACTAACAAATGCAAGGGGAAAGACAAGCACATTTGAGAGGCTTTTGGAAAAAATTTTTAACTTAAAGAATATTCATTTTGTTTACTAGTAACACTCCATATCTTCATTATAAGTTTATAATGTTGCCAGGTGTGGTGGCTCATGCTTGTAATCCCTGCACTTTGGGAGGCTGAGGCGGGGGGATCACCTGAGGTGAGGAGTTCGAGACCAGCCTGACTGACATGGTGAAACCCCATCTCTACTGAAAATACAAAAATTAGCCAGGAATGGTGGCACGTGCCTGTAGTCCCAGCTATTTGGAGGCTGAGGCAGGAGATTTGCTTGAACTCAGGAGGCAGAGGTTGCAGTGAGCCAGGATTGGGCCATTGCACTCCAGCCTGGGCAACAAGAGCAAAACACCATCTCAATAAATAAATAAATAAATAAATTTATAATGTTGACTGACTAAAAGTGGACTGTTGCCATGAAAACTAATTATATATGTGAAATGCAGACACATTACATGCTGACAGTTGCTGAAGACCCTGAAGCTATTAGCAGAAATTAGTTTTAAGTAAGCAGGGTTAACAAAGTGTCAACAACAGTGAAAATAAATTGCTTATGTAAAGGAGAAAGATCTCAGCGTTTATAGTCAAAAGTCCTAAGCTGGGTTGCCCATGGCCTCAGTTTCCTTAACTGTGAATTGGTGACAAAAGCAATACTTGCCCTAACCTAGGTTTCCCTGTAATTCAGTTCACCTCATCAAATACATATTATCCAGTTAATTGTCAATTTTGATAGTCCGGGTACCCTGACTGACTGGTTCATGGATACAGAGGGATCCATAGACGTTTGTTACCTCCAATTTGCCAGGTACTGAGCTGTGCTGAAGGAATGAGATTATGATAGAGCACAATCCTTGGGCTCAAAGTGAGCCCGTCTATCTGGGGAGACACAGTAGTCAGCAAATACTGCAAGTAGAATACAGTTTGGTATGGGTTAAATGAGGATGTAAATGAAAATTTTTTATACTTTTTTTTTTTTGAGACAGGGTCTCGCTCTGTCACACAGGCTGGAGTACAGTGGTGCAATCATAGCTCACTGTAGACTTGACTTCCTAGGCTCAAGCGATCCTCCCACCTCACCCTCCCAAGTAGCTGGGACTA
>NC_045438.1:144154082-144175131 GCF_002776525.5 Piliocolobus tephrosceles
CTTCCTTCCTTCCTTCCTTCCTTCCTTCCTTCCTTCCTTCCTTCCTTCCTTTCCTTCCTCCTTTTCTTTCCTTCCTCCCTTTCTTTCCTTCCTCTCTTTCTTTCCTTCTTCGTTTTATTTTTCACCCTTTTTTTCTCTCTTTTCTCCTTTCTTCCTCTCTTTTTTTCTTTGGTTTTGGAACTTTGCATGAAACTTGATCAATAATTTTAATTCTATATTGCTACATATGTTGATAATAAAGAAAAATTATAGTAGTTTGTGGTCTGGGATTCAACATGGGTGTGGGGAAGGAACTGAAATAATAGCAAGTAAATATTATGGTAGTGAGAATAGAGAGTTTGTAATGCTGAAAAACGGTTTCCCAACCTTTTAATTTTATTTAAAAACCAGAGACATGGTAAAATAAATGTGACTCATTTCTCATTCACATGTATGGTATTTATTTTTTAAAAAACAGGCCTTGGTATTGTACTAAGGAATAAACTCTGCTCTATAGGCTGAGATGAGAATGTGATGAAGAAGAGAGAGTGAGAAGAAGGTTCTGGATTTTCTCTAGTATGTTATATTAAAACATAACAAAAATCCACAGTACCTGCTAAATGTACCTTGAACTTGCAGAAAATTTTGTGGAATATGTTTGCTGAAAACTTCTGGACTAAGAACATGATGATGCTAATGCGACTGAAATCTTTGATTCTTCTTTGAGGAGCAAATGCACAGAAATGGGGCTACCAGGTCTCCCTTGCAACATTTTCAAGCATGTGAGGGATGTTTAGTTTCTTAGAGAAGACAATAATCCTACTTGTCTTTGCCAGTGGAAGCCAAGATCTAGGTTATTCTTTAAGGAAGACAGTTGATTGAGGCTTCAAGCATCTCATATTTTCTCTAGATGGCACAATAACTTACATTCCATGCTGATTTTCCTTTCACCCAGAGGACCTCATAATTTGCTTATTTACTGTAACATAAAAATGGTTCACAGAGTAAAGATGGCAAATGTAAGTGAGTGCTTTTATTTGAGAACCAAGGAGAAGTGTGAGGAAGTAGATATTGTGCTCTCTCACTCCTAGATGGGATGTTTGAGTTTCGACCACAGTGCTCTGGAGATTCTGGTTCTGGATTATTCCAAGAGGAGAGGGCCTCTTCAAGGAACCTCTGATCCAAGGCATTCCCTGTGATAGGCAGGCTGAGAGTAAGACAAACATGGCCTTACTCTTCATTGCATTTAATGTGAAATCCTTTCCTCTACTTCTTGTGCTGTCTTTGATGTAGTTGAACTATTTGAGATGTCAAAGTGTCATAGCTCTCTCTTTTTCTTTGTCTCTCTTTTCTTTCTTTCTTTCTTCTTCTGTTTTTTTTTTTTTTTTTTTTTGACAAGTTCTTGCTCTGTCATCCAAGCTGGAGTACAGTGGCACAATCATAGCTTACTGTAGCCTTGAACACCTGGGTTCAAGTATTCCTGCCACCTTACCCTCCCAAGTAGCTGGATCTATAGGCATGAACCACCATGCCTGCTTACATTTTTAACCTTTTTGTAGAGATAGGGTCTACTATATTACTCGGGCTGTTTTTGAACTCCTATCCTCAAGCCAGCCTTCAGCTTTGGCCTCCCAAAGTGTTGGGATTACAGATGTGAGCCACTGTGCCTGGCCCCAAAGTATCATAGCTCTTTGATGAGCTACCCTCACCCAAACAATCCAGATAGAGGAGGCAAAATATGAAAAAGATGGGACAGATAAGGAACAGACTTTGATTTTCTTGCTAACAAATATTAAGTGAGACACACACAGTATCATAAACAACTTTTGCTTTTGCTTCTGCAAATCTTGATGGACCAAATACAGAGTTTATTTCTTTTCTTTCTTTTTTTTTTTTTTTTGAGACGGAGTTTTGCTCTGTCACCCAGGATGGAGTACAGTGGCACCATCTTGGCTCACTGCAACCTCCGCCTCCTAGGTTCAAGCAATTCTCCTGCCTCAGCCTCCTGAGTAGCTGGGATTACAGGTGTGCATTACCACACCCGGCTAATTTTTGTATTTGTAGTAGAGATGGGGTTTCACCATGTTGGTCAGGCTGGTCTGGAACTCCTGACCTTGTGATCTACCCACCTCAACCTCCCAAAGTGCTGGGATTACAAGTGTGAGCCACCGCGCCAAGCTAGATGTTATTTCTTTATGTGTTTTTCTTAGAACAGTTTCACTCTCGTTCATTTTCCTTTCTTAGGTGGATGTGTTTCATTCTAGTAGGATAGAGATTAGCTTACAGTGGGCTGATTAGGTAAGGGGGTGATCACTGTGGCCATTGTTACTTTTTGAGAGCTTCTCACACTTTTTGAGAAAAAAACTCACTGAACCTTGAGCATTCTTCTGTAACTACATCAAGTGCTTTGACCTCCTGGATGGTGCAGTTTTGATGTGGAAGTGAGGTTCTTTTGACCTAGCTCTACCCTTAGGGAATGCAAATATTTTTCCAATTAAACTTGGTTCACTGGTTAACTACAAGCCATTGTTTCTCACTGTTCTGAGCTAATAAGCTTGGTATGTGAAAAAAGACCCCCCTCTGAATATTAGTGACAAAACCCGTGACTGATCTTCAGGGGATAACTGTACTTTCTCCTCTGTTTTAGCGGTATGATAAATAATTACTTCAGTGTTAAATTTAGTTTGAGTACTTTATGTTGTTCTTTTCAACTTGCTTCACAAAGTAATAGAGGATCACATTTCTTTGAAACTAAAACAAAACCCAATGTAATCAAATGACAAGTTTATGCTTAAGTGCTTAAATATAGTCTAGTTACGGATGGAGACTGTTGCTGGTTGCCTCAGGTGGTAGTTTTTATCACATTGTAAGTACATAGTTATGCTTGATTATTGGGAGGGAGATGAAGACAGGGAGAAGCCTCTTATGTACTAGATATTTTATTTACATTAAGGTTATTAAGCATTATATTCATTTAACTTTTTATATTGAAATGATTTTAGAAAAAAGTTGCCACACTTACAGAGCATTCTTTGTATACCTTACTTCACCCAGTTCCTTTGTGAATGTCCTACATAGCCACAGCATAGTTATCAATGCTAGAACATTAAAATTGATACAATTACCTAATCTACAGATCTTACTAGAATTTTGTCAGTTTTCCCACTGATACTTTTTTCCTGGTCCAGGATCCAATCTAAAATCCCACATTTTGTTTGGTGTTCCTGTCTCCTTAGTTTCTGCCAAAACGAGGTTGTTTTGGTAGAAAACTGTCAAACTTCCAACTACCCTGTGACTATTCCTCAGTCTTTCATGACCTTGACAATTTTGAAAGTCAGTTATTTTTATTTTTAAATTGAGACAGAGTCTTGCTCTGGAGGCTCGAGTGCAGTGGCATAATCCTGGCTCACTACAGCCTCGGTGTCCTGGGCTCCAGTGATCCTCGTGCCTCAGCCTCCCAAAGTGTTAGGATTATAAGTGTGAGCTACCATATCTGGCAAGTCAGTTATTTTGTAGAAGGTCCTTTAATTTAGGACATGCCTGGTGTTTTCTTGTGATCAGGTTGAAATGATTCATTTTCGGAGATGTCAACAAAAGGAGTCAAACTCTGTAAAACATGTTAAGAAGTTAATTCTGATCCAAATATGAGTGACCATGGCCTGAGACACAGCCCTCAGGAGGTCCTGAGAACATGTGCCCAAGGTGGTCGGGGTACAGTTGTTTTTATATATTTTAGGAAGGCATGAGACAGCAATCAAATACATTTAAAGAAATACATTTGTTTGGTTCAGAAAGGCGGGACAACTCAAAGTGGCGGCTTCCAGGCTGTTGGTAAATTTGAACATTTTCTGCTTGACAATTGGTTGAGTTTGTCCAAAGATCTGGGATCGATAGAAAGGAATGTTCAGGTTAAAGACAAAGGATTTTGGGGACCAAGTTTTACTGTGCAGAGGCAGCTCTCAGATAGCAGACTTCAGAGAGAGCAGGTTGTAAATTATTGCTTACTGGACTTAAAAGGGTACCTGGCTCTTAGTTGATTATCTCCTGGATCTGGAAAAAAAAGGAAGGAAAACAAAGGGGAAAGGAGATTCCTATAGAATGTGGATTTTTCCCAGAAGAGACTTTGCAGGGCAATTTCAAGGTATGGCAAGGAAATATATTTTAGGGTAAAACATTTTGATTTCTTCCTTGTTATGCCAGAGCCAGATTGGAAAGTAAGTCACAATATGCAGGGTCAAATAAAACCCATCTGATGAGAATTTATGATTTGTAGGGCATGACTCCCCAGACCCCTTAGACAGGAATTTGGGTAAGATAAAAAAATCAGAGCTTTATCTTCAGGGAGCAAGAATACCAGGAAATGATGTTCCCTCTTCAGTGCATCATATTAGAAGACACTGTTGAGGAAACATAATTGAAAAAAAAGTCTTTTCCAAATCCAGAAATTCTCTCCACAAAAGGTAGTAGAGAAAGAGAAGTTTTATTTTTACATGAGCATTAAATCAGAATATGATACCCATCACAGGTAATCCATGAAACGATTGCAAAGATAAAAAGAAATCTCACCCTTTTAGATAGCCAAGCAGAGGCTACTCATTACATACATGTTTTCAAGATAAACAAAACTAGTCTTCAAGTAAGAGGACTTGACAGCACCATTTATCACACGTAATTAATTCATCCTAACTTTACCCGGTATTTGGGATGACCGTTTGTATTAGCTAATTTGTTTTTATCCAAAGGAAAAACAAGCATCTCATGTCTTTATGACAGGAAGTTTGGCTCCTACCCAGCAAAGTTGGGATCCTATCCTCCCACAGAGACTGGGAAATAGCAGTGATATCTCTTTGGCTTTTTACATTTCAAAGAGATGACTGCTAGGTCCTTGAGTGGGACATTCCTGGGTCATAAAGTTGACAAAAGGCCTATCTAGTGTTTAAAAGAATTATACATATTTCACACAGAGGACAAAGTATTTAGACTGTAGTATTCTAAAGCCAATGCTCTGATAAAAAGGAGGGAGGGAGATCTCTTATTTTTAGAATTAAACCTCTTATTTTTAATTTTTATTTGTCCTTGCAGTACATGATGCTGACATGTCATATTACTGGTGAGATTGACTTTGATCAGTTGGTTACGGTGATATCTGCCAGGTTTCCCCACTGTAAAGTTACTATTATTTTTTCCTTTGTCATTAATTACCATCTTGTGGGGGAGATAGTTTGAGACTACGCAAGTATACCGTTTCTTAATATTCAGAGTTTTACCCACACATTTTAGCCTCCATTGATGGTTCTTTTCTGTAGTAACTGTTACTATAGTGTTTACCAAAAGGTGATTTTCTATTTTCGTTATTCCTTCTACATATTAATTGGAATTCTACTATGTAGAAGAATTGTTCTCGTTTGTTTTTTAATGTATTTATTCAATCATTTATTTGCATCAGTATGGATTCTTAGATATTTATTTTAGGTGTTAAAATCTAGTAATATCATTCATTTTGTTGCTTAAACTGTTCTTGATTTGGCCACTGAGGACTCTTTCCTTTTGGCTTTTGTGTCTTTCCAATATGGCCCTATGGCCCTGCCTTTTTTTTTTTTTTTTTTTTTTTTTAAGCATTTAATTACTTTCCAGTGCCACAAGATGTTCCAGGCTTGTCTTATATTTTTCCTTCTCTGGCCCTGGAATAAATCGTTTCTCCAAGGATCTCTAGTCCCTTTTATTGGAGAATGGTATTTAGAAACCAACATCTGGGTATTAGGGGTGCTCTTTGCTCTTGAGGTTTCAATGCTTTTAGGCCCTCTCAGTCGACAGAACTAGAAAATAAATGTGTATATATAACTATATATACATACAAATCTAGTTATTTCTGTATCTATTATGCATGTCTATATGCAAATAGATATTTTAAACACTGAGTTTGTGGCCGAGTGTCGTGGTTCATGCCTGTTATCCCTTCACTTTAGGATGCCGAGGTGGCAGATTACTTGAAGTCAGGATTTTGAGGCCAGCCTGGCCAACATGGTGAAATCCTGTCTCTACTAAAAATATAAAAATTAGCCAGTTGTGGTGGCAGGTGCCTGTAATCCCAGCTACTTGGGAAGCTGAGGCAGGAGAATTGCTTGAACCTGGGAGGCAGAGGTTGCAGTGAGCCAAGATTGCACCACAGCATTCCAGCCTGGGTGACAGTGAGGCTCTCTCTCAAAAAAAAAAAAAAAAAAAAAAAACCAACCAAACAAAAAAACCCAAAAGTTGAGTTTGTAGTGATACCTCCAGTTCTACTCCAGCACCATGGGGTTTATTCTAGTCTGCCCCAGTTCCTTATTTGTAACTTCTTTCTGTAATAGTAAGAAATCCTACTCTCATTATCCACATTACATTTATGTATTGGTTTACATTTAAGGTAGATACAAAATAGTTTTAGAATTGCTAACCTAGTCTATTATGAGAAGCATTTGATTGACTAAAATACAGTATTTGTGTACAGCTCTTTTTGTCCTTAGACTTCAGTATATAGTAAGAATACTATTTTCCCAAGCTCTTTGGGTTAGTTTCTTCCTTCCTTATCCATTTATTGATTTGTAACACAGGTTCATTTGTTACTGTATCTCTTTTGTGTTCCTCCTATATTTTGGTTGGTTTTAATTATTTGCCATGGTCTTAAAAGTCATAAGCTATGCAAAATATATACTGAGAGAAGGGTTGCTCCTCTCCCTCCATCTCTGCTACTCAGTTCCTACCCACACACTACCCATTACTTCTACTTATTTCCTGTCCATTCTCTGTAGGAAACCATTCTGCTTAGATTCTGGTTTATTCTTCCTGTCCTTATCCTATCCTTTTGCACAAATGAGCTGATACATGTATACATTTTCAAAATACCCTTCTTACCTATATGAAGGGTAGCATACTGTAGATATTCTTTGGCACTTTACTGTATTTCACTTAACAAAATGTCCTGGGAAAATCTCTCCTGGACATTGGTGTAGGCAAAGAATTCATGGCTAAGACCTCAAAAGCACAAGCAACAAAAACAAAAATATTCTGAATCAAGGACCAGAGAAAAAGACAAACAAAACAAAACAAAACAAAAGTGGACAAACGGGACTTAATTAAATTAAAAAACTTCTACACAGCAAAAGAAATAATCAACAGAGTAAACAGACAACCTGCAGAATGGGAGAAAATATTTGCAAACTATGCATCCCACGGGGGACTAATATCCAAATTTACAAGTACTCAAACAACTCAAAAAGGAAAAAAAAACCCACAAATAATTTCATTAAAAAGTGAAAAAAGACATGAACAGTTATTTTTCAAAAGGACACACAAATGGCCAAAAAGCATATGAAAAACTGCTCAACATCACTAATCATCAGAGAAATGCAAATTAAAAATACACTGAGATATCATCTTATACCAGTCAGAATGGTTATTATTTAAAAGTCAAAAAACAGCAAATGTTGGCAAGGGTGCAGAGAAAAGGAAATACTTATACACTGTTGGTGGGAATGTAAATCAGTACAACTGCTGTGGAAAATAATGGAGATTTCTCAAAGAACTAAAAAGAGAACTACCATTCAGTCTGGCAATCCCACTACTGGGTGTCTACCCAGAGGAAAATAAATCATTACATCAAAAAAGATACCTGCACTCATATGTTTATCTCAGCACTATTCACAATAGCAGAGATATGGACTCAACCTAAATGTCCATCAACAGATAACTGGATACAGAAAATGTGCTATAACACACACACACACACACACACACACACACACGTACACACAATGGAATATTATTCAGCTGTTAAAAAGAGTGAAATTATGTCTTTTGCAAGAACATGGATGGAACTGGCCATTATGCTTAAGGCCATTATCTTAAGCATAACTATTCAGACACAGTAAGACATAGGAAGTGCATATTCCCATTTACAAGTGAGAGCTAAATAATGTGTACAAATGGACATAGAATGTGGAATGATAGACATTAGAGACTCAGAAGGAGGCTGAAGCAGAAGGGGATGAGTGATGAGAAATTACTTAATGGATACAATGTACATTATTCCAGTGATAGATACACTGGAAGTCCAAACTTCACCACAATACAATATATCCATGTAACAAAAATACACTTGTACCACTTAAATTTATACAAAAAACAACTTAAAAAACTAACAACAACAACAGCAAAAAACCCAGTATGTCTTGGAAACCTCTCCATATTGGTATGTAAAGATCTTTCTCACTCTTTATTGTAACTTCAGAGCCCTCCATCGTATGGATGGGCTATATTTAAGCACTCTCCTATGTATGGGCATTTAGGTTGTTTCTAATATTTTGGAATTATAAATAATACTACAATGACTAAAATTGTGAATATGTATTTTTGTCTCATTTGCTGGAGGCATGTATTTAGAGTAGATTTGTAGAAGTAGCATTGCTGGGCCAAAAGATGGGGGAATGTGTAGTTTTGTTAGACATTGCTAAATTCCTCTCTGGAAGCTTTGTACCAGTTTGTGTTCCTATCATCAATATATGGGAGTGTCTGTTTCTACTGTCTTAAAAAACAAATATGTTGCCTTACTTTTCCGTTGGCCATATAGTAGGTGAGAAATGGTATCTTGGTGTTTTTCTAATTTGCATTTCTCTAGTTATAAGTTCGAACAATTTTTACATGTGTAAAGATCGATTTTTAGATTTTTTTAAAAAGGTGAATTGCCTGTTCTTGTCCTTTCATTTTTTTCTATCAGAGTATAAAGAGTTTTTTATTTGTATAAAGAGTTCTTTTCACATTAAGGATATTAATGCTTTATCGCTGATATAGGTTGTGAATATTTTCTCCTAGTTTGTCAATTGTCTTATGACTTTTCTTATGGTACTTTTTTTGTCATGGAAAAATAATTTTTTGTTTTTGTGTTAGTCAAATTTATCCAGCTTATTGCCTCTGGATTTGGAGTCATAATTAGAAAGCCTTTGTCTATACCAAGGTTAAAGAGGAATTCACCCATGTTTTCTTTTAGTACTTGTATGATTTCATTTTGCACTTTTATATTACTATTCCATTTGGAGTTCACTCTTGTCGATAGTATAAGATATGGATCGAATTTTATCTTTTCCCAGAGATGCCTAGGCTACCCCACTGTCCCAGAGCCATTTATTGAAAGTTTATCTTTGCTCCAGTGATTTGAAATGCCAACTTTATCATATACTAAATCTCTACATGTACTGCCTTTCCCATTTCCATATGTCTATTTCTGGGCTTTCTAGTCTATTCCTCTGGTCTATTTGTCTATGCACAAGTACCACCCTGCTAAAATTAATTTTTAAAATTATGGTTTAAAAATTATCAAAATTGTAGTTTAGAATACGTATAGTTTTTTAAAAATGAAAAATATATTGTCCCTAAGTCTAACATTCAAACAATTGCATTTCATTTTTTAAAATTATCTTCTAGTTTTTCTCCATACATACATCTGTACATACAGATGTATGCGTGTATGTGTGCATATATGTAGTGTTTTTGCCATTGAAAAATAACTTTATTTTTATGAAGTGGAATTTGTGTCTATATATATATACACATATGTGTGTATGTATATATGTATATACAGAGTTGTAATCATGGAAAGTTTTTTTCATTATTTTTCTCTTATATTGTTTTTCTTATATTTTTCATACTTGCATAGTCTTTGTCATCATTTTTGATAGCAATATATACTGTTTTGTTGAGCTGATGTCATAAGTTACTTAATACAATTGTATTTAGAAAATTTCCATTGTTTGAGTCATCATCTTTAGGTATATAGATTTTTCCACATCTTAATTATTTTATCAGGATAAATCAGGCAGACACTTACTGTCAAAGGATATAACACATTTTATGCCTCTGAATACCTAATTC
This sequence comes from Piliocolobus tephrosceles, assembly GCF_002776525.5. NCBI lineage: Eukaryota > Metazoa > Chordata > Mammalia > Primates > Cercopithecidae > Piliocolobus > Piliocolobus tephrosceles. The sequence continues at coordinate 144,163,965 of NC_045438.1, forward strand.
TACAGAGTTTTGAAAAAATATATTAATTTAATATGTTATCAGTAAGGTAGTTTTGCCTCAAATTTCTTTGCATTGGACAAATGATTTTTGAGTAACCTGAAGAATATGTAAAACTTTAGGTTTTCTTAAAGGTCTCTGAATTTGGCAGTATTTAGGCATTTGTTTCTTACTCACTTATCTTAGTATTTCCATTAGTAGCAGTCCGTATGGCTGATCTTCCTCTCTTTGCTTCCAAAACATTGCACTCTCTTGGTTTACCCCTTGCCATTGCACTCTCCTACCTCCCTGTCCACTTTTCTCCTGAGTCCTCTGGAATTTTTTTCTCCTCCATTACCCAACCCCAAAGCTTGGTCCTGAACCAGTTTCTTTGCTTTCTACTCTCTTCCTTGCTGAGCACTTTCATTTTCATGGCTTTAAATATGATCAGTATGCTGATTACTCTCACATTTGTGTCTCTAGCCCTGACTTCATGGAGCCCCAGCCTGCCTGCATGAATGGCACCTTTGTTTGGAGGTCTCGTAGACATCTCAGATGTATTGTCCAAGACTGAACTGTGGATCCACAGCCAGTGCAAATGTTCTTTGTCGCAGTAGACAGCATCACTGTCCACCTCACTGCTCCAGGTCTCCTTCGCTTACTAGCCACCAACTTCTTTCAACAAGTTCCAGCTTCTACTGCCAACATGTATCTAGGCTTCACACACTTTTCTTTTTTTCCTCAGTCGTCCCCTAGGAAAAGCTACCACCATCTCTGACTTAGATAACTCACCAGCCTCCTTTTTGGTCTCCTTGCTTCCAGTCTTGCTTTCTGCAGTCTCTTCTCCATGTGGCAGCTGGAGTGATATTTATAAAAATCTGCAGTGGAGTCTAATTATGCCGAGGCTGAAACCCAGCCTTCTTTCCTTGGTGTAGGAGGCCCTGCATTGTGCCCACCAGCCTGTCCTTCTCTCCTCTTCCCTACTGCACTCCAGCAACTCCAGCCTCCTTTCTGCTCCCAAGGCATGCCCAGTTTTCTCTTTTCAGAGGTTTTGGACATCTCTGTCTTATCTCATGACTAGCTAATTTTCTTCAGAGCACTTTTCATAATTTGTGATTATGTATTTTTTTGGTTTGGTTTCTTATTTTTTTGTGTATCACTAACCCTCTCTTATTTTGTGGGCTTCATGAAGTCAGGGGTCTTGACTATTTTATTTACCAACAAATACTCAACACTTAGTCCAGTGCCCACCATACAGTAGATAACCAATAGATGTCGTTGAATGAATGAGCCCTCTCTGTGGACAGTAAATAAACTATGAGGTACATAGAGGATTTACTGTAGACAGCTTCTGGTTTCAGAATGTGGGGTGCCTCTTAGGGCCTGTCTCTTCCTTTGGAAGGGGAGTATCATGTATGGAAGGCTTTCTTCTCTGCATTGGGGTTCTTCAGATGTCCTTAACCACTGCAGTAAAGGCTGGTGGCTGGTGTGGGTGACTTGATTCTAGGAGGTTCCTTAAGGCGCAAGTGCTTTGCTAAGGAGCTACAGAAACATGCGTTATCTGGTACTATTTATGGGGCTGGTTATTTGAAAAAGAAAAAAAAAAAGCAAAGATCAGTAATCATTTTTCATCCTGGAACATTGTCCTTAAAGTGTGCTTCTGGAAATCAAAGTGTATTCCACTAGTATGTCGATCAGAGAGGTATAGCTATTATTTACCAACGGGAAAAACGGACATGAACTGCTGAGGCTGGATTAATTTGAGTGGGAAACATGCTCAGATTATTATTATTATTATTCTTTTTTTGCGATGGAGTCTTGCTCAGTCGCCCAGGCTGGAGTGCAGTGGCGCCATCTCAGCTCACTGCAAGCTCCACCTCCCAGGTTCACGCCATCCTCCTGCCTCAGCCTCCCGAGTAGCTGGGACTACAGGCGCCCGCCACCACGCCCAGCTAATTTTTTGTATTTTTAGTGGAGACGAAGTTTCACTGTGTTAGCCAGGATGGTCTTGATCTCCTGACCTCGTGATCCACAGCCTCGGCCTCCCAAAGTGCTGGGATTACAGGCGTGAGCCACCGTGCCTGGCCTCAGATTCTTAAATTTAGCTTTTAGTCCTATTCCAAGAAAAACATATTTCTTTGGAAAGATCTCAAGCACTTAGCACTAGTATATTAGTATATAGTTTTGGTTAAGGACAGGACACATTTCTCTACCTTGAAACCACTGAGAACAATGCGAGTTAGCAGCATCATTGGTCTGTTGCTGAACAGTTGTGACCATGTTAGGAAAGGTTTCTGATCTTCAGGACTTTTTTCCAACGCTGACACTTATTCAAATTTAATTACTATCACATTTGCCTTGTGAAATGTAGCATCTAGTAAGCAACTGAAACTGAAGTATATAGATGCTTATATTAGAAACCTAGCTGACCTAGTAAATGTTCACTTTTAAACAGTTATGAGAAGAATCCTATATTGGATTCCACTGATGTTCATAATGATGATTTGTTCCATTCTAGAGGTTCCTATTGCATCAGCAATTGTTTGACATTTAGGGTTAGCAAAGTCATATTTTAAATTTTAATTTTATTATTTTTTTTTGTTTTGATTTTTGTTTTTTTTTGAGACAAGTTTTTGCTCTGTTGCCCAGACTGGAATGTATAGAGTAGCATGATCATAGCTCGTTTCAACCTTGAACGCCTAGGCTCAGGCAATCCTCCCACCTCAGCCTCCTGAGTAACTGGGATTACAGGCATGAGCCACCGCACCTAGCTAATTTTAAACCTTTTTGTAGAAACAAGGTCTCACTTTGTTGCCCAGACTGGTCTTGAACTCTGGGCTTCAAGTGATTCTCCTGCCTTGGTCTCCCAAAGTACTGGGATTACAGGTATAAGGCACCATGCCTGGCTCATATTTTTAATAGTTTAATTTTAAAAATTCTATTTTTGTTCAAAATAACTTGCATTTTAATAACACTTTAGTATTTTTGGAGAATGTGAGAACTTGGAGAGATTGCTGAAATGCAGCGCCCTCATCCTGTACTGAGTATGCAAGTCACCCAGGTTGGTGAAATGACTGCCTCCGGAAACTCAGTGAGGAGCTGCGCTTCTAGGGCTAGGAGCTGACTCCCCAGTCCAGTGCTCCTGAATAAGCTGTGCCACCTTATTCTTCCCTTTACCGTTTTACTGTCTGTCATTCTGTCATCCCTGTAAGCTCAGTGAGAGTGGGGACCCCACCTGTCCTCTGCTGAATCCTTTGAAGAGATCACAGAGCCAGCACATTGTGGGTGAAAAACTAATATTTGCTAAAAATGTTAGCTTCCCTTTTCTTGCCATCTGTTGGTGGGTTCCCAGCTTTCTTAGTATTTCTGGAAGGACTGAATATAGATCATGTACAGTTGGCACATTCTCCAGTGGGAATCCTGGGGCTAAATGACTTATTTCCTTGCAGGTGAAGCTGCACCCACCTACATGGGCTGCCCACTGCATACTCAGCATTGCTCACTGTCATCTTGCATTGTTATGTACACACTGCCAGCCGCCCTGCATTCCTAGTGGAAAATTTACATTCCACTGCCTAGATATGTTTGATAACCAAAATCCCATTTGGGAAAATAAAACAAAACAAAAAATGGCAATGGTGGGATCTAAGTATGGTGTAGTAAGTTAAGAAAGAATACAGAAGAAAAGACAAACAATCCCCAAATACTTTTATTTTTTTTTCCCCCTAGTGCTTGGTTAGTGGCAGTTACTGTAACTTCTGAGAATTCTCTTGAGTTAATTGGTTATTTTTTAACTTTATGGGGGCCATATTATGCTCTTAAGCATAGCATTAGGGAAACCCATGAGCATTTACTTGTGAATACCTTAACAAGTATTCAAGTACTATTTATTTTCTTGTAAGATAAAGTGCCCATTGCAAATAATTATTTTTAGAATAAGTTAGTACACTTGAGGCTTAACATTATATATTCAGAATGCTTAGGACCATCTGTGGAAATATTTCTGTGGTGATATATTCCACAGAAAACAATAAAGAGAAAATCAAACCGGAATTTCAATCTTAAACATTTGTGGTATGAAAACTGATTTGAAACATCAAAATTTGCTGAGAAGACTTAGCAATCTAAACATTTATTTAATATATACTTACATTGAAGAGTTTTCCAAAGAAGGTATTACTTATGATGCGTATCTTATCTTCTGGGTCACTTTTAGGTTAAAAAAGAAATATTTTACTTTGCTTTGTTTTGAATAGCGTATCATCTGTTTGCTTGTTAGTTAATTTGGTTTGAATTGTTTTCCTGTCTCAGTGAATGAAGGCATTCATTTAGATCAAAGTACAAAAGGCAAAATATGCAAGCCGATGCTATGGTATCCATTATTGGGAGGAAAATAGCCATCTGAATAAGGAATGATAATCCACACTTGACAGATGAGCCCTAACCCTTCCTTTGGGAATCAGCCCCTGTACTGGGTACAGCAACGTGGGGACCAATAGAGAGGACCCAGGTAGAGATAAGTGGTTTCATCAGCTCGTAGAAACTAATTGGACCCTTCTGGGAATGTTCCAGACAGCTTGTTCATTATAATTAAAGTCATCTTCTCTATGTTCTCACTGGTTAGTGCAATTGGAATAAAAAAATTATTATTATATAATAATGCCAGTAAACAGATTCTTTCCAAAATATTTCCGTGGCTGGCCTGATTTTGCTACCATCCCTGGAGTCTGGAATTTCTAGAAGTTACTGGGATTTAACAGATTTTAATTTTCATTGCACTGAGTTGTTATGCGCGTCCGTGTGAAGAGACCACCAAACAGGCTTTGTGTGAGCAATAAAGCTTTTTAATCACCTGGGTGCCGGCGGACTGAGTCTGCACCTGGGTGCAGCAAAGGGAGATAGGGGTGGGGCGGTTTTATAGGATTTGGGTAGATAGTGGAAGATTACAGTTAAGGGGTTGTTTTTTCTTCTTTTGTGGGCAGGGGTGGGGGTCACAAGGTGCTTGATGTGGAGCTCTTGAGACTCATTGTCCAGGAGAAGGAATGTCACAAGGTCGATTGATCGGTTAGGGTGGGGCAGGAACAAATCACAATGGTGGAATGTCATCAGTTAAGGCAGGAATTAGCTATTTTCACTTCTTTTGTGGTTCTCAGTTGCTTCAGGCCATCTGAATGCATAGGTGCTGGTCACAGGGGATATGATGGCTTAGCTTGGGCTCAGAGGCCTGACATGAGGTTGTACATAAATTGTACTGTTAGCCTCATGTGACGAATATTTGATAGTAGCCAAGGGGAGAGAGACTTGGGTGAACTTGAGAACCTAGGTGCTGCAAGGCACAGTAGGAAGAACTCTGGTTTGGAAGTCAGAAGTGGATGCGTGTGACTGCTTCTTTACCTACTGAGTGACCTTGAGAGATGGGGAGGCTCATGTTTTCCCATCTATACAATTAGAGTAATGGTAACCTCATAAGGTTATTTTGAGGAACAAATGTGAATATAAATGAAAACCTTTGATAAATTCTGATGTGTGTTTTTTTTTTTTTTTTTTTTTTGAGACGGAGTCTTGCTCTGCCACCCAGGCTGGAGTGCAGTGGCTGGATCTCAGCTCACTACAAGCTCCACCTCCCGGGTTTACGCCATTCTCCCGCCTCAGCCTCCCGAGTAGCTGGGACCACAGGCGCCCGCCTCGTCGCCCGGCTAGTTTTTTGTATTTTTAGTAGAGACGGGGTTTCACCGTATTAGCCAGGATGGTCTCGATCACCTGACCTCGTGATCCGCCCGTCTCGGCCTCCCAAAGTGCTGGGATTACAGGCTTGAGCCACCGCGCCCGGCCTGATGTGTTTTACAACTGTAAATTTATTAGAAAATAACCACCTTAGAATGATACCGTGAAAAGTCAAAGTAACACATGGAAAGTATTTGATGCAGTTCTGAGCATAATATATGCTCAAAAATTGATGTCCTAATTGTTGTTTAATTAAAGTATGTACTAAGCAAATTCTGTATTCAAAGCACCAAGAATAGGTTTTTTGGTTATAGATAAGGCTGTTTACTAAGAAAACAAATAAATATGCAGTCTACATAAATATTGATGCCAGTAGGGACTATGTTAAATTTATAAAACATATTGTACGAAAAGTTCAGACAAAATGATTTGCATTTTGGAAGATAGAAATTATCCAGCCAAGTGAATGGTAAGTGTGGTAATAGGAGAAATAGGGTTACAGTGTGGTAGGATGGCGTCAGCTCAAATATGATCTCAAATAATCACGTCTAAGACACGAGGATATCATCTGAAGCCAATGGCAGCTCTTATAGGTGTTTGCATACAGACGTCACATGTTTGGGTCTGTGCTTCAAGAAGACGAATTCACACAGAGTTGGATGAGAGAGGAAAGATGTTAGAGGCAGGAATCCTGGTTAGACCATGCTAGGTGCAGCTCCTAGAGGATTTGTGAGGACCTGGCCTTTGGCAGATAAGAAGGGGACAGATAAAATAATTTTGAGTGGGGACAGCTCTGAGATTTCATCAGTGGTAGCGATGTGTCCTGTGGTAACATTTTCTTGCAACTGCTTTGAAAAAAAATGCAAGTGATTTATGAAAATTGAATAATGCAAAACAAATTTCTTATGTTTTAGTGACTCCGCTGAATTGATGACTGGTTAGGTATAGACAAACTTTTACAAATCTTAGTTTTAATGAAAAGCATTAGACATATCCAGCCAGGTATACAGATTTGGTGTCAGGAGGAAAATCTGGACTACAGATAGGGATTTAGTTGTCACTGGCAAAATGATGTTGGTCATAAACAACATGGCATGTGATAAATTTGACCAAGAGAGTGTTTGGGTTAAATGCTGGGAAGGCAGAGATGGAATTCTGGGGGAGAAATACCAACATGTGATGTGAGCCGAGGAGGAGGAGGAATTGTTGGTATAGGAAACTGAGACTGGTCACAGAAGGATGGGGTTCAGAGACAACACATTGCTGAATTGTGATGGAGTGTCCAGTTACGCATTCCCTGTTAGTATTTTCCTTTGATACCATAGAAGATTACATACTCAAAATACCCGGGAGCTGTACTATTTCAGATTAACAATACTTATTTAATTTTCTGGAGCTTAATTTTTTGGAGCTCGATTTTCTTACATACAAAAGAGTGCAATACTAGAAAAAGATATTTTAGCATGTCAGATATTATATGGGATATAATGTTCTATAAGATATAGCCAAGTATACAAAGCATATTTGTTTAAAAAACACTTTAATATAAATCTACTATGAAAATTAATCAAGAAAATGGATATTATGTTTCTTTTGTAATTTTGCATTGACCAAAAACATCTGAATTTACTTGATTAATATTTATCTGGTATATCTTTTTCCATAGTTTTAATCTACCCATATCTTGCTTTTGTCTTTTTTTAATAGACAGGGTCTCACTATGTTGCCCAAGCTGGTCCTGAACTCCTGGGCTTGAGCAATCCTCCCATCTTAGCCTGCCAAAGTGCTGGGATTATGGGCATGGGCCACCATGCCTGGCCTACTCACATCTTTATATTTAAAGTGTGTCTCTTATAAACGGTATATAGTGAGATCTTGTTCCTTTATCCAGTGTGCCTGTCTCTGTCCTTTAATTGGAGTTTTTAGTTCATTTGAATTTACTGAATTACTGGCATGATTAGAATTGAGTTTATCATGTTATTTGTTTATTCTATCTAATATTTGTTTTTCTTCCTTCTTTCTTGCCTTTTTTATTAATAGATTCATCAAACATTTAAACAGCTATTTCATTTTATCTCTCTATTAGCTTTTTAGCTATGCCTCTTTGGGATTTTGTTTTCAGTACTTACTCTAGGGCTCACAATATGCATCCTTAACTTACTTTAGTCTGCCTTCAAATAATATTATGCCAGTTCTGTACAACAGTATAATTTCATTTATCTTTAGTGATACCTTTGTGTTCCTATTAAATATTTTACTTATATGTGTGCTACCAATCTCATGAATCATCATTATTATTTTTGTTTTAAAGTAGTCTTTAGGACTTTTTCTTTTTCTTTTTTTTTTTGAGATGGAGTATTGCACTGTCACCTGGGCTGGAGCGCAATGGCATGATCTCAGCTAACTGCAACCTCCGCCTCCTGAGTTCAAGTGATTCTCCCATCTCAGCCTCCCGAGTAGCTGGGATTACAGGTGCCTGCCACCATGCCCAGCTAATTTGTTATATTTTTAGGAGAGATGGGTTTTCACCATGTTGGTCAGGCTGGTCTTCAACTCCTGACCTTGTGATCAACCAGCCTTGGCCTCCCCAAGTGCTGGGATTACAGGCGTGGATTAATTTTTTTAAGTTTTAAAAATTACTCACATATTTACATTCAATGTCCTTTTATTTTTCTGTGCAGATCTAGGTTTCTATCTTGTATTATTTTCATTATCTGAAGAACTTCCTTTACGATTTTTTGGTAGCGTGGGTCTGGCAACAGTCAGTTCTCTTGGCTTTTTTTCTGTCTAAAAAAGGTCTTTGTTTCAACTTCCTTTTTTGGAAGGTATTTTCTCAGGGCACATTCTGTTGTGTCTAATCTGCAAAAGCGCACTGAATGAATTCTTCATTACACATATTCTGTTTTTTAGTTCTAGAATTTTTGTTTCTTTAGAGTTTCGATTTCTGGGCTAAAATTCCTCATATTTTATCTTTTTTCCACCTTTTCTACTGAATTCTTTAACATGTTTATAACATTTATATTAAATCCTTATTTGCTAATTTCAATATCATGATCATCTCTGGGTTTGACTTTATTTCTCTTGGTAGTGGGTCATCATGTTTTCTGCTTTATTTACATGTTTTGTAGTTTTTGTTGTATACTAGTCATTTTGTATGAAATTTTGTATAAAACTTATAGAAATTTAAAGTAGGTGAGAATTATCCCCAGGAAAACACATGTCTCCTTCTTCTATTGGGCTACTAGGGAAAGGAGCTGATTTTGTAGTATAATCCATAATTGAGCTGGGAACAGGCTGGGCTGCAGTTTTAGTTAGATTTAGTTTACTAATGGTTTCAAACTCTTTGAGGGTGAAATCAGGGCTTGCTTTCTGTGCAACAGGACTTGGGAGTTAATGTTGGTGAGATTTAGAAATCTGTCTCTACAATTAGTCCAGCTATTAGCTGTTTATACCACTGGAGATTCTCTCTGTTACCTAGCTTTTCACACCATGGGATTCCTTTCTCTGCTCTTTTGCCCTGCTCTTGGCTTTTGTTACACTTCTGTGCACTTGAAGAAGGCTCCATGGGGAATAATTCGTGGGTGATGCGGACATGCTCTACATCTGGGTTGTCTTGGTCATGCTGACTAACACAGGCTGACTGTCTATGGAGGTTTATTCCTCTGCCTTTTGTGACCCCTGGGGATGAAAGCAGCTGAAGATTTCTTCTCACTTAGAAAGGGTTCATCCCTCTCTGGAATTTAGTTCATCTAGACTTCTTTGCATCCTAACAAAGTGACATTGGTACTTTCCAATGTCAGTTATGACACATCCCCTCAAAAATAGGGCCCGCTCAGTCTAGCAGATCTCACAGACATCTTAGCCAGTCTTTCTCTCATTTAAAAAATAGTGATACTGAAAAAAAAATGATTCTTTAAAAAATCTTTTTTAGAACAATCTGTAATTCGGATATATCTGGTGTATTGACTCCTAGATAAATTATTTTCTAGTCTGGTGTCCTTTACTTGCCTTTGGCCCTTCTCATTTATCAAAAAGTGGTGAAAACTGATTCATTATTTTGTAAAGGATTTTGTTCTCTTTGATGCTGTGTACTGTTTAAGTAGTAACAGTGTCCTCTAACATCACCATTTTGAGAACCTACTTTTCCTTAATTCCATACAATAAAGAAAGTAGGGTTTAAGCTTCTTTGTGTAGGTTGGCTTATATTTTGCAAATAAGAAATTTCACTGCATATTTTTCTTTAAATGCCTAAGACTATCTCATGGACAGTCACAAAAATCTGATAGGTATTTTTTAAAGTTATCAAAAATTGAGCTTTTAAATTGTATGATCAGTTCTTCCAAGAGGTTAATGGTCATTAGGTTTTTGTGATGGTGTCATTTAACAGCATCCTTTCCTCACCTCCTTAGACAAAGTTTGTTTTTTTTTGGACCAGGTTTTCAAGACGTGGTGAATGCTGAGATTTGAGGCAGATGGATTCTCAGAAGCATTCAGTTTACAGCCCCAGGGAGCGATATTGCCACTTTATTAATTAGTTCATGGAGCATCCCTTTGGGCTAGTTTAGCAAGATTATTCCTACTTTTATAGGTCTAGAAATTGAGGTGTGAAGTGTTGAATTGGTTCATGTAAAAAAATTTAGGCAATCAGTGTCAAAATTCAGAATTCCAGACCTTTAGTCAGTTACTCAGTTTATCACCCCCTTGATCTTGTTATTCCAAATGTGTTTTTTTTTTTTTTTTTTTTTTGAGACGAAGTCTCGCTCTGTGGCCCGGGCTGCAGTGCAGTGGCCGGATCTCAGCTCACTGCAAGCTCCGACTCCCAGGTTCACGCCATTCTCCTGCCTCAGCCTCCCGAGTAGCTGGGACTACAGGTGCCCGCCACCTCGCCTGGCTAGTTTTTTTTTTTTTGTATTTTTTAGTAGAGACGGGGTTTCACCATGTTAGCCAGGATGGTCTCGATCTGCTGACCTCGTGATCTGCTCGCCTCGGCCTCCCAAAGTGCTGGGATTACAGGCTTGAGCCACCGCGCCTGGCCTCCAAATGTGTATTTTTAAAGGAACAATTTTGATTTTATTGATTTCATTTTTCATAGCAAACAAATACATCCAACTTTTAACTTCAATGTTGACCCAGCTGTGATATTGACCTACTGTTACGGAATTTGTAAACTTGACTTAAATTACTTACGTAAACTTACTGGGTTCACATGAAGCATTTTATTTTTGTATGGTCATCTGTGACATAAACACAATCTAAATCTAAATAAGATGTCAGAGACAGACTGATATGTTGGAAACAGCATGTGATTTGTATCCAAGTTCTGCACTAGGCTCCTAGCTCATCCCATTCCAGCAGGGTAAGAATAGTTAAGTTACTTTTGCCACCTTTGACTTCAGAAATATTTCTAAGAAATATTTTGCCTATCTATCTATCTATCTATCTATCTATCTATCTATCTATCTATCTA
>NC_045438.1:144175141-144225533 GCF_002776525.5 Piliocolobus tephrosceles
CTATCTATCTATCTATCTATCTATCTATCTATCTATCTATCTATCTATCTATCTATCTATCCATCCATCCATCCATCCTCCACTCAGGGGTTAGAAATGGGGTTTTGTCAGCCTCTTCAGCCTGCTACAGAATGACTCCTCTCTCTAATTCACTCGGCTAACCTACTGCTCATATATAAATAAGGTTTTTCAAGACAATGTTGAGCCCAGTGCAGAATCAAGGCAAGAGGTGTGTCCTGCTTTTACTTGGTGTTGATTCCTTCACCAAATGACAAAGTCAAAGTACAAAGTGAAATATTGAATTTTGCAGTGATAACTTATCATTTGATTGGTTTCATAGTCACAGATTACACGCTGGTCAGCCTGCTCACTCCATCCTTGGGTACACGGGGGTCTGAGTGGGAATACCTCATGCTCCATCTCTAGGTGTCCATCTCCTCAAACTAGGAGTGTTGATACTTAATATTACCCTCATATTTCAAGTTAACATTTCTTTTCTTTACTGTCTTTTATTTTGAGATAGAGTTTTGCTCTTGTTACTCAGGCTGAAGTGCAGTGGCGCAATCTTGGCTCACTGCAACCACTGCCTTCTGGGTTCAAGCGATTCTCATCTCTCAGCTTCTAAGTAGCTGGAATTACAGGTGCGCACCACCACGCCCAGCTAATTTTTTTGTGTTTAGTAGAGATGGGGTTTCACTGTGTTGGCCACGGCTGGTCTCGAACTCCTGACCTCAGGTGATCCACCCGCCTTGGCCTCTCAAAGTGCTGGGACTAAAGGTGTAAGCCACCACGCCTGGCCTGAAGTAGCATTTATTTTTAAAGTGCAAGGGGAAGTGTATGGGCTAATAAGAAAATTGATTTAAAAATTCTAATTTATCATTATGTTCCTCATCATCTAAAGCCATCATGTCCCTAGAGTACCACCAATTGACCAACCCTTTATCCATGATTAGGGCTCTGGAGAAGTTCCTCTTATACCCAGTTGATTTGGTTTAAATTTTTTTGTGTGTGGTTTATTACTTAAAATCCCTGCTAAAAATGCATTTTATATAAAAACGTGTTGTTTTTAAAAGTATGAATCACTTTATATAATTGTCTTACTTTTTGTTTCTTTTACAATTCAGGTATACTACTTTGAGTAGTTTTTCAGATTTTCAGTGTATCTGAAAACACTAATGTAGTTATTTTAATTATAGTAACTCCAGGAAATACAACTTTAAGATTAGTTTTCAATTCAGCTGGTTAATCATGAACATTTGGGGAACATTTTTGCCGTGCTGAATGAGGAAAACATTATTATTTAAAACAGATGGTTTGATTGAATTCAAGTAATAATTTACATACTCTGAATCAAATTACAGAATTATTTCAACAATCATGTATTTTTATGAATTTCAATATATTGTTTATAACTGTCTGTGCTCTAAAGCAAAGTAGCATGTTTTAGACAATGCAACAAGATTTTTAAAGTTATCTATTTATATAACGTATTAACTGTCACCTTTATTTCAATAATCCAACAAGATTTTAAACCATCAAGAATGGGTATGGTTAGAGAGTCACGCGTTGAAGAGATAACAACAGAGCATCCTCTGTATGTGCTTAGTGCATTGCTAGGTAAGGCACTAAGGAGGAATGCTTGAGTCCAGGAGTTTGAGGTGAGCTGTGATCGCACCACTGCACTCTAGCCTGGGTGACAGAGCAAAACCCTGTCTCTAAAAGGGGGAAAAAAATGATATAACCCTCACTCATAAGTACCAATTTAAAACAATCTCCATGATAAATTATTAAATTAAAAAAGCAAGGTGCTGAAGAATGGGTAAAACAGGACATCACTGCGTTTAAAAATTATATGTATATGCTATCTACATGAGATAATATGCATGTATATGTATAGACTATCTTTGAAGGAATATTTCTAACTCTGCAGCTTGGTGATTAGGAAACAGGAGTGGGAAGGACACTTCTTTTTTACTCTACACCCCCTTTAACACTTGAATTTTATTCAGGTGCATGCATTACCTGCTAAACATTTCATTTTATTTTTTCTTTTGAGACAGAGTCTGACTTCGTTGCTCAGGCTGGAGTGCAACGGTGCAATCTCAGATCACTGCAACCTCCGCCTCCTGGTTTCAAGCAATTCTCATGCTTCAGCCTCCCGAGTAGCTGGGACTACAGACACACACCACCACACTCAACTAATTTTTGTGTTTTCAGTAGAGACGGGGTTTCACCATGTTGGCCAGGCTTTCTCAAACTCCTGACCTCAGGTGATCCACCCACCTCAGCCTTCCAAAGTGTTGGGATTACAGGTGTGAGCCACCACACCTAGCCCTGTTAAACATTTTTTAAAAAGTCAGCATCACTTAGTGTGATGCTAGGTGTTAGTGAAGGGCTAGGAACCTGTGTGCTTAAAATGAAAAATGTTACTGTGATTAAATTTTAAAAATTGTACTCTAGAGTATTAAATTTTAACAAACATTTATTGTGCAACTCATAGGCATTGCCAAGCACTGTTTTAGGCACTGGAGAGTCACAGAAAAATTATTCATTCTTGTTTCTCTCTGAGATGGCATAATTCTACCAAGAATGGAGTCCCATAAATGATCTAGGGCTACTATTTGAATTTTAAGATAACTAGCAAAGTGCATAGCAAATAGCTAGGGGTTCATAGATACAGGTTCACTAAAACTCTACGACTTATTATGTGTGATTTTTAGGCTAATTAATCAAGCTCCAGTTTCTTTAGTAAATTGGGACTATAGCAATACTACTTCAGGACATTGTTTTCATGATTAAAAGATATATAATGCATATAAATTACTTAGTACAGTGCTTGCCATGAGATATAGCACAACTGTTACCTATTTTTATAAATTAGTGTTGTTTGTAAGTTTTCCTTTTAAATCATGGGGTAAAATCACCTAAAACTCAAAGTGCAAGAATCAATACTATAGTAGCTGTAGCAGTTTGAGACAGAAAGTGCAAGAATGAGCAGGGAATGATTGGTGATATCTGAACTGGGCCTTGAAGAGCAGATGGAATTCCAGCAGGTGGAGAAATGAGGAGGGCATTTTAGCCAGAGGGGCAAAGGGAAGGCGTGGATGCAGGGATGTTTTGGGAATGGAGGGGAGCAGGCTGGTTCGACTACAGTGCGTGACGAGGAGTCTGCGTGGAAGGAATGTTGGTAGGAGATGAGGGCATCAAGTAAGCGGCTCTTGGTCCTGGGAGTTCTTGCAGGCCATGCTTGAAAGTCGGGTTTTATCTTCCAGGGTTAAAGGTGGACACCAGATGGCAGAAGCCCGAAGAGAGGATAGGGTGGGAGGAAGTCAGAATAGGAATAATGAAGAGAGAGATGGCAGCTGTACTTGAGAGGGGCCATAAGGTCAAGGGGGAAGTTAAAGACACCAGGTGGAGATGGAGGGTCTTAAATGAATAGAACAAGCAGAGACAGCCAGGGACAACATCAAGATGTGGAGTTAGCTTCATAAAGGCATACGGTTCCTTCTTCTGAGACAGGCAGAAAGGAGAAAAATGGTGAGGATATAGATAAGGTGAGTTGTGGAGGGAAGGAAGGTTGAGGGGCTTCGTTCCTACTGGCTTCTATTTCTTGACATTTGGAATGAAATGACCTGCTGAGAGTGTGTGTGCCTGGAGTGGGATTTTAGGGGTTAGGTTAGGGGTGAGGTGAGATGAGAGGTGAGGATTTGGACTGTCCACTGTGGGAAATGGAAAAAGAACCGTGGGAGGAGTGGAGGGCTGGCTGAGCAAGCTGTACCGAGGTCCAGCTGATGGCTTGATGCCGAAAGCTGTTCTCAGGTGAGGGCTGCTCGTGCGGCCCCGTGGTTCTAACAGCAGCTGGGACCCAGGAAGCAAAAAGAGAAGCGAAGGTGATCAGATCCACCCAGTTGCAAGGGCTGCAGGAATCGAGAATGCTGGCGTGAGTGTACCTGATTCAATGGGTTATAGGGGAGAAAGTGAAACCTGGGAAAAATTGCTTGTGTCAGTCTTAAGAGAAAAGGGTGGGGTCAGACACTTGGTGGGGGCCAAGGACCAGAAAGCAGGTGCGTGGGAATGGGAAAGGAAAGATGATGGAACACAGTATGTTGGGCTGCAGGCACAGCACTTCAGAGCTCAGGATTTTATAGGATTATTTTATTGTTGTTTTTCAGAATGCATTGTTTAAAAATTGTCTTAATATTTTTGTAATACTCCATGATTTCGTTTTTTTTTTTTTTTTTTTTTTTTTTTTGCACAGATCATGAGCAGTGTGCCTAGGGCTTAAGGGAAATTTTTCTTTCTTGAGAGCTTTGTTAAGGGCTTATAATATTGCTGAAGGGTGAGCTCAGAGTTTATATAAATGCCGAGAAAAGCAAGGTTTTAACAAAGGCACAGCAAGTCTCAGGCAGTTCCCTAGAAACCTGTAGATTTTCCTCATAGAAAAAAAAAAAGCTAATACAAGCTTAGTGATTTATGTTTTTTTTCTTCGCTTTTAAAGGTAAAACCAGTAGTCCATAGCAGGATCAATGTGTCAGCTCGCTTTAGAAAACCACTTCAGGAGCCCTGCACTATCTTGTAAGTTGAAACCCTTTATACTTCAAGTTAAAATTGGCTTGGTGGTTTCCTTTTGGTTTGGAATTTGTGTTGTAGTTTTCAAGGCATAACTGTTTCAGAAGGTTTGCCTCCTGTTTTCCAGCTTGATTGCAAATGGAGACCTCATAAACCCAGCTTCTCGCCTCCTTATCCCCAGAAAAGCTTTGAATCAGTGGGATCATGTACTACAAATGGTCACAGAAAAAATCACTCTGAGGAGCGGGGCTGTTCACAGGTATGTCAAAACCGTCTTGTAAGTGGAGGAGTTTTCGAATTGTCGAAGATATTCTCAGGAGGCTCTGGAGTCACTGGTCTGTAGATTTGAATTTTGGTTCCCCAGGTAGGCGCCGTATGCCTCAGTTTCTTTATCTGTAGAATGGAGATATACCTCATAGCGTTGTTTAAAATGAGGTAATCCACATGACACAGAGCTTAAAACAGTCATTGACACATAGTAGCACATCCACAAATATTGACAGTTTTTATTCTTTGATTTACAGTGACTAGGCAAGCATAACTTCAGTTGAGAAGGATTTTTTGAAAGAGCCAGCCTCTTAACTCTTAATTGTCCTTTTTTTAAAAGGCATTTATGATTACTTGATAGTTTAGACTATTTGCCTAGGGTAAAAATCAGATATCAGGAAGTATTAGTGCATTTAAAGAGGAGGCATAGAATAATTTAGTGGGGTTGTCTAAATGTAAGAAACCAAAAGCATTTTTATCAGGTTCTGAAATTTAAGTGAAGATTAAAATCATAGACTTAAATTATGAAGCCTATGAAATTATCCCTCGATGGAGGCTGACATTTATTTTCCCTCAGGTGGGAGGGTTACAAATAACATATACATGTGCACAATATATTAAAAGAATGGGTACATACTGCTTTAGTACAGTGCACTCTTCCAAGTTTTTGTGTTTTCATACACATATGATAAAATAGTTCTCAAATGATTGCATATTATGTCTTTCAGGTAAATGTGTATACAGATTGTTTGTATATTTACATGTATTAATATCTATAGTCTCACAGCAATTGAGATTTTAAATATAATTAGGTGTTTTAATTGAAAGGAATACTTTGCATGTGGCAAAAAATTCAAATGCGGTATAAGTAAAGAGTATTTCTCCTACTTTAGGCATGCCCAATCCCTCTCCCTAGTACTTTTCAGCATCATCCCGGAAATACTCTATGCATATGTAAGCATATACATTTTTAATTTTTAATTTTATTTATTTTTTTGAGACAGGGTCTCACTGTGTCACCTAGGCTGGAGTGCAGTGGTGTGATTTCAGCTCACTGCAGCCTCATTTGCCCAGACCCAAGTGATCCTTTCACCTTAACCACTACACCTAGCTTTTTTTCTTTTTTGTAGAGATTAGATTTTGTCGTGTTGCCCAGGTTGGTCTTGAACTCCTGGGGTCAAGCAATCCACCCACCTTGGCCTTCCAAAGTGCTGGGATTACAGGTATGAGCCACTGTACCTGGACCACTTTTTAAAAACGTAAATGGAAATACATACATATAAATATAAATAAATAAATAAATAAATACATGTATACACACACCCCCTTGATTTTTTCCTATAATAAATCTTAGAGATTATTCTTATCAGCACAGATACCTCTATTTTATTATTTTTAATGACTACGAAGCATTTTATTTATTTTTATTTTATTTTTTTTGAGATGGAGTTTCATTCTTTTTGCTCAGGCTGGAGTGCAATGGTGGGATCTCGGCTCACTGCAACCTCCACCTCATGGTTTCGAGTGATTCTCCTGCCTCAGTCTCTCAAATAGCTGGGATGAGAGACACCTGCCACCATGCCCATCTAATTAAAAAAAAATTTTTTTTTTTTTTGTAGAGATTGGGTTTCACCATGTTGGCCAGGCTGGTTTCGAACTCCTTACCTCAAGTGATCCACCCGCCTTGGCCTCCCAAAGTGCTAGGATTACAGGTGTGAGCCACTGCGCCTGGCCCAAAGTATTCTATTTTAACACAAAGTATTCCAAATCCAAATTTTTTTAGTAAAAATTTTAGTTGGGCAGCATCTCATTCTATAAAATAGAATGAATGTTCCCAATCTAATTTATTAGATCAGTTACCTCCTTTTTATAATTTCATTTTTTATTTTAGATTCAGGGAATACATGTGCGGGTTTGTTACATGGGTATTTTGCATGATGCTGAGATTTCGGGTACAGATCTCGTCACCCAGGAAGTGAGCATAGTACCCAACAAGTAGTTTTTCACTCTATTTCCCTTCCCTCTCTAGTAGTCAACAGTGTCTATTGTTCCTATCTTTATGTCCATCTGTACCCAATATTTAAGCTCCCACTTACTATTGAGAATATGTAGTATTTGGTTTTCTGTTCCTGCATTAATTTGATTAGGATTATGGCCTCCAGCTGCATCCATGTTGCTGCAAAGGACAGGATTTCAGTATTTTTTATGGCTGCGTAGTATTCCATGGTGTATATACACCATGTTTTCTTTGTCCAGCCCACCACCGATGGTCACCTAGATTGCCTTCCACATCTTTGCTATTGTGAATAGCATGGCAGTGAACATAGCAGTGTATGCTTCTTTTTGGTAGAACGATTTATTTTCCTTTGGGATTGATGGATATTTAGGTCATTTCTAATCTTTTGCTATTACATGTATATGTCTTTTTGTATAAGCAAAGTTTAGAAGTTGAATTATTGTATTAAGTTTCAAATACCTTTAACATTTTGATGGATATTGCCAATTGCCTTCCAAAAAGTTTATCCTAATTTATATTTTCACTGGAAGTCTATGAGCAGGCCTGTTTGTCATACTGTTACCTGTCTAGTGAAACTAACATTTAGTCTTTTCACTCATGTTGAGTGAAAATAGTATTTCATTGTTTTTGGATTTGTATTTAATATACAACATCATCTATTGACTATTTCTTATGTCTCAGGTATTATTCTCAGTGCTTTACATTTTTGGCTTAATTAACTCAGTGACCCTATGAAGTAGGTAGTGTTTCTATTCTCTTTTAATAGACATGAAATGTGAGACATAGAGCGGGAAAATTATTTGCCCAGGGTTATGGAGACACTGAGTAGCAGGGCTGGGATTCAAGCCTAGTAGGCATTCTGGCTCCAGAGCCTGTGTTCTTAATGACCAAGGTACTCTGTAAGTAAATACCACATATTTATATCCATTGTATGTGAAATGTCTGTCATGGCCTTTGCACATTTATCTTATTGATTTATAGGCACTCTCCAGGGGTCCCCAACCCCCAGGCCATGGACTGGTACCCTTCCATGGCCTGTTAGGAACCTGACTGCACAGCAGGAGGTGAGCGGCTGGTGAACATCACTGCCTGAGCTCCACCCCATCAGATCAGCAGCAGCATTAGATTCTTATAGGAGCATGAAGCCTATTGTGGACTGTGCATGCGAGGGATCTAGGTTGTGTGTTCCTTATGAGAATCTAATTCCTGATGATTTGAAGTGGAACAATGTCATCTCGTAACCATCCTGTCCGCCACTCCGTCTGTGGATAAATGATCTTCCACAAAACCAGATCCTGGTGCCAAAATGGTTGGGGACCACTGCTCTAGACATATTGGGGAAATTGACCTTTTCTGATGTGAGTTTTAAGTACGCTTCCAGTTTGCAGTTTCTTTACATTTCTTTTTTTGATACAAATATCTTAAATTTTAACGCAGCCTAATTTTCAGTCTTTATAATCACTACGTTTTATGACTTACTTAGATCTTCCTTACTCCAAGATTATAAGAATATTCTATGTTTTCTCCTTGTATTTTAAAATTTTGTTTAAACCTTTGATTTTGTTGGATTTTATTTTGGTGTCAGAAGTAAAGGCAGATCTCAATAATTATAATTTTTTTTTACATATATAGTTTTGACATTTGACATATACATAAATGCAAACCTACCCAATAAGTAATATAAAGGACACAAAGATATATACAGGTAATTTCATAGCCAGATATACCTATTCATACATATATTAATATGAAAAAATTTACACAGAAATAAAATATATTCAAGTAAAAATATAGAAATGAAAATATAGTTATGTTGCTCAAACACTTGAATACTTGGAGAAACTTTTTTTTTAAAACTTGTATTTTAGGTTCACGGGTACATGTGCAGGTTTGTTACATAGGTAAACTTGTGTCACCGTGGTTTGTTGTACAGATTATTTTGTCACCCAGGTACTAAGCCTAGTACCCAATAGTTATTTTTACTGTTCCTCTCTCTCCTCACACCCTCTACCCTCAAGTGGGCCCCAGTGCCTGTTGTTCCTCTCTTTGTGTGCATGTGTCATCATCATTTATATCCCCCTTGTAAGTGAGGACATGTGGTATTAGATTTTCTGTTCCTGCGTTAGTTTGTAAAGGATGATGGCCTCTAGCTCTTTCCATGTTCCTGCAAAGGACATGATCTCACTCTTTTTTTATGGCTGCATAGTATTCCATGGTGTATATGTACCACTTTTTCTTTATTCAGTCTACCATTGATGGACATTTAGTTTGATTCCTTTTCTTTGCTATTGTGAATAGTGCTGCAGTGAACATATGTGTGCATGGGTCTTTATGGTAGAATGATTTATATTCTTTTGGGTATATACCTGATAATGGGATTGCTGGTTTAAATGGTAGTTCTGTTTTTAGCTCTTTGAGGAATTGCCACACTGCTTTCCATAATGATTGAACTAATTTATACTCCACCAGTAGTGTATAAGCATTCCCCTTTCTCTGCAACTTTGCCAGCGTCTGTTATTTTTTGACTTTTTAATAATAACCATTTTGACTGGCATGAGATGGTGTATCATTGTGGTTTTGGTTTGCATTTCTCTAATGATAAGTGATATTGAGCTCTTTTTCATATGCTTGTTGGTTGCAAGTATGTCTTCTTTTAAAAAGTATCTGTTCATGTCCTTTGCCCACTTTTTAATGGGGTTTTTTTTTTTTTCTTGTAAGTTCATTTTTAAGTTCCTTATAGATGCTGGATGTTAGACCTTTGTCAGATGCATAGTTTGCAAAAAGTTCTCCCATTCTGTAGTTTATCTGTTTACTCTGTTGATGGTTTCTTTTGATGTGCAGAAGCTCTTAAGTTTCCCAATTGGTAATTTTTTGCTTTTGTTTTGATTGCTTTTGGTGTCTTTGTCATGAAATCTTTACCAGTTCCTTTGCCCAGAATGGTATTGCCTAGGTTGTCTTCCAGGGCTTTTATAGTTTTGGGTTTTACATTTAAGTCTTTAATCCATCTTGAGTTGATTTTTGTATATGGTGTAAGGAAGGAGTTCAATTTCAATCATCTGTATCTGGCTAGCCAGTTATCCCAGGACCATTGATTGAATAGGGAGTCCTTTCCCCATTGCTTGTTTTTGTTTCGTAGAAGAACAGATGGAAGTAGGTGTACTATTTTATTTCTAGGGTCTCTATTTGGTTCCATTGGTCTACATGTCTGTTTTGGTCCCAGTACCATTGGTTACTGAATCCATGTAGTATAGTTTGAAGTTGGGTAACAGGATGGCTCCAGCTTTGTTCTTTTTGCTTAGGATTGTGTTGGCTATTTAGGTTCTTTTTTGGTTCCATTTAAATTTTAAAATAGTTTTTTCTAGTTCTGTGAAGAACGTTATTGGTAGTTTGATAGGAGTAATATTGAATCTGTAAATTGCTTTGGGCAGTGGCCATTTTCGTGATACTGATTCTTCCTATCCATGAGCATGGGCTGTTTTCCCATTTGTTTGTGTAATCTCTGATTTCTTTAGGCAGTGTTTTGTAGTTCTCATTGTAGAGATCTTTTACCTTCCTGGTTAGCTGCAGTCCTAGATATTTTATTTTTTTGTGCCAATTATGAATGAGAATGTGCTTCTGATTTGGCGCTTAGCTTGGATGTTGTTGGAGTATAGGAATGCTACTGATTTTTGTACATTGATTTTTGTATCCTGAAACATTTCTGAAATTATTTCTCAGCTGAAGGAGCTTTTGGGCCAAGACTGTGAGGTTTTCTAGATATAGAATCATGTCATCTGCAAACAGGGATAGTTTGGACTTCCTCTCTTCCTATTTGGATGCCCTTTATTTTTTTGTCTTGTCTGACTGCCCTGGAAAGGGCTTCCAATACTATGTTGAATAGGAGTGGTGAGAGAGGGCATCCCTTTCTTCTGCTGGTTTTCAAGGGGAATGCTTCTAGTTTTTGCCCATTCAGCGTGATGTTGGCTGTGGGTTTCTCATAGATGGCTCTTACTATTTTATGTTCCTTCGATATCTAGTTTATTGAGAGTTTTTAACTTGAAGGGATGTTGAATTTTATTGAAAGCCTTTTCTGCATCTATTGAGATAATCATATGGTTTTTGTCTTAAGTTCTGTTTATGTGGTGAATCACATTTATTGATTTGCATATGTCGAACCAACCTTGATTCCAGGGATAAAGCCTATTTGATCATGGTGGATTAGCTTTTTGATGTACTGCTGGATTCGTTTTGCAAGTATTTTGTTGAGGACTTTTGTATTGATGTTCATCAAGGACAACAAACTTGACCTGAAGCTTTATTTTTTATTGTGTCTCTGCCAGGTTTGGGTATCACGATGGTGCTGGCCTCATAGAACAAGTTGGGGAGGAGTTCCTCCTCAAATTTTTTGGAATAGTTTCACTAGAAATGGTACCACTTTTTGTATATCTGGTAGAATTCGGCTGTGAATCTGTCTGATCCTAGGCTTTTTTTGATTGGTAGGCGATTCATTATGGATTCAATTTTAGAGTTCGTTATTGGTTTATTCAGGGAATAAATTTCTTCCTGGTTCAGTCTTGGGAAGGTGTATGTGTCCAGGAATATATCCGTTCCTTTCAGGTTTTCCAGTATGTGCATAGAGGTGTTCATAGTAGTTTCTGATGGTTATTTTTATTTCTGTAGGAGTCAGTGGTAACATCCCATTTGTCGTTCCTAATTGTGTTCATTTGGATCTTCTCTCTTTTCTCCTTTATTAATTCAGCCAGTGGCCTACGTATCTTATTTATTTATTTATTTTTAAAATACCACCTCCTGGATCTATTAATCTTTTGAATAGTTTTTCATGTCTTGATCGCCTTCAATTCATCTCTGATTTTGGTTATTTCTTGTCTTCCTCTAGCTCTGGAGTTGGTTTGTTCTTGCTTTTTTAGTTCTTTTAGTTGTGTTATTAGGTTGTTCATTTGCGATCTAACATTTTTTTGGAGACAGAGTCTCACTCTGTTGCCCAGGCTAAAGTGCAGTGGCATGATCTCTGTTCACTGCAGCCTCAATCTCCTGGGCTCAAGTGATCCTCCCACCTTAGCCAAGCAGCTGGAACTACAGGAGTGTGCTATCATACCCAGCTAATTTTTTTTTTTTGTATTTTTTCTAGAGACAGGGTTTCACTCTGTTGTCCAGGCTGGTCTCAAACTCCTGAGCTCAGGCAGTCTGCCCGGCTCAGCCTCCCAAGTGCTGGGATTACAGGCATGAGCCACCATGCCCAGCCAACTTTTTGATGCGGTCGTTTAGTGCTATAAGTTTTCCTCTTAACACAGCCTTCGCTGTGTCTCGGAGATTCTGGTATTTTGTATTTTTGTTCTTAGTTTCAAAGAACTTCTTGATTTCTGCCTTAATTTTATTGCCCCAAAGTCATTCAGGAGCAAGTTGTTTAATTTCTGTGTAATTGCATGGTTTTGAGCAATTTTTAAAGTCTTGATTTCTATTTTTATTGTGCTGCGATCTGAGGGTGTGTTTGGCATGATTTTGATTTTTTTGCATTTTTTGAGGATTGTTTTGTGGTTAATTTTAGGGTATGTGCCATGTTGCAATAAGAAAAATGTATATTCTGTTTTGGGATGGGAGTTCTGTAGAGGTTTATCACATCCATTTGGTCCAAAGTTGAGTTCAGGTCCTGAATATCTTTGCTAATTTTCTGCCTTTATGATCTAATACTGTCAGTGAAGTGTTGAAGTTTCCCATTATTATTATATGGGAGTCTAAGTCTCTGTGTGGATTTCTAAGAACTTGCTTTATGAATCTGGATGCTCCTGTGTTGGGTGCATATATATTTAGGATAGGTGAAATGTAATTCTTAATATAATGGCAGATATGAGAGATTTGGTTGCTGCTTTGTTGGGACATGACCATTTTCCTTTAACATTAATCTTATGATTGGCCCCTCCCTATGCTTTAGTATACTCGTATAGAAAAAGCATCCCATAAAAATTTATTGAACTTGCTTTTTATGTTTCTTGTGTTTGTAGCAAAAGAAGAAAGTAGATCAACAACAGTTATATAAAAGAAGGCTAAAATCATGAATTAGAATTTATTCAGTGCTGGGCCAGGTGTGGTGGCTTACACCTGTAATCCTAGCATCTTGGGAGGCCATGGCGGGAGGATAACTTGAGCCCAGGAGTTTGAGACCAGCCTGGGCAACATAGCAAAACCTTGTCTCTATTAACAAAAAGAATTTATTCACTACATTCTACCTACCTGCAGAGGAAACAAGTCAAATCTTGGCTGTTTCTAGAGTCTACAGCTATGCTGGCTTTTAATTTCTAGCTGTGAAATTACTACTGATTGAGATATAACTATTTTGAAGGAAAGTGGAAAAAGAATGCTTGGGTCTAGGCCATTGGCTCTCAAGCAGGTATGATTTTGTCCCTTGGGCACATTTGACAGTGCCCAAAACCATTTTTGGTAGTCCCAACTGGGGATGGGGTGGCTTCTGTTACTATTTAGTGGGTAGAGGCCAAGGGTGCTGCTAATAAACATCTTACAATGTACAGGGCAACCTACTCACCTTTCCAACAAAGAATTATCTGGTCTAAAATGTCAATAATGCCAGTATTTTGAAAACCTGGTCAAGTGTTTTTTGGCATAACATCTCACTATGTTGCCCAGGCTGGTCTTAAACTCCTGGACTCAAGTGGTCTTCTTGTCTCAGCCTTCCACGTAGCTGGATCTATAGGCATGGGCCACCACGTCCAGCCTAAGTTAAGGCAGAAAACATGGAATTCTGGGTTAAGTGTTGATATTTAGACTTGTTAGGAGTAGAGGTACAATGTTATAAAGAAAGAGACTTTACCATCCATATACTAACTAAAAACGCAAATACATTTCAGGAATGTTGGTGGCTATTTTCATTGTATTTCATGGTTCTGTATATTATGGCCATTTATGTAATCAGGAAACAAGCTGACAGGTCAACGTTTTGTTTATTTATTTTTTGCCCCTAAATGACATTTAATCTTATTGTGTAATATAGGAAGACAGAAAGCTTTTTGATGATACTGAAATCCTTCCATTTATTAATAGCTCTTGCTTATAACCTTGAAAAATATGCAGTGTCTTTCTGGTTTAGTTTTCTAATACTTATTTTCCTGTTCTTTAAAAAAAATTCTGTGGACATTTAAAATCATCTGGTAAAATTATGACTGTTCTTTTAATAAGTAACACATTAAATGTAGTTCATAGCAGCAGTTTTACAGTAAAGGAAGGTTATTGTGAAACTTCTCGATTCTGGGAAGATATAATGTTCACTCTTTTTTTGCTTAATAGGGACGGCAAAAAAAGAAAGAAGCATGAATGCTGTGCAGTTCTGCATCATTAACACTGGCAATGGGTTCTTTTACCTCCTGCCCTCTCACCCCATTGTTCCTGACCCGGTTCTCTGTGTGTTTGTATGTAATACTTTGGTTGAGGGCTGTTCTTACACAGAATATGGTCAGAAACTTGTCAGTCTGATGAATACGCTAAGAAAATACAATTTAAAAGTATTAACAAAATATAAATAGAAGGATCAATGTTCAATGGAAACATAGCTTTATTTAAAGCACTGTGATCTGTACAAGTAAATTTTTCTCCTCTAAAATTTTAATATGGCAGCAATAGGGATGCTTATGCCAGATCATCAGGCTCAGTGGGATGAAACCCTGTACAGCAAGATAGTCATCGTATCTGCATTATAACATTAGCATTTAGTGGAATCTAATGACTTTGAGGCCATCTATGATGCAATAATGAGAATAGTAACAAATGAGCTAAATTAAGCACAGAATGTTTTTATTTACTATGTAATTTTATTTTTTTTGACATCCAGCATACTTTGTAATCTTAAGCAGTTCTTTAAATGTTGGTTAAAATTCTAATTGTTGGTGTTCATATTTTCGACAGGCTTTATACTTTAGAAGGAAAACTTATTGAGAGTGGAGCAGAATTGGAGAATGGGCAGTTTTACGTGGCTGTTGGAAGAGATAAGTTTAAGAAACTGCCTTACAGTGAGTTAATTTTTGACAAGTCAACGATGAGAAGAAGGCCTTTTGGGTAAGTCTTAATCCTTACCACTCCTCATGCTTTAGTTATCACTTGAAATAGCACTGGGTCTTTTGCTGACCACCATTATATTTTATGTAATTGATAATCTTATTTATTCACTTAGAATGGAAAGCATATATGGTATACATTGATCTTTGTTTTTATTGCCATGATGGGAGACTGAGAGCTATTGCACAAAAATATAATTTCTGGGAAGTTATGAAAGACTACATTTTTTTTAGCATGCGTGAAATTTATAGTAAGTACAAAAATTTATTATTGTGAAGAAGATACAGGGCAATGAGCTTCTCTATAGCAAACATTATTAGAAGTTTTTGTGTCTTAATAGTTGCTAGACCAAATAACTTTTCAGTTGGTTTAGATACAAACATCCAAGAGTGTTAAAAAAACCCATAATATTTTATACTTGTTTTAATAACTGTAAAATAAAAAAAACAACGTAATCTCACTTATGCAAATAGAGAGGATGGGTGTACAGTTAATGCATGTAAGATTTTAAGGATTATACTTCTAATTGCAATATACTGTAAACAGTTTTTCTCCATGAAACGTCATATATTTGTGAAAGATGCTTTATTTCAGCCGAGGAGATACATTGCGGAGTCACCCAAGAAGAGCTCTGGCCCCTGCTGCAGGACCTCTCGGCTTGCTCGTGGTGCCCAGGGATCCATCTCTGTTGCTTCTCCCAGAGATTCTCTGGCCACCTTGCCATTGCAAACCATTTTTTTTTTTGTGGTTGTCATCTGCAGAGATAGAGCAGAATATCACCAGTGTGTTTGCAATTAATTCACAATTTGTGTAACTTGATGGAGAGGCTGGCCAAGAGCTTCTAAATAAGTAATAGATGAAATGGAATTTCAGGGGTAGTGTTTGAACTATGCAAGAGCACATGATTTTCTAGCACTTTTGAATTATTTACCAACGGACTTATTGCTAACCAATCTTACCCATCCATGAAATCAAATCCTTTAGCCATCTTTGCTAGGCAACCCTGGGTTACCCTGCTGTGAACAACAGTGCATACTTGATGATAATAAGAAAACTGTAACTCACGTTGGCCTTTCTCATACAATTAATAAGAATTTTTTTATATATGTGTCCTATTTTTGGAGAGATTCAGTTGGATTTCAGGATGGGTCTTTTCCTAATAATACAGTTATCAACAAAACAACCTACTCTTACAGCCTAAAAGAATTTTTAATTTTTTATTGAGGACAACTTGTTTAAAAACTACCTGAATACAAATGCCAGTGTTTTACCTCTGCTCTTCTATCAGAGGTAGACATAGGAGACATCACAGAAACAAAGGAAATTTGTTTTTAACTCAGTCTGGAAAAATCATTATTCACATTTGGAAATGATTTTTTGAAATGTAAATAGAACACTTTGGGATCTGGATAAAAATGCTATACAAACTTCAGGTGATACTAAAAATTTATTTGTAAGCATTGATTAAAATAGTATACAGGAAAACATCACAAATCTTTTGGGATGGAATTTGGAAATTTTATGATCTTTGCGAAATTGGGAAAGTATAACAAAATGTTACCTACCTTTTGTGAAACACAGCAGTAAACAGTTGACTTCCAGGTGGGGATGTTAATTATCTTGCATTGTACATTATTTGTAAACAACATTCAGATTTCTAAATTTCAATTTGTTTCCACAGTCAGAAAGCTTCTTCACTACCTCCTATTGTAGGATCCAGAAAGTCTAAAGGGAGTGTAAGTATCAGATGCTTTCCTCATTAATCTTCTATATTTTTTATATGATACAAAGAGACTGTCCTTTGGGTTTCAATTAAGTTCCAAGAGATAAAACTTAGCGGCTTTGTTGTGTATAACCAATTAAGTGAAAAAGCACTAGAACTTCAATGTTACCCTTATGGTCCTAAACAGAGCTAACGTTTTTTAGAACATGTATTTTTAATTTTTTTCCTTGTGTATACACCTGACATAATTTATATTGCACTTAAAATCTTGGCAATAATACATCAAACTATAAGAGCCAATGTAGTAGGTCACATCAATGATCATCCAGTCTTGGTTTCTATCTTTAACAAAGACTGAAAGGGAAGTTTTGGTGAGAAAAGGGGTAATCCTCATTAATATTCATTGAAAAGATTGAGAATTGTTCCAAGTATTTAGTTTGCAATATGAATATTTCCATTTATCATGTATTCATTGTTTGTTAATTCAGCAAACATTTTTAAATACCTACTCTGTGGGAGCAATGACAGCATTTAGTAGGTCCTAACCTACTTGTATTTTCAGTCTGTGCTCCCTGATGGGGTGAGCTCCATGTCGTGCCAGAGTGTTGCCTTGGCAGTTCTTCCTGGCAGAAACTTCTCTTTCTTCCCTTTTGGTTGAATTGCCTGACAAGTTGTGATCAGAACTGATTTGACATCTTCCACCCACACCCTGAATTAACTAAGCAACATTCTTATTTTGGTACTTTGTAAAGTAAATGATTTCTAGGCAATGATATTGTCTCCTAATGATGATTTAGAGCCCTCCTTTTTTTGTTTATATCATGTGAAATTCTTGAAAGAAGGAAAAATAATTTTGTATACATAAGTAATGCCAAATTCAGTATAACAGATATTTATTAAGAACTCATTAGCTGGGACTCTCGTACTATTTATGACAAAAATAAAATAAAAATCAATAGAGCTCTTGCCCTCAAGCAACTTATAATCTACTTGAAATAAAGAAGATAGCTTAAAAAGGCAACAAACAAGCTAATGCTAAACACCAAATATCTAGAGATTGGTGACCATGAGAGGGAGGGAAGGAATGAATGTACAATGGCAGCAGTCCACAGAGGAAGTTGAATTTGAGCTCTGCCTTTGAAACTGTTTAAAATTCAGAAAAAGGTAGATGAGGGGAGAGGACCTTCAGATCCAAGGGAGGGTGAGAGGAACGGGGCAGATGGCATGAGAAGAAGCAGTCACGCTGGCTAACATTTACCAGGCGTTTGAGGGCTCAGCACTATGCCAAGCTCTTTACAGTAGTGATTTACTTAACCTCACCCGACAAGGCAGGCACCTTTGTCATCTACATTTAAGAAGGAATGAAAAAAGGAATTACACAGAGTAGAAGTGACAGGTTCAGAGGCTCCCATTGAAGGCGGAGGTTGCAGTGAGCAGAGATTGCCCCACTGCACTTCAGCCTGGGCCACAGAGTGAGACTCTGTCTCAAAAGAAAATGAAACAAAATAACATAAAATGCAACACAATACAAACAAAGCCTCCTGCTGAGCAAATGGCAGGGGAGGAATTGCATCCCCACAGCCAGCTCAGAGCTCCTGCTCCCGAGCCCCAGGACAGTGAGTCCCTTTGGCTGACTGGAACAGATGGTCCTTTTTGGTGTGGGGGCTGATGTGCCTGACATGGTAGGTGGTGGCAGTTATTACATGACTTTGAATAGCAGAATGAAAAGTCAAGTCTTCATCCTTGAATAGAGGGCAGCCCACAAGGGCTTCTGAGAGGTGATAGTATCAATCTGAGTCCATTTTGGGAACATCAGATCTTTTACATGGAGAAAGAATTCACATGGTGAGAGGCTACAGATAAGTCGATGGTTATGAGGCAGTTGCAACTCTCTTGGTATGAGGTGAAAGGAGCCTAGACCGGGGAGGTAGCAGAGGCAGCAGGAAGTGATGATCTGGAAGAAACCAAGGAACAAAGGATTTGTGTGATGATTGGGTGCAAGGGGTTAATGGAGAGGTTGGGGCCAACGATAACAGGTTTTTAAGCCTGGAATTTGAGAAAATGGTAGTTCTATGGCCATGAAGAGGGCAGCCAGAGCAAAGAATGACTACGTAATTTCAAACATGTTGAGTTGGAAGTATCATCAGGAAACTTAGTTGAAAGTGTGCTGCTGCAAGCCGTTGTAAATGGCAGAGCTGAGGCCTGACAAGGGCATCAGGACTGAAGTTGCAGGTTTGTGTTTTTTTTTTTGTTGTTGTTGTTGAGACAGGGTCTCACTCTGTCACCCGGGGTGGTGTACAGTGGCATGATCATGGTTTACTGTAGCCTTAACCTCCCAGGCTCAAGCGATCCTCTCATCTCAGTCTCCTGAGTAGCTGGGACTCCAGCCATGTGCCACCATGCCTGGCTAATTTTTGTGTTTTTTGTAGGGACAGAGTTTCACCTTGTTGCCCGGGCTGTTCTCAAAGTCCTGGGCTCAAGCGATCGGTCTACCTTGGCCTCCCAAAGTGTTAGGGTTACATGTGTGAGCCACTGCACCTAGCCTGAGTTGTAGATTTGATCAGCCATGTAATGGTCCCAGTTGAATAGCAGACATAGCATCACTGTGGTACTTCATCACCTGGCACAGCTTGCACAGAGCGGGTCTCACTGGTGCTGCCAAGTGAGAGAATGGATGAGGGGATCCTCGAGGAAGATGGTGCAGTGAGAACTACAGAGGGCCCAGACTTGAGGCAACCTAACTTCACAGGTGTGGGGTGAAAGAGGAGTGAGAAGAATATTTTAGTAGGTGAAAATGATATCAGAGCAACTATAAAGCTAATACTCACGAAATTAGGGATTGGAAATGGTATTTTGCTTTTTTTGTTTTTCTTTAGGACTTTGTAGCAGAATCCCTTCTGTGTACTATATAGATATTAGCTTGTTAATTCTCACACTGCAGCTAGAGGAATGATGGTTAAACAGAGACCCATTGTAATTGAATAAATTGACCCCAAGTCACAGGGAAAGTTGACGTCAGGACCAAAATCATGACCCAACTCTTTGTATTCACAGTGACTGAACTTTGGATTGAATGTTATGTTTACTATTGTGAAATTTGAAAAACTAAAATTTTCATTAAAAACATGTAGAGCCTTTCCTGCTTTAAAATGCATGTGTAGGTACACACATGCAATTTTATTTCTTGCTCATTTGTAAGTTTTTTAGACTGTGTGCTGTGAATACTGTGATACATCAAGGTCATCAGATCAGTTCATCTGATTGAATTTTCCACGTGTTTGGCACAGTAGTAAGCCCCAGGAATATAGCAATGAGCACAAAGATCTGAAGCTCTCTCTGATACTCATAGTCTGCTTGAGGAGACAAAGGTGAAACAAGCAATTCCATAAATCAATAGATACTTATGAAGTATGATAAAATTGAAAGAAAAGTGTAGAGTAATATGAGAGACAATAAAAGAAAAACACATTTAGATAGGTGTGTCAGGAGAGGCCTCCTGGAGGAAGTGATGTTAAACAAAGACTCAGAGTTATAAGGTATATTTGCATCCCATAGAAAGCAAAGTTGTCAAACGTTCCATGCTATGACTTAGAAAAATGATAGCAGAGTTTGTCCCTCTTTCTACAGTGTTCCCATAGCACCCTGTATTCATCCACTCCATCCGTCATCCATTCCAAACGTATTCACTGAGCTCCCACTAAGTGCCAGGAACTACTGTAGGCACTGAGCGTATAGTGGTAGATAGACAAGGACTTATGGTGCTTTCATTCTAGTGTGTGTGTGCATGCGCGCGTTTGTGTGTGTGTTGGTGGGGGGTATGGATGGGATGAATGGGAGTAGACAGATGATCAACTAATAAATGTACAAATAGTTTCAGATGGTGATAAGTGCTACGGGGAAAATAAAATGTGGCAGGGCGTGATGTATATAAAATTGTCTGAAACTGAGACCTTAATGATATAGGAGCCAGTTGTGCCAGGGATGAGGCAGGGGAAGAAGAGCATCCAAGGCAGAGGAAACAAAGTCATATAGGCCCTTGCTAAAGAGCCTGGCATGTGAGGAGGGAAGAAAGAAGGCCATGGATGAAATTAGAGAGGCAGGCAGGGCTCAATCATGCAGGCATGCAAAAAGTTTGGATTTTATTTCTTGATGGGGTGCCGTTTGAAGGTTATAGGGAGGAAATGATATAATTTGCTTTAAATTTTTTTTTGTTTTGTTTTGAGACGGAGTCTCACTGTTGCCCAGGCATGATCTTGGCTCACTGCAACCTCCGCCTCCTGGGTTCAAGGAAGTCCCTGCCTCAGCCTCCCAACTAGCTGGGATTACAGGTGCCCGCCACCACGCCCAGCTAATTTTTGTATTTTTTTTAGTAGAGATGGGGTTTCACCATTTTGGCAAGGCTGGTCTTGAACTCCTGACCTCATGATCCACCTGCCTTGGCCTCTCAAAGTATTGGGATTACAGGTGTGAGCCACCATGCCTGGCCTGCTTTACATTTTTAAGTGCTCATTCTGGCTGTGGTATCTATAGAGAAATGGGTCGGGGCAAGAATAGATGCAGGAGGCAGTGGGACACATACAAGTATGTGGGACACATACAGGTGAGTCTGATAGGTGGCTGCAGTGGGGGTGGACATCTATTATAACTCTTCTTTGAGTATGTGGTCATTGATTCATTGATCCAACAACTATTTATTGAGTTCATATGATGTCCTGGGCACTGTTCTGGTGCTTCAGGGCCCAGAGATTCTAAAGTACTAAATGCACGGAGGTTACATTCCAGAAAGAAATGTACAATACATGTGATATATACCAGGGATAAGCATGAATAAAAATACATGAAGACATGGGAAGAGGAGGTGAGAGAAGGTGCTATTTCAGCTGGGTGGTTGGAAAGGCCTCTTTCAGGAGGTTACATTTGAGTAGAGGAGACTAACCCCTGGCACAGTGCCTGGTGCTTGGTAGGGTCTCACTAACTTGGCTTAGGCAGTGTGTGAATGTTTGGCATTGAGCCACACAGAACTTCCTATGGCAGTAAATCCAAAGTCACAAGCTCGATTTTTAACAGGATTAATTTACTCCTTTCCTTTAATGAATCAGTTCCCTGGAGAATGCATGCATTTTATAGATCATTAGCTGCCTGGCACTGAGAGGAGGGGTGTGAGTGAAGGGGACTGTGTGGGGAGAGCTTAGCTTCCAGCTTTAGGAACCACTGCAAAATCAATGGGGAAGGCACCCTAAGCTCATGATGCAAATCAAAGTGGTCACAGAATTAGAGTTTTAGAAATTTATTTTTCCCTACATGACTTTCTAGGAATTGCTCTTTTGCATATAGAAGAGAGTGCGGATGAGGGACTGGTAGAACTTGAGAGGGAAAGAGAGAAAGCAGCTGCCATAGTCTACACAGGGACCCCTGCTGGTGCATAATTGAGTCGGTCAGGGAACCAGGGGGATGCCTCGTGCAAAGCAAGACAGACCAGAAGTCATTTCTTATACAGACTCAGTGCTGCCAGAGTCACAGAAATGAGCATGTTGAGGAAAATTTTAAGTTGTGATTCTAGCCTTAAAAACAAAAGAAAGATGTAAATAAATTATCTTAAATTCCCTGAGCTTGAAAAATATACCCTTCTGCAGAAGGCTGTTTTCTAGTGGCAAGGTGACACCATGTAGAATCACAGCACCCTCTATTGGAAAAGATGAAAAAAATCAGGAAAGTATTTGAAAGTGAAAACCAAGGACTATGTGATCTTTTGTTGTTCTTATTACCATTTGACTTATACATCTTACGGTCAGTAGTTTACAGGATCAAATATTATGATTTATAAGGTTTTGATAAAAAAATTTCATTATTATCCAAGTATCACAGTGTCACTGTGAAGCAAGTTATAAACATATTAAGATAAATTCCTCACACTCCCAAACTCCATTTTGCCATGGGGGAAACTGAAGCCGGTATAGGTAAAAGGGCTTCTTACTCTTGTCATCACCAGATATGCAGATGAGAGAAATGTCAGGTGGAGTCACCATCTAGTCCCCGCCCACCACCCCCAGCTTATAATGTCTCTGGGTGCACCCATGAAATACACACATTGTGAAGGCTGCTCACTGAGGCAAACCTCTCACAAAATTATTTTAAATTTGATGTTTTTTGGTCTACACGTTTTTGGCACATTTTCATGGGAACTGGAAATTAGTTATTACTCAATAATTGAATGCATGAGTGTCAACTGCCAAATCTATGCATTATGTAGTTATTTGAATCAATTAGTCTTTCTTCATGCTCCAAAATTACGCTTTTTTGAGTGTTTTTATCAGAAATTTGATAAATCAGAACGTTCCTCTCTATTCATAAACAAGAGAGGTGACTTAGAATGACACGCACTCCAGAGTGGGGCTTCTGCGTCTCCCTTTTCGTGCCCCTTTGTGAGTAATGCTTTCCCCAGAGAGCTGCAGAAAATGATCCTGCTGAGCTCCAGGGTTTCTCATTCATTGGGTTCCATTCCAGTCCTTGCAAGTTCAACAGCAACTCAGAACATTCTAGTAAGCTTGCTAACTGCTTGTGAAAGGTTGATCCTCTCATCTAAAACTTTAAAATTTTAAAAATCGACCAGGTGTGGTGGCTCACGCATGTAAATCCCAGCACTTTGGGAAGCTGAGGTGGGCGGATCACCTGAGGTCAGGAGTTCAAGACCAGCCTGGTCAACATGGTGAAACCCTGTCTCTACTAAAAATACAAAAAAATTTAGCTGGGTGTGGTGGTGTGCACCTGTAATCCCAGCTACTTGGGAGGCTGAGGTAGGAGAATCACTTGAACCTAGGAGGTGGAGGTTGCAGTGAGCTGAGATCGCACCATTGCACTCCAGCCTGGATGACAGACTGAGACTCCATCTAAAACTAAACTAAACTAAACTAGAATATTAAAATCTTGGGATGAAAGACTCCATTGAGAATAAAAGGGACTATGAGACTTGGCTGATGGTTTTGGAACCTCTACTATAATCATGTATCTATTTCTTCTGCCAGACAGTTTATGGAAGAGCTTAAGATTCTCAAGAAAGAATCCTCAAAGAAAAGAAAAAAAAAGAAAAAAGAAACCTCTGGTTGCAGTTACCATAATAATTAAATGGAAACTGTATGTTTAAATTGCAGTTGGAATAGGAAATTAAATTACACAAAAAGTGTTATAGATTTGGACAAGTTTTCATACTGTTAATAAACCTATGCATAATTCATTTACTTGTAGGCTATGACAAAATAGCATAAATAACTTCATTTGTAAAGCTGTGAATTTTTCTATTCCTAATTGGATGATGGCTAAATCCATTTAAATACTTCTGGATGACTGAATATATAAATGTTTAAAATGAACAGTTATAATAGTTTTCTAGGCAGATTTGTTTATTTAATATTACTACATTTACTTTCAGACAGAAGCATAGTACAGATGTTGCATAAAGATTACACTCAATATGGTATGAGTTTGAAATGATTTTTAAGAAAAAGATTAACTCTCTGCTCTTGAAGAAAGCATTCTGATACTTATTAAACCAGCACTATACATCATGCACTGTACTAGTCACTCCATAAGCCTTATCATTGCATCGTCATGCTAGACCCAAAGGCAAGTACATTAACTCCACTCAAATAATGAGGAAACTGAGGCTTAGGGAAATTAAGAGTTAGTTAGCCCATGGTCCCTTGTGTTCAGTGGCAGAGCAGTAGCTCTCAGCCATGTATTTGGGGTTTCTAAAACTTGCATTTTTCCCACTACCTGTAGCCTCTCACCATATACTCTCAGGTAAGTTTAGAACCTGAGCATCTGAGAGCCAAGACTACCTTAGTAAAAGGGAGTTTCTTTTTCTTTTTCTTTTTTTTTTTTTTTTTTTTTGAGATGGAGTCTTGCTCTGTCACCCAGGCTGGAGTGCAGTGGCTGGATCTCAGCTCACTGCAAGCTCCTCCTCTCGGGTTCATGCCATTCTCCTGCCTCAGCCTCCCGAGTAGCTGGGACTACAGGCGCCCGCCACCTCGCCCGGCTAGTTTTTTGTATTTTTTTAGTAGAGACGGGGTTTCACCGTGTTAGCCAGGATGGTCTCGACGGGGTTTCACCGTGTTAGCCAGGATGGTCTCATAATCCGCCCGTCTCGGCCTCCCAAAGTGCTGGGATTACAGGCTTGAGCCACCGCGCCCGGCTCTTTTTCTTTTTCTGTTTTTTTTTTTTTGTTAGAGATAGGGGTCTCACTCTGTGGCCCAGGCTGGAGTACAGTGGCATGATCACAGCACACTGCAATCTCAAACTCATGGGTTCAAGTGATCCTCCTGTGTCAGCCTCTTGAGTAGCTGGGGCTATAGGCATGCACCAGCACATCAGGCTGATTTTTAAAATTTTTAATTTTAGAGATGGAGGGTCCTGCTATGTTGCTTAGGCTGGCCTCAAACTCCTGACCTCAAGTGACCCTCCCACCTCTGCCTCCTAGGTAGCTGGGATTACACTTAGGCTGGCGTCAAACTCCTGACCTCAAGTGGCCCTCCCACCTCTGCCTCCTAGGTAGCTGGGACTACAGTCTGGAGCTACCATGCCTGGCAAGAGGCAGTTTCTTGCTGTAGCAGTGGCCAAGCAGAGGCTTAGTATCAGCACAGCTGTTCCTTGCAGTAGCCCCCAATGCAGTGGCTGCTGTGTGGCTCCCCGGGGACTGTACTGGCCCAGTGATAAGAGCCACTGAAACTCAACCTCCCTCTTGTGTGGAGGACCCCACTTTTGGCAGCCACAGGGTCTTCATTGTGAGAGACACATGGGGACTAGAGATAACCATGGAAGGTGTGATCACCCTGGCTCTCTTGCAGGAGTAGGGCAAGCAGCTGCGCAGCTCCCTCAGGAACAAGTGGGGACATGTGGTCCTGAGCCTCTTGAGTCTGTGTGTTGCTCTGGATTTGCGATTCTTAGAGACCATGGTGGTCACCAACAGACTCATTAATATTTGGAGAATTTCTACAAGCACAGTGTGTGGCTGCTTGTAGGATGACATCTATACACCCATAGCGACAACTTGTTAAGAAGGTATTTGTAGATTAATTGATCACTCTGAGGGAAGTCACCAATTCTCATCCAATAGACACTGGTTGATTCTGCAGAAAGGTGCAGGAGTGAGAGGATTGTTAAGGCAGTGGATTTACAGTGGTTTTGGAGGCAGCTGCTCTGCGCCTGACTGGCTACAGGACCTTACACAAGATTTATCCTCTAAAGCCCACTTGCTCATCTATACAGTGATGTGGTAACAGTAGTGTCTATCTCACTAGCATGAGGCTAGTGAGCTAGTAACTAGGGCTAGCATGAGGATTGAGTGAATACAATTTTACAGAATACCTGGTACATGTTAAAAAAACCCAGTGATTGTTAGCTATTATTTTTATCCTCCTTCCTCTCCTAGACCCTTTTGCCTCCAGGAAGATACATTTGGAGTTAATGTATAAAGATGGACAGTTGTAGAACCAGGACAATACACCTCCCTGCCCCTGCTCTGCTTACCAATAGTTAATGACGTGTATTTACTGGGAATCTTTTTGAGAGTTCATTAGCTAATAATAAAGGTCTAATACTTTGCCATTTAGGGAAATGATTGCCAATCTAAGTCAACAATTGGATCCAGTGACAACTCATCTCCTCAGCCCCTGAAGAGGAAAGGGAAAAGAGAAGATGTGAATTCAGAAAAACTGATGAAAGTGAAACAAAATGTAAAATTAAAGAATTCACAGGAAACCATTCCAAACAGTGGTAAGTGTGTTGTTATTATCTTAAGGCTGTGATAAAATTTTAATTCTTAAAGAGATCCATTGTTTCTCTGGGCCCACAGAAGCTATTCCTTATTTTCATATATGAGAGTTTTCAAAGAAAATTGTATTTGTATATGAGAGATGCTGCTGTGTTTATGCTTGGTTTTTATTTGCAATTAGATGTTGTGCCATGAGGATACTTGTTTTGAGATCAAATGTGTCTTGCGGTGGTCTTATTTTAAAAGTATTTTTTTTTTCATCCTCTGCTCCCACTGATATTGCTTGATTAATATTTTTACCTACAGCTACTATGATATCGGTCTCTTATTTGTGTGTCTGTAACCCTTGCCCACATTCATTATGATTTATTAGTCAAAGATCATCTTTCCTGAAAAGTCATTTTGTTAATTATACTGATAACCAAGAGAATACTGAACAGACATAACATTTTATCAGTAAACAATAACCTATTCAGCAAAATTAGATGTAGTTTCATCTTCACTAGCAGGTGAGAGATGGTATAAAATAAAATAAAAAATTGCATTAGTCCAAGATTTCATTGGTATGAGATAAAAGTGTGGTAGACTAAGGAAGTATGCAATGAAAATTGTTAACTTTGATGTTAGGTTTTTGTGAAGAGGGTCGATTTTTGGTTTTATTCCCAGCGTGTTCTCAGAGTGGAGTGACGCTGGGGTGGAAATGACTGGCTGGGAAGCAGACCAGTGGGAATGACTACTGCCCCTCTTGCCCTGAGATCCCCTCACACACACCCCCACCCTCCCCACCCGTGGGACAGTGAGGGGTGCCAGGAAGAGGACTGATGGAATCAGGTTTCAGATTAATGGGCAAAGCCCTATCTTCCACCTGGGAGCTCCAGCTTATTTCAAAGTCGATATGAAGAGTCACATTAGTGTTAGAGCTAATATGAACTTCACAGCTGAGGAGACAGTTTGAACTCCTGTGAGGGTTTAGAGGAAGCTGCACAAATGATTAAAGAGTCAGAACAAAGATGCGTGAGGTTAGGTTAAAAGAACAGACAAAATGGATGAACCAGTTCCATAGAGAAGTGGAGGGGTCTAAATCATCAAAGACCTAAATGATGGAGACTGGCTGGAAGTCCGGAGTCCTAGATTCTCATCCCAGTTCTGCCATTGACCTTGGGCAACTCATTTAACTTTTTTTTCTTTAGCTCTATTATCTGTCTGAAAAATATGGGTTCTTATTAAGATTTCTCTTTAAAGTTTTGATTATCTTGAAATTTGTACAGTCCTTTCCCGTGAGTAGAGAACAAGGAGGCTAGGGTGTAATACAGTCAGCAAATATTTACCGAGTGACTATTATGTGACAGGAATCAAAGAAAATAAATTAGGCCCGAAGAACATATCCTACCTTGAGCACTAAAAATGAGAGAGGCTTTAAAAAATTAATAGTCACTAGATTGTGAAGCCCCCAAAGCCTTGGGCTATGTCCTACTAGTTTTTTCTTATTCCCAGCAACGGCACAGTCTGATAGATACAAGGCACTTAATAAATGTTGAGTGAATGAATGATGGAAGTTTAAAAAATAGTTAATTCTATAACATTTTAATACCCACTGTGAAACAGGACCTGTCTTAAACTTCTCATTTTTTTTTTTTTTTTTTGTTGTTAAAGGCCTTTTATAAGATGTTATTTGCTTCTTTTCTGTGAGGTTCTTGTTAGCCTATAGAAATCCCAATCCTTACTTCCAGTGTATTTTTAAAAAGTCTTTAAATTAGGTAGTTGTCCCTTGGAAGAAAGAGAATGATCATCTTTTCAGGTTATCTCATTTGTGAAAACTTGAGAACATAAGAGGCTGTATTAACATATCCCTTGTTCATAGGAAAGTAACTTTCATTAACAAGTCAAAATATTGGCTGGGTGCAGTGGCTCATGCTTGTAATATAAGCACTTTGGGAGGCCAAGGCGAGTAGTCGGATTGCTTGAGTTTGAGACCAGCCTAAGCAACATAGCCAAACCCTGTCTCTACAAAGCAAATACAAAAAATTAGCAGGGTGTAGTGGCATACACCTGTAGTCCTAGCTACTTGGGAGGCTGAGGTGGGAAGAGCAATTGAGCCCAGGTGGCTGAGGCTGCAGTGAGCCATGATCCTGCCACTGCATTCCAGCCTGTGTGACAGAATGAGACCCTGCCTAGAAAAACAGAAAAAAAAAAAAAATTGAATTATTGGTAGTTTTGCTTTTGTAGAAATCCACAAGTAGTTTTTAACAACATTTGTGTTGGTGGGCATGAAAAAACGTGTTTAATATTGAAGCAAATAGTATTTTAAAAAGAAAAGATGTAAGCTTTCCTGTTCTTTTATTTTTTTCTTTAGATAATTCTGTAGTTGTTTTAGATATAATAGCCCATTTTAAGTCTATATTTTCCAATGTGGTTTTATAATGTGTGTATTATAGGTTTTTAAACTGCCGGATCTCATTGTTACATGAAACGCTACTGATGTCTTTTAAAGGAGGGTTTTAGGGAATGAATTTTTTTGTTTTTCCTCCACTAACAGGCTTGTATCACTGATCTAGAAGCATTTTGTATCTTTTCATTTGTATAGAAAGAACTATAACCTGGAAAATGAATCTTGGCTTCCAAAGACAATTTTTTTTCCAGGAAAAATGAAAAAGGATTTTGTGCAGTTCACTAGATTAAAACGTCACTTGATAACTTTAAG
Source organism: Piliocolobus tephrosceles (assembly GCF_002776525.5). NCBI lineage: Eukaryota > Metazoa > Chordata > Mammalia > Primates > Cercopithecidae > Piliocolobus > Piliocolobus tephrosceles. The sequence continues at coordinate 144,204,246 of NC_045438.1, forward strand.
CATATTAGCTTAAGTCCATACTACTGAAAATTGAGCAATTTGGTTCTTGACTATAGAAATTTTTCAGATTATAATATCAAAAGTCCCTCTCCCTTTCCCTCTTTAATTCAGCCTTCATATTCATTTATTATTAAAGTTGCTTTTTACTTTAATGTCATCTATTTTAGTAATTAGAACCAAGTATGTGCTTTTGAATACTCATGTTTCAAGAGGGCTCTTATTCTTTAGAAAGGTAAAAGCAATAAGAATTTGAAGCAAAATGAAAGTGAAGGGTGTAAGAACTCATAATAATGTAAAATGCAAAAATTTGGTTTTAGAGATAAAATTTACATAGCTTTTTCTACTTACAATGTATTTTAAATTTGATATTAAATAAGCTGTTTAATTTTATTTCAAAGTGATACATTTTAGGGTTAGGGTGAATAGCTATGATTATTTTATAGCATATGTTAACTTGGGCAAATGTTTAATCTAGTGTTCTTATATACTATTTTCATTTTAATTCGAAAAAGACTTCATAGGTTATCTTGATTTTTTAATAATTAAAATTGTAGTCACATATTTTTTCCTTTTTGTAAAATTGCTGATATTTACTGATTCAGTTACCAAATGCTGTATGAATGAGCAATGCTTCTATCGGTCTGTAGATGGCAACCTGGGTCTAATTTTGTTTCCTTTTTTCTTTTCATTTTTTTTTTTTTTTGACTCTGTTTCTCTCTGTAATAGTAAAGCTTAATAATTCAAGCAGAGCAGTGACATATTTCTTCAGGGAAACAAATCCCATTTTCTTTTGGTAGCCAAGATGCAAAGTAGGATTGGTTGGTGATTGATGAAGTTGGGTGTGAAATGCATTTTTAGTGTTGTATTTAAATACCAGCTTAACTGGCCAGCACATGTTTTTGTTATACTTTCCACTTGAGTTGCAGTGCCTTGAGATACGCTTTAGAGGCTGGCAACTAGCTACATTCTCCACTATGACCAAAACAGTAATGATGATTGTTTTGAAATAGCATTTTGGATGATCGATCATATCAATTGGTTTATTATTATTTGGTACATGAAAAAATGTGCTTTTAAAACCCTTGTGAACACAAGAAGTATAGTGAATTTAGGTCTCTGTAGGAATATTGAAAAGGCTGCAGAGAAAATAGCCTGGTCTCTTTGACTTACATTGTATTGATAATTATAGGTATATTTTCAAGGCAAAGTATTAAAAAAGCAAAAGTAAGAGTTGTATTATTTTGATGGATGTGGCTCTCTTTCACTTTGCATGAGTGGGTATGCCTGTGTGCCCACACATGGACCAGTATTCTTTTTGATGCAAATCCTGGCTTATTCCCAGTGTGGTTCTGTGATAGTTTCCATGAAACTTGTGATTTTTAGACTCCTGATGACTGATTGGGAGCAGGTGCAGTGCCGGCAGAAGGCTGTCTGAATATTATGACCTTGTTGGGTGACTGCCCTTGAGCAGTCATGCTCTTGAATTTCTTAATAGCTACAACCTGCACAGGGTTTGCCTGCATTGCCCCAAGCATGAAGCGTTACTGCAATTCATCCTCAGAGTTATGAGGCATTGAAACTTGAGCTTCTTTGGTTCAGCCATGAATCAGACCAGGCACTTGCATGGTTCCCAGTCACAAGAGACTCTGAAGACAAAACCGGAAGCACATTAGGAAAATGTGCTATCTCACGTGTCACCTCCTAAGGGGTATCAAATCTGGGAAGCAAGTGTATCTGAAGGCACCAAGGTGACATCACCAAGTGGCACACTAGTTTTGTTTAATAAGCTAAGATTTATGATTCATTGGTATCTCTTGCCACCACGTTCACCCTGTAACAGAAATACAGGTTTTCTTTTTTTCTTAATTTGTGTAAATTTAAGGGATACAAGTGCAATTTTGTTACATGGATGTATTGTGTCATGGTGAAGTCTGGGTTTTTAGTGTAACCATAACTTGAATAATGTAAATTGTCCCCATGAAGTAATTTCTCATCCCTCTTACTGCTCCCACCCTTCCACCTTTGAGTCTCCAGTGTCTATCATTCTACCCTCTGTCGTGTGTACACATTATTTAGCTCTCACTAATATGTGAGAACATGTGCCATTTGAATTTACATTTCTGAGTTATTTCTATTAGGATAATGGTCTCCAGTCCCATTCACATTGCTGCAAAAGACATTTCATTTTTATTTTTTAATTTTTTTTTTTTTTTTTGAGACGGAGTCTCGCTCTGTCACCCAGGCTGGAGTGCTGTGGCCCGATCTCAGCTCACTGCAAGCTCCGCCTCCCGGGTTCACGCCATTCTCCTGCCTCAGCCTCCCGGGTAGCTGGGACTACAGGCGCCGCCACCTTGCCCGGCTAGTTTTTTGTAGTTTTTAGTAGAGACGGGGTTTCACCGTGTTAGCCAGGATGGTCTCGATCTCCTGACCTCGTGATCCGCCCGTCTCGGCCTCCCAAAGTGCTGGGATTACAGGCTTGAGCCACCGCGCCCGGCCTAAGACATTTCATTTTTTTGGCTGAATAATATTTTATTATGTGTGTTTATGTCTATATGTATGTGTGTAGCTACATCTATATACACATACCTACAATGTGTGTGTGTGTGTGTGTGTGTGTGTGTGTGTATGTATACACACATTTTCTTTCTCCAGTTATCCATTAATGGACACTTAGGTTGATTCCATATCTTTGCTGTTGTGAATAGTGCTGTGATAAAAATACAAGTGCAGGTGTCTTCTTGGTATAATGATTTGTTTTCCTTTGAGTAGATATCCAGTAACGAAATTGTTGGATAGGATGAAAGTTCTATTTTCAGTTATTTGAGGAATCTCCGTGCTGTTTTCCATAGAGCTTGTACTAATGTACATTCCCACCCACAGTGTATTAGTGTTCCCCTTTCTCTGCATCCTTGCTAACATCTGTTGTTTTTTGACTTTCAGAATAGCCATTCTGACTGGTGTAAGTTGATATCTCACTGTGGTTTTAATTTGCATTTCTCTGATGATTAGTGATGTTGAGTATTTTTTCAAATGCTTATTGACCATTTGTATGTCGTCTTTTGAAAAATGTCTGTTTATGTCCTTTGCCCACTTTTTAACGAGGCTCTTATTATTTTTTGTTTTTGAGTTCCTTGTAAATTCTGGAATGAATGACAGGGAAATATGGGTTTTCTATCCCTTGGTGGATCACAACTCCCATCTCAATGGCAATGTGTACTGTGGGATATATGGGTCGTATTTTATTACATCAAGTACTAGTATGATAAAAATTCTTAAGATCAGCATTTTTTCACACCTTCATGATCCACTTATTGGAATGATATATTGTGCACAAATTTCTAGTACAGCGAGAGGCCTTAGTAATTTTCTTGAGGTTTATTGTGAATTCAAATTCTATTAATAAAAGTTAGTTTCAAAATGTGCACTTTGCTATCTAGTTTAGTACTGAGATACTGAAAAATTAAAAGCTGATTGAGTACTAGTAAGATGTATGGCTCAATTTGAGTGGAGTAAAATACTAGCCCTTTTAAGAAAAGGGTTCTTTTCATATCCTGCTCTCTTAAACCTTCGTTCACTATATAGAGAGGTGCCATGAGGCAAGCATTCTTTTATAGCTGATACAGGGTTGAGACTTCTGCAGTAAATTCTTTCGGGGGTTATTTTTTCATGTAGCCCAGGGTTGAGTGTGAAGATGCTTTTTGTTTTCAAAAGGAAAAGTTTGTGAGGTGTTGAATTACAGAGGTATTTTCAAACCTTTGGAAGATTTCATTCCAGAAATTCATTTTAAGTAGGTATTTTGATACTCAGATCACATTTTCCATACAAGCACCCCATAAAATTCTATGTAAGCCATAATTCATCCTAATTATTACATTGTGCTGCCGATGCTGTGTAGGTTGCAATGGGTTTCCAATGGGAAAACAAATGAGGAGTTCCACTTCAGAATGCCAAGAACTCATGTTACCCTGTTGTCGTAGGATGCAGAGTTGCCCTAGGTTGAATTACTGGTGTAGGCCAGAGCCTCGAGGTCAGGTATCCAAGTGAGTTTGGGTCTGAGAGGAATGCAGAGCTGGAGGAGCCAGACCTGGAGTTACTAGGTTGGGGACACGGAGGTGTGGGCGGAGGTTCTTCTATTAGTATGATCCTCTGCAGGAGGATTAGTTTGGGATTGTCACATCTTTATTTTTTCCCCAGCTCCAGAGTTTGGCCTGCCTGCCTACCTTTTCATAGATGCTACCCATTACTTCTAAGCAGGGCCTCTTTCCTTCTTGCCATACCAGGGACTCCAACAAGTTTCACAGCCTTTCCTTACTTCTGCTGCCTCCAAAGTCAGGTTGAACCTTTCTTTTTTTCTTTTTCTTTTTTGTTTTTTCTTTCTTTCTCTTTTTTTTTTTTTTTAGGGAGGGTCTCACTCTGTCACCCAGGCTGGAGTGCAGTGGCACCATCTTGGCTCACTGCAGCGTTGACCTCCTGGGCTCAAGTGATCCTCCCACCTCAGCCTCCCAAGTAACTGGGACTACAGGCAGGTGCCACCGCACCAGCCTCATTTTTATATTTTTGTAGAGACGGGGTTTCATCATGTCACCCAGGCTAGTCTCAAACTCCTAAGCTCAAGTGATCCGCCCGCCTTGGCCTCCCAACATGCTGGGATTATAGGTGTGAGCCACTGTGCCCTGCCAGGTCTGAACCTTTCTGTAGCTTACTACAGATAAAATGTCCATCCACCCCAGTGGTGAGTTTCTGGCATACCAAAGACTGAAGCATGATTTATCTGCTTTTCTGAAAGAAGCTGCAATTGGGTCACTCTGAGCATTTCATCCTGGAATCTGAGGAAGGGCCCACATGGAGGCTTGGTTAGGGAGGTGTCTGATGTCATGAATGTTGGTGAGATGCCTATCATAGAGGGTGACAGGGTGGAGGGAGGAGGAAGACGTAGCCATTGGGTTTATTACTCTTTCTCCCTATCACCCTTGTCAGGCCTGGGGTGATATAAAACCTGGAAAGGGCCTGGTCCTTTACAGTATCAGCAGATCCTGGACCATAGGTCACATGTAAAGGACATAGATAAATGTTCAGAACATTCTGCACAGAGTAGTCAGCACAGGGTCAGTGTTTGTTGATGTGTGTGTGTGTGTGCATGTAGGTCAATTACACCTATATTGTGGTGACAATTGAAATTAAGGGCTGCAAACTGTGAGCACTGAGTGATGGTATACTCCTGATACTCATGCTTTAGAACATCTTGATGCTGCATTTTAATCTGATATTTTATAAGCTTCATTTACAAATACTTAGAATGGATAAACAGCATTTTCCTAGTTTAGTGAATGAGGGAGAAAAGGGGAGAAACCCATTTACCCAGAGTCAAAGGATCTATCAATGGTTAGTGATTTCCGGAAACTGCCAGACTGACACATAGCTGCTGGTTAAGAGGTGGATGTTCCTGTGTGACTGCTTGAAAGGGGAGGTGGGGGGACAAGTGAGGGAAGCTCTCGTGTGTATGTGTTTTGGCTTGTCTTCCTTCAGTGATAAAAATGTTGATGTATCACAGCAGACCCTGAAGCTTAGCTGGGAGATTTTGGGGAGTTCCTGTTTGTCTCTTCTTCTACTCTCCAGTATTTCATATTAACTTTTTAAATGGGGATGATTGATTTGCATCCCTTCTATTTTCGAGGTGGTAGGAGTGAGTCATTACTAACAAGCAGTTTTTCTCTTTAGCGGTCTGATATAATAATGAGTCCTCTCTACTTTCACATATCTTAGCTGGGGACTGCCTACAGCATTTAGACCCTCTTTTCCAGGGTTTGGAGACCTTGAAGAAGGTAGATATTTTGGGGGCTTACCTCTAGTTTATTTATCAAATGACCAAATCCCATTTTTAAAAATAGTTACTTAAACTTTCTAGTACTTAAGCTCTGCAACCCAAGCCTTTCTCTGTGTCTGAGTTTCCTTCCCCATGTTTCATGAGTTGCTAGACTTATGAGCCCCATCCCCTTTCCTAGGTTACCACTTTCATTTTTCAGTGAAGATTTATTCAGTCCCTACCATGTATCCCACCCCTTGCTAATCACCAGAGTGTTTCATTTTCTCTTCTTTGTTCTAATTGTTCAGCACTTAAACATTTTCTTCTAATAGTCATAATTATATGTTTATCAATAAATTTTCCTTGGTTAAGTAGATGCAATTTACCTTTTCCCTTTCAATGATCAGACTTTATTCACTATCCCTAAATGCCAAATTATGTTGCAAGCATTGACATATTTTCCTTCTGGGTATTCACTCATTTCTTAGACCTCTGTATTAATTTTGTCCTTATGGAAAGTACCAGCACACTACTAAAGAACATAGGCCATTTCTGCTTAAATGTATTTAGTCCAATGTCTGGGACAATTACAGACTTTTGTATTTTTTGTTTTAATTTCATTTACTTCTGCTTTATTGTTATTTCTTTTAATTTTGGATTTGGTTTGCTCTTGCTTTTCTAGTTAAGATACATCATTATGGTATTTGAATTTTTTTAAATATACTTTTTTGATGTAGGCACTTATATCTATCACATGGCTAAATACTGCTTGGCACTATGAGACAGGGAAGGAGTATTTCCTCACTTATGTAATACCGTGGGACTCCTTTGTAGACTGTGGCCTATTTTGTATATGAACTCTATTTTTATTCTTCTCTATTGCCCTAGTTGTTTTCAAAATAAGATATAACCTTTATTGCAAATCACCATGCAGTGTGCTATCACAGTGGAGATAAAGATAAAGACAAAATATCTATAAAATACCTTTGGGCTTTGTAGGTTTAAAGCTACCCATTTATTGTTATTTTATACAATTGGATGATATTACCAAACTGTTTCTGTGAAATTGGGCAAGATTTTATTTCCTTTAAAATTACATAATAAAGTGGCCTGGCACAGTGGCTCACGCCTATAATCCCTGCACTTTGGGAGGCCGAGGCGGGTAGATCACCTGAGGTCAGGAGTTCAAGACCAGCCTGGCCAACATGGTGAAACCCCATCTCTACTAAAACTATAAAAATTAGCCGGGCATGGTGGCATGTGCCTGTAGTCCCAGCTACTCAGGAGGCTAAGGCATAAGAATTGCTTGAACCCGGGAGGCAGGGGTTGCAGTGAGCTGAGATTATACCACTGCACTCCAGCCTGGGCAATAAGAGCTTGTGGATGGTGTTACTGTCACTTCCTAAATGGGGTTCCATGGAGCAGTAGTTTCATGCACTCTTTTTTGTTTGTTTTGAGACAGAATCTCACTCTGTCACCCAGGCTGTAGTACAATGGCACGATCTCAGCTTACTGCAACCTCTGCCTCCCAGGTTCAAGTGATTCTCATGCCTCAGCTTCCTGAGTAGCTGGGATTACAGGTGTGTGCCACCGCACCCAGCTAATTTTTATATTTTTAGTAGAGATAGGACTTCACCACGTTGGCCAGGCTGGTCTCGAACTTCTGACCTCAGCTGATCCGCCTGCCTCAGCCTCCCAAAGTGCCAGAATTACAGGCATGAGTCATCGCGCCCGGCCAATTTCATGCACTCACCACTTCTGGTAATGAGTTTCATGTTCAACTACAAATTTGGGAAATGTTGGATGATACAAAGGTAAGCCATTTTCTCTGCTACAGGATTTCTCAGAGCGTTTAGTATGGACACATTCCATGCTTTTACTTGCTTTGGATCCCTATTACTGAGGAGCATCTGGTGGGATTATTATTCTTTAGAGCACAACTTGAGAAGCATTGGGGTACTCAAATAGGCACACTGCTTCCACACATTACCTGATCATTGTAGGCCTTGGGGAATTTCTGATGAAAATTAAGCGAGACATCTTTTTGTGTGATTTGGATCAGATCAGTAGCTAGCATGAGCAGTGGACATTTTCTGGTTTCTTACTCTGTGCCAGGGACTAGACTGAGCACTTTAAGTATACAGTGCAAGGGTTCCCTTGTGGAGTCCTCAGACCTTTGGTTCCAGCCTGCAAAGGTTGTTCTCTTGGCTATGGCACAGGTGTTATCTTACATTTTTCCTTTACTGTCATTATGAAAATTCCTTTTGTGTCCTTTCTGTGGAGATCCCATTTCCAGGGGCTTTTGTATACTTATTTCTTGATTGACTCCATTTTGGCAGGACATATCCTTCAGTAATTTCTGGAGAATGGCTAGAGAAATGGTCATTATTTTCTGAGACCCAGCAAGTCTGAAAATATTTTCATCATACTTTCACATTTAACTTTTAGTTTGGATGGACAGAGAATTTTTTGTTTGGGGAAACTCTCCAGGACAAAGATTTCTTGAGTAATACCCCATAAGCACAGGCAACCAAAGCAAAAATAGACAAATGGGATCACATAAAGTTAAAAAGCTTCTGCACAGCAGAATATTCTTTTGAATAAAATAACTGTGTTGAGATGATGTCTCAATTGTAGTGTTCATGTGCATTTCTCTAATGATCAATAATGTTGAGCACCTTTTTATATACTTGTTTCTCCAATGTTTTCTTGTAGTAGTTTCATAGTTTGAGGTTTTAAATTTAAATCTTTAATCCATTTTGATTTGATTTTTGTATATGGTGAGATATCGGGGTCCAACTTCATTCTTTTGCATATGCATATCTAGTTTTCCCAGCACCATTTATTGAAGAGACTGTCCTTTCCCCAGTGTATGTTCTTGTCACTTTTGTCAAAAATGAATTTATCAAGACTATCCTGGCTAATACGGTGAAACCCTGTCTCTATTAAAAAATACAAAAAACTAGCCGGGCAAGGTGGCGGGCGCCTGTAGTCCCAGCTACTCGGGAGGCTGAGGCAGGAGAATGGCGTAAACCCCGGAGGCAGAGCTTGCAGTGAGCTGAGAACCAGCCACTGCACTCCAGCCTGGGTAACAGAGCGAGACTCTGTCTCAAAAAAAAATAAAAAAAAATAAAAAAAAAAATAAATTTATTAATTTATTATAGATGTATGGATTTATTTCTGGATTCTCCATTCTGTTGCATTGGTCTTTTTTTATTAGTCTGGCTAAAGATTTGTCAATTTTATTTCTTTTTTAAACTATTTCATTGATCTTTTGTATTTTTTGTTTCATTTATTTCTGCTCTGTTATTTCTTTTAATTTTAGATTTGGTTTGCTCTTGCTTTTCTAGTTAAGATAAATCATGGTATTTATTTGAAAAAAAATTTTTTTTTTTTACTTTTTTGATGTAGGCACTTATATCTATCAATTTGCCTCTTAGTACTGCCTTCGCTGTATCCCATACGTTTTGTTATGTTGTGTTTCCATTTTCATTTGTTTCCAGAAATTCCTTAATTTTCTTCTTAATTTACCCATTGACCCATTGGTCATTTAGGAGCATGTTGTGTAGTTTCCATGTACTTGTACAGTTTCCAGAGTTCTTCTTGTTACTGATTTCTAGTTTTATTTCATTGTGTCAGAGAAGACACTTGATATAATTTCAATTTTTTGGAGTTTTTAAAAAACTTGTTTTGTGACCTAACACATGATCTATCCTTGAGAATGATCCATGTGGTGAGAAGAATGTGTATTATGCAGCTGTTGGATAAAGTGGTCTGTATATGTCTATTAGGCCCATTTAGTCTATTGTGCATAATAAGTCCAGTGTTTCTTTGTTGATTTTCTGTCTGGATGACATGTCCAATAATAAAAGTGGGGGTGTTGAAGTCTTCAGCTATTACTGTATTGGGGTCTGTTGATCTCTTTAATAATATTTGCTTTATATATCTGGTTGCTCCAGTGTTGATTGAGTATGTATTTTCAATTCTTACATCCTCTTGCTGAATTAACCCCTTTATCATTATATAATGACCTTCTCTGTCTCCCCATATAGTTTTTTTTTTTTTTTTTTTTTGTAGAGATGAGGTTTCACCATGTTGCCCAGGCTGGTCTTGAACTCCTGGGCTCAAGTGATCTGCCCACCTTGGTCTCCCAAAATGCTGGGATTACAGGCATGAGCCACCACACTTGGCCTCTCTTTAGAGTTTTGTCTTGAATTCTATTTTGTCTAATGTAAGTATAGGTATTTTTGCTTTTTTATGGTTTCCATCTGCATGGAATATCTTTTTGTATCCCTGTATTTTCAGTTTGTGTGTGTCTTTATAGGTGAAGTGTGTTTCTTATAGGCAACAGATTGCAAGGTCTTTTTTTTTTAATCCATTCAGCCACTCTCTATTGATAGTAGAGTTTAGTCTGTTTACATTTAATCTTACTATTGATATGTAAGGGCTTACTCTTGCCATTTTGTTGTTTTCTGGTTGTTTTGGATCTTCTTTTCTGTCTTTCAGTGAAGACGATTTTCTCTGGTGGTATGTTTTAATTTATTGTGTTTTGTTTTTTGTATATTTGTTGTAGGTTTTTCTGACTTGCGGTTACCATGAGGCTTGCAAATATTATCTTATAAAACCAATTATTTTAAACAAATGACAACTTAGCACTAATTGCAAAAACTAACAAATAAGGAAGGAGACAATTAATAAAAACTCTACAGTTTAACCTCATCTTCCCCACTTTGAAACATATTATTTCTACTTATAGTTTGTTATACTGTCTATGGCTTGAAAAGTTTTTGTAGTTACTTTTGATAGGTTCACCTTTTAGTATTTCAACTGAAGAGATTACCAGTTTACACATCACAATTACAGTGGTATAATATTCTATGTTTGCCTACTTACTATTACCAGTGAGTTTTGTACCCTCAGGTGATTTCTTAATGCTCATTAATGTCCTTTTCTTTCTGATTGAAAAACTACCTTTAGCATTTCTTATAAAACAGGTCTAGTATTGATAAAATCCCTCAGCTTTTGTTTGTCTGGGACAGTATTTCTCCTTCATGTTTGAAGGATACTTTGAGCTGGATATACTTTTCTAGGATAAAAGTTTTTTTTTCCCTTAGCACTTTAAATACGTCATGCCACTCTCTCTTGGCCTGTCAGGTTGGCAGTGAGAAGTTCGCTACCAGATGTATTCAAGCTGCTTTGTGTGCTGTTTCTTTTCTCTTGCTGCTTTTAGGACGTTTTCTTTATCCTTGACCTTTGGGAGTTTGATTATTAAATGTCTTGAGGTCGTCTTATTTGGGTTAAATCTGCTTGATGTTCTATAACCCTCTTGTACGTGAATATGGATATCTTTCTCTAAGTTTGGGAATTTCTCTATTATTAGTCTTTGAGTAAACTTTCTATTCCTGTTTCTCTCTCTACCTTTTCTTTAAGGCTAATAACTCTTAGATTTGCCCTGTAGCAGCTATTGTCTAGCTCTTGTAAATTTGCTTCATTCTTTTAAAATTCTTTTTTGTTTTGTCTCCTCTGAGGGTATATTTTCAAATAACTTGTCTTCAAGCTAATTATTTTTTTCTGCTTGATCAATTCTGCTATTGAGCGACTTTGATGCATTCCTCAGTATGTCAAATGAATTTTTCAGCTCTAGAATTTATGCTTGATTTAAAAAAAAAAAATTCAATCTTGTTAAATTTATCTCATAGGATTCTGACTTCCTCCTCTGTTATCTTGACTTTCACTGGGCTTCCTCAAAACAGCTATTTTGAATTCTCTGAAAGGTCAAGTACCTGTATCACTCTGGGATTGTCACTGGTGCCTTATTTCGTTTATTTGGTGAGGTCATGTTTCTTGGGATGGTCTCAATGCTTTGGATGTTTGTTAATGTCTGGGTATTGAACTGTTAGATATTTGTTGTAGTCTTCACAGTCTTGGCTTGTTTGTACCCATCTTTCTTGAGAAGGCTTTCTAGGTATTCCAAGTGTATTATGTGTTGAAATCTAAGTCTTTGGTTACTGCAGCTGTATCTGCATTAGGGGGCACCTCAAGCCCAGTAATGCTGTGACTCTTGCAGACACGTAGAAGCACTGTCTTGGTGATCTGGTGTAAGATCCAAGAGAATTCCCTGGATTACCAGGCAGAGACTCTTTTTCCCTTCTCTTACCTTCCTGCCAACAAATGGAATCTCTCTCTCCATACTGAGCTGCCTGGATCTTGGGGGAGGGGTGACACAGGAGCCCATGTGGCCACCACCAGTGGGACTGCACTGGATCAGACCTAAAGCCAGGACAACACTGGGTCTTGCCTAAGGCCCACATGCCCACTGCCTGGCTACTGCTGATATTCACCCAAGGCCCAGGGGCTCTTCAGTCAGCAGGTGGTGAATCCAGCCAGCCTCATGTCCTTCCCTTCAAGGTGATAAGCTCCTCTCCTTGCTGGCCCCGGGTGGGTTCCCTTCTGGCCCGGAGTGTGTCTGGAAATGTCATCTGGGAGCTAGGGCCTGGATGAGCGCATCAGGGCTCTGCCTGGCACCCTATCCTACTGTGGCTGAGCTGGTGTACAAGTTGCAGGACAAAGTCTTCTTTACTCCTCCCCCTCGTCTCCTCTAGCAGAAAGAAGAAATCTCTCCCAAAGCTGCAAGCTGCACTGCTTGGGGTTGCGGAAGGGGTGGCACAAGCGCACTACCTTAGCCACCCTGGCTGGTGTTTCACTAGGTTGTGTGCACCCCAAGTCCACTGACTTCAAGGCCAGCACAGCACCAGGGCTTTCCCAGGAGTTGCAGTCTTTGTGGCCTAGACTGCCTTTCAAGTTTATTTAAGTTTATCAAGTTTGTTTAAGCACTCTAGCACTTTAGCCCTCAGTGATGGGGCTAGTTTGAACTCAGGTTCTGACTACTGGATGGGACAGTCCCCCTCTGGCTAGGGCTGGTGCAAATGTTCCTTCCGTGGGTACTGGCTGAATTCTGCCCCATGTTGCTTTCTGCTGTGACAGGGCAGCAGTGAGTTACAATGCAAAATCTCACAATTACTGTGCTCTCCCTCCCCCAAACACACAGATTCTCTCTTGGTGTCACAAGGCTGCTGCTGGGGGATGGGGGTGGGGTGGTGTAGGCAATTCAAGACTGTCTTTCCTACCATCTTCAGTGCCTTTCTCCTTGATACGCTGTTAAAACCAGGCTCTGTGATTGCTTACCTGATATTTGTTTTTTGTGAAGGGGCTTTCTTGTATGCATAGCTGTTAATTTGGTGTTCCTGTTCAGGGAGTGGACAATTATTGCTGGAGGGTTTTATTTGGCTATCTTGCTCTGCCTCATTTCCTGACAGAATTTTTGGTTGGAGATACTTTTCAACTGGAATTTTGAATGGGCTACTTCATTGATTGTTTATGTTAATTGCAGCTGTTAAGATGTCTGATGCCTGCTTATCTTAATTTGGGATTCACCAAAAGCTATGCTTAGTAGATCAGGAGCTGAGGAAACGACTTGGGTGCAAGCAATTCATTTGGGAATTGACCTTGGAAAGCAGGGGCAGGTAAGACATAAGGATGAGAAAAGTCAATAAGGAGGAGTATTGTTGAAAAAGTTACTCCTGTGGGCACTTAGTCCTGCTGGAACCCTATCAGAGAAATCCCATGAAACACACCTTAGAACTGTCCCATGCAGGATCAAGGAAACTGGGATGTCTGTCTGCCAATTACCACCCTTTGCTGCTTGAGGACTTTACTTGGAGAATTACCTCCCTGGCACTTCGGCCCATCCCATACTCAGGCTGAACATGCTTCTCTGGCCAGAGAAAAGATTCAGGCAGAGAGACTCAGGAACTTGAGGTAGAAAGACCTCAAGCCATATGAGAACTGTCCACCAAAACTGCCATAGAACTTTGGCTTGGGCTAAGAAGTTGCAAACCTTGTGTGCATACCATTAGTAAAAATATAAAAAGCACTGACATCTCAGATCAAAAACAAAGGTAGAGACATTCTGTAGAGTAGTTGAACACCAAAAAAAAAAAAAAAGAAAAAAAGAAAAGAAAATTGATTTAAAATGTACTTAACGAAGGATATGGAGAAGATGTTAGCTGAGAATTCTAAAATTGTTCTTTTTGTATGAGGTGAAAATTTTGCAAACTTAAAATGAATTACTATTCTTCTGTAACTGCAGAATTGTTTAAAAGATCCAATTAAAAGAACAGACAGTTCCCATGTCAGACTAGACAAAGAATGTATTAGGAGCAAAAGGGAACAATGACTGTTTCTCTTAAATAAAAGAATTCTGTCATTTACCCCTCACTGGTACCAGAGTTCTCAATAATTCAATCCAATTTTGGAATAAGAGGTGTGGGCTGTCATTGTTCTGGGAGACAAGAAGAGTAGCCTCCCAGGAGAAAAACTTGAAAGGAACCAATGAACACCATCATTGACAAATGGTCTCCATATTTTCTCTGGCACTTTTTGTCCCAGCATGGTTGAGATTTATTATATTTTCAATTTGGTAAGGTTTGCTAACTAAAACACAGTTCCAGACTTAATTAGTACAGCACTCTGTAACTTTTAGATGGATGAGTTCACCTCTTAGAAATTTTTATTTTCTGAGCAAGCCTCAGACAGAAGGGACAGAGGAATAAAGCTTCTTTAGTAACTAGATGGATATAAGGCAGCTGTTCAACTGTGAGGCAAGCTGCCTGTTTAATTTTTAGAAATTAGTTGGGAGAATAAATTCTCTTTAGACTTTATTCCTACATTCACCCTGAGGTTATAATTTAGAAGCATGATTATGGTTATTTAGCATTTTTATAATAATGGAACATTAATGAATATGACTGAGAAAACACTTTTGTAAAGTAGAAAGTGCCAAAAGAGGCAGTATCTATGTAAGGAGATATGAATTGGTTGGACTGGTCTCTAAGTCAAAGATGAGGAACTTTAGTACCAGAGATGAGAGAGCCTGGAGATGAGAGGTGGGAACCAGCAACCCATTATTGATTCATGCTTCCCTAGTTAGCTACCCCTTATAGTTTTGTGTCCTCCCCCTCCCAAGACTCAGTTGCCACTGGCCTGAAGCCAAAAGCTGAAGTTTCTTGGAAGATGATGAAAAAGTTAAAAGAAGATCAGTAGGATTGGAAAGGAGTAGAAGGAGAGAAGGAAGTAAAAAGTTAGTTGGGTAGACAGAATCATTTCTTGTTGTAATAAAAATTTAAAAAACAAAAAATAACCTTAAGTGTTCATTCTCTTTAAGACCAGTTAGCCTCTATGTTACTCTCTTTACTCCTAAGCCCCACTGAATTTTATTGTCAGCATGGTGAGTACTGAGAGGAGAGGCATAAAAATGGGAAAACACTGGTTTGTTTTCTTCTCATGAAACTTACAGTTGAGTTGAAGACTCAGAAGTGTTTCTAAGTCAAGGTAGGATTATTGCAAGCAGCAGAATAGAGTTACCGAACAAGGCTTTGAAAGCACCGGGGCGAGAGGTTAAATCTGACTGCTGAGACTGGAAATTCTCTCTAGGCATAGAATTTTGAAAAAAGAAAGAAGATGAAACAAGGACCAGTTTCAGAATTTAAATCTCTAATGTATTTTAAACCAAGAGTAGTTAAATGTTAACCCTTCAAATTGGAAAAGCAATTTAATTTAATATATGAACAGGGGAGGGGAGAGATTGTTCAGAAATTTGCTTTATGGACAATAGACAATTGCTGTTTTTGTTTTCTTTTTGATGCTCGGAAGGGTTTTCTTTGCTAGTTTAACCTTATAATGTTATTTTCATATGCTTTTTCACATTAGCTTAAAAGTTGCCACGCACTCTTCTAAAAATCAGAATGGTGACTGTGAATATCACTATTTACTCTAAAGACCATCACTTATTAAACAACAAAACTTTCATTTTTCGTTGTTATGTATCCCTCACTAAAAGGCCCTCGACACATTCTCAACAGCCTCTTTATAGATCTGAGCCTGGAAACACATTTCTTCTTATATTAAGGCCCATATTTCTGACAACTTTAAATTTTTACCTTGATTTGTCACATGCATCCTACATGCACAAAATTTTAAAAAATTCTGCAAGCTTTGGATTTCCCCATATGCCGTTTTCTTTACATATCCCCTATCTCAGGATATCACTCAGCTAGACATCTGAGTGTGACCATGTTAGTGGAAAGGGGGAAGAGGAGAGGAGTTCATAGTATGAACAAAAGTTCTCTGAAAAGGAATTTCGAGGAAAGACTATTCCTGTGAACAGTTTTCAAACCAAGGAGATGCAGCCTTTAGTGCACAATGAAGATGTGTTCTAGAGAACAAAGAGAGGGTTCAGGTTTTAGAGCACAAGTTTCTGCCCAGGTTCATTTATGCAAATGAAGGAGTCAAACTTGCTTAGCTCCTATTGGTTGGTACAGGTGAGCCCTGATTGGTTGAGGCAGGTGAGCTCTGATTGGTTGGTTCAGGTGACTCTGAGGGTCCCAAAGTTGAACAGAATTTGAACAGTAGATTTTCTGGGGGTTCAGAGTTATGTGTGTGACCTCTAGACAGCAAATGGCTACTTGGCTCTATTTTAAATTTAGACCCAATGAGTCACTCGGGATTCATCTTGAAGGATTGGCTCTCTGAGGTTCACATTTGTTGACAGTAGTTTCCATGTTGTGGTGCTAATTCAGGACGTTAGCAGTCCCTGCCTTATTCTTTTCTAATCCCCTCCATGTCTCCTGTTACACCATTTTAATCCAGTTATCTTTAGAGTCATCTTAGATTTTTCCGTGCCTCATTCTTCATGCCCAATCAGCTAACTTTCATTGATTCCATTTTCTGAGTCCCTTGAATCGGGTCCTTCCTGGCCATCCCTGATTTAAGCTCCTTATTTTTAATGCAGACTACTGCAGCTTTTTTTTCAGATGGCCTCCGAGCTCCCTCCCTATCTGTCCATCAGAGCTATGCCAGAGTGCTCTAAAACCACAACACTTTTCTGTTGAAATTTCTTTAGAAACTTCTCACTTTCATGACCTTTCTTCCAACTTCAGGCTTCTTCCACAAGCCTCCCTACATGAACATCTGGCATACAAAACATTTTTGAGTTTCTCGATCGCATGTCTTTTATATGTCTCTTTGCAACCGTCTAGAACACCCATAACTTTATTCTCTTTAAGACTAATAGTGGCATCATCTCTTCTTTAAGATCTGTCCTGAGACTCCCAGAGTTGAGCTTTTTCTTTGCTCTGCCTCCTAGTGGGGCACAACTTTACAGCAGGTGTATCACGTTGTAATTGAACAGGTTGTTTTCATGCCCTTTCTCTCCACTGGTCCGTGAACTCTGAGAGCCAGGACGACTCCTGCTTATTATTGTCCTTTTCTACTTCATGAGCCCATGATCTGGCTTAGTTTATAACACATTGCTCTCTGAAGAGCTTGATGAGAGAATGACTGAATTTTTTCACACATTGTATACTTTTTGCCATGTTTTTATTTGAAGATCAGGCATTGCAGTTATTTATGATGATATTTCTTAATCAAGGTTAACTTGATTAAATCAGATTTGCTAATCAAATATTTTCCAGTGGCACAGAGATTAACAGGGCCTCCACCACAATGTTGAGGCAAAGTAGATATGTATCTATGTAAGCAGAGGCATTTTATTTAAATGCAAGGTGAAGTAATAGGTTAAAGACCATTTATTTGACTTAAGAAATCAATATTAGAGCTTAGGTGCAATATATGGCTCTGTGTAGAGAAAACTGAAAAATTAATCTTGTTATAATTTTATTAAAAAGTCAACGTGGTTGAGTGGCCCCAGAACTGGTGCACTGTGCTGCCAACATAACAGCCTTAGGAAGATACCAGTAAAAAATGGAAGCTATTAAAAGCAAACTGAGTTGATGAATTTTCCTCAATTTATAATGTAAAATTATTCTTTGTGTAGTGCTGTCTACATGATATCGGATTTTCCATTATTAGAGGATTTAAAAGCCACTTCGGACTAAAGGTTATTTACATTTCTAATTTCTCACATTATATGACGGGGCATAACTTTAAATAGTGGCCTCCCAAACATGTTTTTATAAAGGGACAATTGTTGGCTTTCTGATGAATCTTTCTTCTTTTACGTGTTTATTTTTTTCATATGCTGTATCCTCTTTGGTTCCAACTAGCAGAAATAGCCAACATTTGGAGAGTCTTTTCATCTGAGCTTCCAGCTATTTACACGGACACACACACATGCAACAGGGGCACATTTAAAAAATAAGCTATTTAACTTGATTACCTCTGTAAAGAATAAAATTAGAAAAAGAAAATTAAAAATTTTAAGAAAATAAAAACAAGCTTTTTATTGATATATAATGTATATACAAAAGAGTGCTTAAATCATAAGTATTTTTATGAATGTCTACAGATGAAATAGACCTAATGTAATCAATCAGATAAAAAAATACAACATGTCCAGTGTCTGAGAAGCCCCTTCCTCTGCATCTTTAGTCTAGATATCACCTGAGGAAGAAAACCTTGATTGTGACTTCTATCTTCATAAACTAGTTTTTCTTATTTTAAACTTTTAAAAATAAAACCACATACTATGTTGTAAACTTTTATGCTTGGTTTCTTTTACTGAAAGTTATTCTTCTATTTTTTTGGCCATAACAATAGTTTGTTATTCTTTTTTTTTTTTTTTTTATTATACTTTAAGTTCTAGGGTACATGTGCATAACGTGCAGGTTACATATGTATACATGTGCCATGTTGGTGTGCTGCACCCATCAACTCGTCAGCACCCATCAATTCATCATTTATATCAGGTATAACTCCCCAATGCAATCCCTCCCACGTCCCCCCTCCCCATGATAGGCCCCAGTGTGTGATGTTCCCCTTCCCGAGTCCAAGTGAGCTCATTGTTCAGTTCCCACCTATGAGTGAGAACATGCGGTGTTTGGTTTTCTCTTCTTGTGATAATTTGCTAAGAATGATGGTTTCCAGCTGCATCCATGTCTCTACAAAGGACGCAAACTCATCCTTTTTTATGGCTGCATAGTATTCCATGGTGTATATGTGCCACATTTTCTTAATCCAGTCTGTCACTGATGGACATTTGGGTTGATTCCAAGTCTTTGCTATTGTGAATAGTGCTGCAATAAACATACATGTGCGTGTGTCTTTATAGCAGCATGATTTATAATCCTTTGGGTATATACCCAGTAATGGGATGGCTGGGTCATATGGGACTTCTAGCTCTAGATCCTTGAGGAATCGCCACACTGTTTTCCACAATGCTTGAACTAGTTTACATTCCCACCAACAGTGTAAAAGTGTTCCTATTTCTCCACATCCTCTCCAACACCTGTTGTTTCCTGATTTTTTAATGATTGCCATTCTAACTGGTGTGAGATGGTATCTCATTGTGGTTTTGATTTGCATTTCTCTGATGGCGAGTGATGATGAGCATTTTTTCATGTGTCTGTTGGCTGTATGAATGTCTTCTTTTGAGAAATGTCTGTTCATATCCTTTGCCCACTTTTTGATGGGGTTGTTTGTTTTTTTCTTGTATATTTGTTTGAGTTCTTTGTAGATTCTGGAAATGAGCCCTTTGTCAGATGAGTAGATTGCAAAAATTTTCTCCCATTCTGTAGGTTGCCTGTTCACTCTGATGGTAGTTTCTTTTGCTGTGCAGAAGCTCTTTAGTTTAATGAGATCCCATTTGTCAATTTTGGCTTTTGCTGCCGTTGCTTTTGGTGTTTTAGACATGAAGTCCTTGCCCGTGCCTATGTCCTGAATGGTACTACCTAGATTTTCTTCTAGGGTTTTTATGGTATTAGGTCTAACATTTAAGTCTCTAATCCATCTTGAATTAATCTTCGTATAAGGAGTAAGGAAAGGATCCAGTTTCAGCTTTCTACTTATGGCTAGCCAATTTTCCCAGCACCATTTATTAAATAGGGAATCCTTTCCCCATTTCTTGTTTTTCTCAGGTTTGTCAAATATCAGATGGTTGTAGATGTGTGGCATTATTTCTGAAGGCTCCGTTCTGTTCCATTGGTCTATATCTCTGTTTTGGTACCAGTACCATGCTGTTTTGGTTACTGTAGCCTTGTAGTATAGTTTGAAGTCAGGTAGCGTGACGCCTCCGGCTTTGTCCTTTTGACTTAGGATTGTCTTGGCAATACGGGCTCTTTTTTGGTTCCATATGAACTTTAAAGCAGTTTTTTCCAATTCGGTGAAGAAACTCATTGGTAGCTTGATGGGGATGGCATTGAATCTATAAATTACCTTGGGCAGTATGGCCATTTTCACAATATTGATTCTGCCTATCCATGAGCATGGTATGTTCTTCCATTTGTTTGTGTCCTCTTTGATTTCACTGAGCAGTGGTTTGTAGTTCTCCTTGAAGAGGTCCTTTACATCCCTTGTAAGTTGGATTCCTAGGTATTTTATTCTCTTTGAAGCAATTGTGAATGGAAGTTCATTCCTGATTTGGCTCTCTGCTTGTCTGTTACTGGTGTATAAGAATGCTTGTGATTTTTGCACATTAATTTTGTATCCTGAGACTTTGCTGAAGTTGCTTATCAGCTTAAGAAGATTTTGGGCTGAGACGATGGGGTTTTCTAAATACACAATCATGTCATCTGCAAACAGGGACAATTTGACTTCCTCTTTTCCTAACTGAATACCCTTGATTTCTTTCTCTTGCCTGATTGCCCTAGCCAGAACTTCCAACACTATGTTGAATAGGAGTGGTGAGAGAGGGCATCCCTGTCTTGTGCCAGTTTTCAAAGGGAACTTTTCCAGTTTTTGCCCATTCAGTATGATATTAGCTGTGGGTTTGTCATAAATAGCTCTTATTATTTTGAGGTACGTTCCATCAATACCGAATTTGTTGAGCGTTTTTAGCATGAAGGGCTGTTGAATTTTGTCAAAAGCCTTTTCTGCATCTATTGAGATAATCATGTGGTTCTTGTCTTTGGTTCTGTTGATATGCTGGATTACGTTGATTGATTTGCGAATGTTGAACCAGCCTTGCATCCCAGGGATGAAGCCCACTTGATCATGGTGGATAAGCTTTTTGATGTGCTGCTGAATCCGGTTTGCCAGGATTTTATTGAGGATTTTTGCATCGATGTTCATCAGGGAGATTGGTCTAAAATTCTCTTTTTTTGTTGTGTCTCTGCCAGGCTTTGGTATCAGGATGATGCTGGCCTCATAAAATGAGTTAGGGAGGATTCCCTCTTTTTCTATTGATTGGAATAGTTTCAGAAGGAATGGTACCAGCTCCTCCTTGTACCTCTGGTAGAATTCAGCTGTGAATCCATCTGGTCCTGGGCTTTTTTTGGTGGGTAGGCTATTAATTGTTGCCTCAATTTCAGAGGCTGCTATTGGTCTATTCAGGGATTCAACTTCTTCCTGGTTTAGTCTTGGAAGAGTGTACGTGTCCAGGAAATTATCCATTTCTTCTAGATTTTCTAGTTGATTTGCGTAGAGGTGTTTATAGTATTCTCTGATGGTAGTTTGTATTTCTGTGGGGTCGG
>NC_045438.1:144225543-144247702 GCF_002776525.5 Piliocolobus tephrosceles
AAAAACCAACTCCTGGATTCATTGATTTTTTGGAGGGTTTTTTGTGTCTCTATCTCCTTCAGTTCTGCTCTGATCTTAGTTATTTCTTGCCTTCTGCTAGCTTTTGAATGTGTTTGCTCTTGCCTCTCTAGTTCTTTTAATTGTGATGTTAGAGTGTCAATTTTAGATCTTTCCTGCTTTCTCTTGTGGGCACTTAGTGCTATAAATTTCCCTCTACATACTGCTTTAAATGTGTCCCAGAGATTCTGGTATGTTGTATCTTTGTTCTCATTGGATTCAAAGAACATCTTTATTTCTGCTTTCATTTCGTTATGTACCCAGTAGTCATTCAGGAGCAGGTTGTTCAGTTTCCATGTAGTTGAGCGGTTTTGATCGAATTTCTTAGTCCTGAGTTCTAGTTTGATTGCACTGTGGTCAGAGAGACAGTTTGTTATAATTTCTGTTCTTTTACATTTGCTGAGGAGTGCTTTACTTCCAATTATGTGGTCAATTTTGGAATAAGTGTGATGTGGTGCTGAGAAGAATGTATATTCTGTTGACTTGGGGTGGAGAGTTCTATAGATGTCTATTAGGTCCGCTTGGTGCAGAGATGAGTTCAATTCCTGGATATCCTTGTTAACTTTCTGTCTCGTTGATCTGTCTAATGTTGACAGTGGAGTGTTGAAGTCTCCCATTATTATTGTATGGGAGTCTAAGTCTCTTTGTAAGTCTCTAAGGACTTGCTTTATGAATCTGGGTGCTCCTGTATTAGGTGCATATATATTTAGGATAGTTAGCTCTTCTTGTTGGATTGATCCCTTTACCATTATGTAATGGCCTTCTTTGTCTCTTTTGATCTTTGATGGTTTAAAGTCTGTTTTATCAGAGACTAGGATTGCAACCCCTGCTTTTTTTTGTTCTCCATTTGCTTGGTAGATCTTCCTCCATCCCTTTATTTTGAGCCTATGTATGTCTCTGCATGTGAGATGGGTCTCCTGAAGACAGCAGACTGATGGGTCTTGACTCTTTATCCAGTTTGCCAGTCTGTGTCTTTTAATTGGAGCATTTAGTCCATTTACATTTAAGGTTAATATTGTTATGTGTGATCTTGATCCTGCCATTATGATATTAACTGGTTATTTTGCTCATTAGTTGATGCAGTTTCTTCCTAGGCTCGATGGTCTTTACATTTTGGCATGTTTTTGCAGTGGCTGGTACCGGTTGTTCCTTTCCATGTTTAGGGCTTCCTTCAGGGTCTCTTGTAAGGCAGGCCTGGTGGTGACAAAATCTCTAAGCATTTGCTTATCTGTAAAGAATTTTATTTCTCCTTCACTTATGAAACTTAGTTTGGCTGGATATGAAATTCTGGGTTTAAAATTCTTTTCTTTAAGAACGTTGAATATTGGCCCCCACTCTCTTCTGGCTTGTAGAGTTTCTGCCGAGAGATCTGCTGTCAGTCTGATGGGCTTCCCTTTGTGGGTAACCCGACCTTTCTCTCTGGCTGCCCTTAAGATTTTTTCCTTCATTTCAACTTTGGTGAATCTGGCAATTATGTGTCTTGGAGTTGCTCTTCTGGAGGAGTATCTTTGTGGCGTTCTCTGTATTTCCTGAATTTGAATGTTGGCCTGCCCTGCTAGGTTGGGGAAGTTCTCCTGGATGATATCCTGTAGAGTGTTTTCCAATTTGGTTCCATTTTCCCCCTCACTTTCAGGCACCCCAATCAGACGTAGATTTGGTCTTTTGACATAATCCCATACTTCTTGCAGGCTTTGTTCATTTCTTTTTCTTCTTTTTTCTTTTGGTTTCTCTTCTCGCTTCATTTCATTCATTTGATCCTCAATCGCTGATACTCTTTCTTCCAGTTGATCGAGTCGGTTACTGAAGCTTGTGCATTTGTCACGTATTTCTCGTGACATGGTTTTCATCTCTGTCATTTCGTTTATGACCTTCTCTGCATTAATTAGTCTAGCTGTCAATTCTTCCACTTTTTTTTCAAGATTTTTAGTTTCTTTGCGCTGGGTACGTAATTCCTCCTTTAGCTCTGAGAGGTTTGATGGACTGAAGCCTTCTTCTCTCATCTCATCAAAATCATTCTCTGACCAGCTTTGATCCGTTGCTGGCGATGGGCTGTGCTCCTTTGCAGGAGGAGATGCGCTCTTATTTTTTGAATTTCCAGCTTTTCTGCCCTGCTTTTTCCCCATCTTTGTGGTTTTATCTGTCTCTGGTCTTTGATGATGGTGACGTACTGATGGGGTTTTGATATAGGTGTCCTTCCTGTTTGATAGTTTTCCTTCTGACAGTCAGGACCCTCAGCTATAGGTCTGTTGGAGATTGCTTGAGGTCCACTCCAGACCCTGTTTGCCTGGGTATCAGCAGCAGAGGTTGCAGAAGATAGAATATTGCTGAACAGCGAGTGCACCTGTCTGATTCTTGCTTTGGAAGCTTCCTCTCAGGGGTGTACTCCACCCTGTGAGGTGTGGGGTGTCAGACTGCCCCTAGTGGGGGATGTCTCCCAGTTAGGCTACTCAGGGGTCAGTGACCCACTTGAGCAGGCAGACTGCCCCTTCTCAGATCTCAACCTCCGTGTTGGGAGATCCCCTGCTTTCTTCAAAGCTGTCAGACAGAGTCGTTCGCGTTTCACAGGCTTCTACTCCTTTAGCTGAGCCCTGTCCCCAGAGGCGCAGTCTACAGAGACAAGCAGGTTTCCTTGAGCTGCTGTGAGCTCCACCCAGTTCCAGCTTCCCGGCGGCTTTAGTTACCTACTTAAGCCTCAGCGATGGCGGGCGCCCCTCCCCCAGCCTCGCTGCTGCCTTGCGGTTAGATTGCCGCAGACTGCTGTGTTAGCAAGGAGAGAGGCTCCGTGGGCGTGGGACCTTCCCGGCCAGGTGTGGGATACAATCTCCGGTGTGCCGGTGTTACAGCGCAGTATTGGGGTGGGAGTTACCCGATTTTCCAGGTGTTGTGTGTCTCAGTTCCCCTGGCTAGGAAAAGGGACTCCCTTCCCCCTCGCGCTTCCCAGGTGAGGCGATGCCTCGCCCTGCTTCAGCTCTCGCTGGTCGGGCTGCAGCAGCTGACCAGCACCGATTGTCCGGCACTCCCGAGTGAGATGACCCCAGTACCTCAGTTGAAAATGCAGAAATCGCTGGTCTTCTGTGTCGCTCGCGCTGGGAGTTGGAGACTGAAGCTGCTCCTATTCGGCCATCTTGCTCCGCCCTCTAGTTTGTTATTCTTATATAGCAGCATGGGACTCCATGTGTGACTGTACCCTACTTTGTGCAGTCCGCAGTTGTCTGAGTTTTGTGTTGTTTCCAGTTTGGGGCTTGAATGAGTAGTGCTGCTATAAACGGTTTTTCTATTTTCCTTTAGTCAGCATGTGTATTTCTGTTGAATTGCTGGGCCACATGATTTGCATACTTCATCTTTAGTAGATACTGACAAACACTGTTCCAAAGAGGTCATACTAGTTCACACTCCTGAAAGCCATGTATGAAAATTCAAGTTGCTGCACAGCCTCACCAACACTCATTCTTGTCAGTTAAAAGAAAAATTTAGCCATTCTAGCAGATGAGTAGTGGCATCTCACTGTGGTTTTAATTTCCATTTCCTGTTGAATAATGATAATTTGAATACTTTTTCATATATCTTTTGGCCATTCTGAGGTGCTTTTTAGTAAAGCTCCTATTCAAGTCTCATGTCCATTTTTCTGTTGTATTGTCTGCCTTTTTCATATTGATTTGTAAGAGTTATTTGTGATTCCTTTATTGAATACATGTATCAAAAATATCTTTTCCCATTCTGTGGCTTGTCTTATCACTTTCTGAATGACTTTTTTTGTGTAGGACAGAAGTCCAGAAGTCTTTAATCTTAACAAAGTATAATTTATTAACTTTTCCTTTAGGATTAGTGTTTTTCCTATGTTTTCTTCTGGAAGCTTGTTTCCCCTTTTTTTGTTTTTTTCAGTGCTATGACTCAGATATAAACTTATTTTACCTTCTACTTTTAAAGCTACAATCTGTCTGGAATTGGCTTTTATGCATGGTGTGAAGTAGGGGTCAAGATTAGTTTTTCTCCATGTGAGTGTCTAGTTGATGCTGTACAATTTGTTGAAAATGCCACAATACTCCCTCTGCATTGTGATGTCACCTTTGTCTTAACTTACATATTTATCTATATGTGAATCTGTTTCTGTTCTCTCTATACTGGTCCCTTGGTCTGTTGTCTGTCTATGTGCTGCACTGCCTTAATTATTTTAGCTTTATCATCCTTATGTCTTGATACCAGGTGGTATAAATCCTTCAGCATATTCAGTTCTTCTTTAAGATTTCCTTCTTTATTCTAGGTCCTTTTTATTTCATATACATTTTAGAATCAACTTCCTAATTTCCCAGTTTCCCCCAAAACACTTGCTGGGATTATGATTGGGACTAAATTAAATATATAGATCAATCTTTAAAATACTGAGCATTAATGTCCTTTCTGTATCTGTCAAAATGATTTTTTTTTTTTTTGGTAATGTGAATTATATTGATTTTTGGGATATCAAACTAACCTTGCATTTCTGGAACCAATTGGCTGTGATAGTTTATTTTTTTGATACCTGACTGATGTAGCCATTTAGACCTGGAGTTTTTGTTATGTGATGGTTTTAATTTCAGGTCTGACTTAGCCTATATTAAGTTGAGGAGTGCACTGAATGCCTATCACTTTCACATCATTGTAAAACAAATTTTAAATAAAATCATTTTAAGTTGGGGATGTACTATGCAGCCATGTGCTACATAACAATCTTTTAGTTAATGATCACATATATGGCAGTGGCCCAATAAGACTACAATGGAGATGAAAAATTTCTATTGCCTAGTGATGTTGTAGCCATCATAATGTCATGGCACAATACATTAGTCATGTGTTTGTGGTGACGCAGGTGTAAACAATAAACAAATTTATTGTGCTGCCAGTCGTATAAAAGCACAAATAATTAAGAATAGTACATAATACCTGATAATTATAATAGATAACTCTACTACTTGTTTATTTACTATGCTATATTTTTATTGTTAATTTAGACTGTATTCCTATTTATAAAAAAAGTTATAGGTAGAACAGTCTCAGGTAGGTGTTTCAGGAGGTATCCAAAAGAGGGCATTGTTATCATAGAAGGTGACAGCTCCAGTTGCATTATTGCCCCTGAAGACCTTCCAGTGGGACAGTGATGTTGATGATCCAGCTCTTGTGTAGGCCTAGGCTCATGTGTGTGTTTGTGTCTTAGTTTTTAACAAAAAGTTTTAAAAATTAAACAAAATTTAAATAGAAAAAGCTTATAGAATAGGAATATAAATAAAATATATTTTTGTACAGCTGTACAATGTGTGCTTTGTTACAAAGAGTCAAAAAGTTAAAAAATTAAGAAGTTTATAACAAAGTTACAGTAAGCTAAGGTTAATTTATGATTGAAGAAATAAGTTATTTTAATAAATTTAGTGTAGCCTAAGTATACATCATTTATAAAGTCTACCATAGTGTACAGTAATGTCCTAGGACTTTACCTTCACTCTCCACTGACCCACTGACTCAGAGCAAATTCCAGTCCTGCAAGCTCCATTCATGGTAAATGCTCTATATAGATAACCATTTTAAATCTTTTATACCAATGTTTTTTTTTTTTCTTTTCCCCTGTACTTTTTCTATGTTTAGAAGCACAAGTAGTTACCATTGTGTTACAGTTGCCTACAGTACTCAGTATAGTAGCATGCTGTATAGGTTTGTAGTGTAGGAGCAATAGGCTATACCACATACCCTAGTTGTGTAATAGGCTATTCCATCTAGGTTTGTGTAAGTGCACTCTGATATTGACACAACAATGAAATCGTCTAACAATGCATTTCTCAGATCAGATCCCTGTTAAATGATCCATGTCTGTATTTACATTTTTTCCAGCATCAGTTTTGATACATTATGTTTGTAAATTTCATTTCACATAAATTTTAAAATGTGTGTAAAGGTATTCTTTATATCTTCTTTTAAAAGAAAATGTCTGTAGGATCTATAGTAATGTACTATTTTTATTCTCACATTTGTATTTTATGCTTTCTTTTTTTATAATCAGTTTAACTTTTGACTTAGATTTTTCTGTATTGTACATTTGTTTTATTTTTGCATTTTATGTCTAACCTTATATTTATTTCCTTTCTTCAGCTTTCTTTGAGTTTGACTTATTCTTTTTCTATCTTCTGGAAATGGATAGAGCATCAATCTTTAGCCCTTGTTTTTTCCCTAATATTACATTTAAGCCCATGAATTTCCCTCTTATCACAGCTTTAGCTATATCCAACATGTTTTGGTTTGTCTTATTTTCATTATTTATGTAAAATGTTTTGAAATTTCCCATGTCATTTTTTCTTTGACCCAGGGTTATTTAGAATGGCGTTACTTAGTTTCAGACCAGCTTGACATTTTCTGGTGTTCCTTTTGTTGTTCATTTCTAGCTTAATTCCACTGTGGTGAGAGAACAAATAATTTTAGTCTCTTTGTATTGTTGAGACTTGTATTATGGCTCAGCATAGGGTGAAATTTGGTAACAATTCCAGAGGTACTTGAAGAATGTTTTTGTGTTATCACTGCTGAGAGCTCTGCCAGTGTTTTTGTCAATTAGGTCAGATTTCTTTGATTTTGTACTTCGGTTTTGAAACGGCTCCAGGCTCATCCTCCCCTCACCGTCCTCTTTCTACCTTTTTCCTCATTACATCTCTTTGCCCTCTTGCTTGCTTTTACCAGAGCTTCCTCTTTTGATCTAGCTGCTTTTTGATCCATACATGTTTTCACATGATTTCATTTGGCTGTCTTCCCCTTAAAATTCTGGTTTCAGTCATTGCCCCTTTTCCCTTTTGTTCTGTAGCTTTGCTCAGCAGGTCAGCACGGTCTTCTTTGTGTCCTTTAGACCTTATTTGTTAAAGGAGCCTATCAGATAGCTCCATCAGCAGGCATTCATTAGCACATGTTATGGGAATTTTGAAATACCTGACATTGTTCACTCAAGGGGCTTGTGAGCTGGCTGGAAATTATAGGATAGTTAAATATACAGATTTAATAGTAGCACAAGGTAGTATATAATATGAACTCTGTGTGTGTCGTAGGGTAGAAGAAGGTGCAGTCACTTGGGCTGGAATGGCTTTGTAGGGAACTTGGTATTTGGTCTGAAATCAAAAGATGGGAAATAGGGAATTTGCAGAATAAAAATTCAGCAACAGGAAAACTTAACTACTTTGTGTTTGTATTTCATAAATTACTTCGCCTGGAGAGGACGCTATGAGTGCACCAAGTAGTAGTGGCGTGGTCCATAGAGGTAGGCTGGGACTATGTCATAAAGAGCCTGAAATGCCAAGCTATTATATTTAGACATCGTTCTGCAGCTACAGAGGCAAGGGATTGGAGATGATGAATATGTGCACAGGGATTTGGTGTGGTGAATGTAACATTTTTGGGAAAATTATCTGATGGTTATATACAGAATATAATTGGAAGGAGTTCAGTAAAATCCTGAAAAAATTATGTGATTTGAGATAATGTGCATAGAAAGATTATAACAGATGAATACAGAGTCTTAGGAGAAGGGAGTTGATTCACCTAATAATGCTTAAGAAATACAGCCTAGGTTTTTAAGAGACCAGCAGTGCTGTGGATAGAAATAGAGACATAGGGAGGCAGAGCAGACTTCAGACACAGGTGTCAGACTGTGCCCAAGACCAGAGAGCTGAAGCCACACTGCAGAGGTGAGGTTTAGCTTAGGCAGACTCTGCAACTGAAAAGAGCACAGGTGTCAGGAGGTGTCAAGATGGTGGATGGAAGGGTTCTCTGGGATGGAAAGGTCCCAGAGTTCTCTCTAAGATAGCAGAATTTCAGGAGGTTTGTGAGGACTTAGGGGCTAGCCATAACAGCTGTGGAAGCCAATGTAACCTAACATTGCTGTCCAAACTTATAATCTCTAAAGTAACAGACCAAAATCGATTAACAATAATAATAGCACTATTAAGGAAAAGCACAACAAGCTCTCAAACCACAAGTGAAATTCATTTGTGCCCTTTGGGGTTCACTGTTAAAAGAATAAGCTATTCTTCATGTATCCCCCCGTTTTGAAGGTTTCCCTGAAACTGTCCAGTTTTGCCTCAACCAAGGCGATTTGCTAGGAAACAGGAGAGAATTCTAAACTCCAATTAGCCAGTGCTATTGGAGATTAATAACACTTTAGACCTGCTGGAAGCGACTTCACATCTAAGCTTCTTCGTACTGTGTCATAGCAACAATTTACAAATTTTAATAATAGATGTCCTGTTTGAGAAATTACCTTTCCTTGTGCTATGGGAGGTTTTATGATTAGACTATACCTCTTTCCTTGCAGTTGTTTTCAAGGCATTTATGTTACCATTTTTGCTTATCAGTAATGGTTCAAAACTTTTCTAACACAGAGCAATTAATATCTGTCAGTAGAAATAAATTACATTTTTCATCGCTTGTGACACACTCTCAAATGCTGTTTGAAAGTGCCATAATTATGCATCATCATGCTATGTAATTTTGGTGCCTGGTGTAGGAGTGCTTTAGGGGTATGATTTATATTTTCTGTTTTTTTTTTTTTTTTCCTGAATTAATAGGATAGGTGTAAGGATTAGGATGTAAGTTGGAAAATGATACTTTGCAGAATAGTTTGTATTATTTCTGTTCTTCTAAAGCAGTCTGTCTTTTAGAATTGTTAATATATTTTATAAATATATTTGTGTATGCAGATTGTGTATATTATAATGTTACCACCAGTAACTTTTGCCTTATAGCACTAGAAGGGACAACATGCTTTTAGAAATTGAATGCATAGAATATATGAATGTTCTGAACATATTTTTCATTGCCATAAGGAAGAAGTAGATAATATTTACAAAATTTTTACCTCTGTAGGATCCTTGTCATTTAAACACAGCAGGCCCACCCTAGTGCTCTGTCTTAGCCGTGATTACTGGCCACAAATGAGGGCCTATGACAGACAGAGCACCCAGGCCATCTTCTGCTTATTTTTGACCCCATTCTCTTCTCCTTTGGCCATGCAACCTGGTGTTGACAGTTGATTTTAGCCTGGTGCTTTTAGGTTACCGATTTGTACTCACCTCTGGCTTAATAGATTCCAACTTGCCTGGAGGCTCTTGCCAGTTGTCTTCTACCACTCACTGCTGACCTCTGACTCAGTCCAGTGAGAGATGATGAGAAGGGTCAGAGGATGGGGGAGGGAGGCTGCCAGAACCGGGGTAAGAAATAAAAAAGGACTGGAGCCTACTAATTAAACCTCAAATTGCAATTGTGCTTAAAGCGCATACTGCTCTCATCAGTGGCTAATTGATGAGCCCACTACTATGTTCGGTCATTGCTACCTGGTAGCCATTCTTAAAGTGAGCAATATATTTCATTCTATTAGACTATAATCAGCCATTCCCTTCTGAAACAGTGAAGAAGAGCTTTAACTTTAAATTTACAACTCAAATAATATTGCTACTTCAATATGGCTATTATAAAGAGGAATGGAGTCAGGGAGGGACCACACTCACTCGACAAGTCTTTGCAGAATATCTACCATCCCCAAACAAAGTGCTAATGGTATGATATTCCTGAGAAATGCAATTAGGAGACGTGGTTTTCAAAATAATGCACAATGATTACAATTAAATCTGTCTTTACTCCTCATCTCTTAATGTTTTTATTTTTTAATTTTACACTTTTAGTTGGATTTATTTAGGTTTAGCTAAAATACACATAAGAGTATAGGAGATAGAAACCTAAAATATGGGAATTTTGTGCAACCAATGCATCTTTGCCTTATCTTGAAACTTCTGAAATTATCAAAGGCTACATTACTGTATATCATAGCAGCACAGCTGTGAGCAAAGCTGGGGCTTTTCTATTTTAAAATGTTAGAAGAGAAAGTGTATTGAATTTTTCAATTGAATTTAAGAAAGGTGTCAGTGAATAGAGACTTGTCTTCTTACATGGGACTCAAACTATCAGATCCCCAAATAGAATTTTAGCAATTAATACTAGTTAAATGGGTTTCAGCAAGTCAAACCTATCTCCACAGAGCTATGATTGTAGTATATTTTTAATTATGGAAGCATTAAAAACAATCAGCTCACATTAACTTTTAAAATAGAATTATAAAGCAGAGCCTTTCACTCTGCTAATTCCTTTGTTTAGGGAGTCATCAGGTATTAAGTGAGTCATTTTAGAATGAGTGGCTTATTGTAAGAGTTTTAATATATTAAATAAGAATAACAGAAATCAAAGTAGAAAGAACCTTGGAAATTATAGTCACCTCACTTGACACTTGGTATTTCATTTAGAAAACAAATACCTAAAATTATTAAATACAAAAAAGAAACTAAAGCTGCTCACTGGATGGGGCATTGGTAATTGGTAGTTATGGTTGTAAAGGAGTAAGGGCATTAGGTTAATTGGCATAATGTGAAAACAGATGCTTTATATTTTCAAACATCTTGTTAGTGATTCCCTATTGAGCTTCCTTTTTAATTTAATATTTATGCAGGAGTTCATATTTTGAAAATGTTTATAGTCGTTTTAATTTGTTGTGTCTTTTATATGAGGTAGGTCAGTGCATTTTTTCATATGGGTAAGTCATCATTTAATAGATGGAGTACTTGTTATGTAGTAAACAGATGTTTCTGCCCTTGAGGGAATTACAAATTAAATTTACCTCTTAGTATCTTACTATTCCAAAAGGTCTTACCTTTGCTTAATCACATATATCCTGCCAGCAAAACTGGTTTTCAGAAAATTGTGTCCCAAAATAATACTAATAGTTACCATTGATTCAGGACATCCTATGTGCTAGGCAGTATACTGAGTTCTTTGTGCATGTTGTATAATTTAATTTTCATAACAGTGCCATGAAGCAGCTACTATCTCAGTTTTACAGATAAGGAATCGGGGCTTGAAGAGGTTCAGACCATGTACGTTGTGTGTGAAGTTCTAGAGCTGGTAAGTGAAGAAGTTAATGTTTGAAACACCTGCTGCCCTGCCCTGCACTGTACAGTGTCCTGTGGTAACAACGGTGGCTACATTTGTTGAGCAGCTGCCTGATGGTGGTGGTCTACCAAGAACTTCACAGCATATTTTCCTTTACAATTTTAGGTATTTTATTCCAATCTATTTTAGGTATTTTATTCCAATCTACAGATGCAGAAACTGAGCTGAAGAGCAGTTAAAGAACATTAGAACATTCTATTTATTTATTAATTTTTAAAAATATTTTTGAGACAGAGATTTGCTCTTGTTGCCCAGGCTGGAGTGTAATGACACAATCTCGGCTCACTGCAACTTCTGCCTCCCAAGTTCAAGTGATTCTCCTGCCTCAGCCTCCTGAGAAGCTGGGATTACAGGTACCCGCCACCATACCCAGCTAATTTTTGCATTTTTAGTAGAGACAGGGTTTCACCACGTTGGCCAGGCTGATCTTGAACTCCTGACCTCAGGTGATCCACCCTCCTCGGCCTCCCAAAGTGCTGGAATTACAGGCGTGAGCCACTGCATCCGGCCAAGAACATTTTTAAGAGTATACAGCTATGAAGAAACGTAGTTTCAAAATAGAGTGCTCTGCCTCCATAGTCTGTTGATGTACCTATATTCCAAACTGCTCCCCTTTCAATATTTTTTCATGTGCGTGATAAGGATATATAACCAATCTGAATTGAAAGGAGCTCAGAACATATCAGTGAGTGATTGAATGGTGTTTTATTCAGAAAGTTTGTTTGGAGTATTTCTTTTTCTCAATATGTTCTTCCCTTCTTAGCCTACCCCATCTTCAGTGTAGTCCATCGCTAGATGACTAGGGCCCTCAAACCGTTTCTTGTTCCTTACCCTTCCAATACAATTATATGTTGAAAAGCCTACAGTAAGTTCAATTGCACTAAGTTCCAAACAATAATGTCTTTTAATTCTTCCCCAAGTTATGAGTATTTGCTGTGATTTTATATATATATATATATATATTTTTTTTTTTTTTTTTCAAGAAAACAAGGTCTTGCTCTATCACTGAGGCTGGAGTGCAGTAGCACAATCATGGATCAGTCCCCAGATGCTTAAATCAAACTACCTTAACTGATACACCGCAGCCTCAACACTCTGGGCTCAAGCAATCCTTTGCTTGGATAACTTTAGTGGAATTCCAAGTAGTGGGTACTGGCTGGAGATTTTCCTGTGGTCTTTGGGGATTCCTCAAAACATAGCAGTAGTTGACTCCCTTTACATATGTTAAGAGCAGCCTGAGTCTTAGCAAACTGCTTTACAGGGTGTTTTCATCTCTTTTGGGGTTACCTTTTTCTGTGGGTATACACTTCTGATTTTACAATGAAAATTAGAAAATGGGACTCATTTCACAATAGTTCTTCTTTACTTAGTTATATATGCTTCATGAAGCAAAACAAGAGGAAGCTTTTATGTGGGTATTGGAAACACAAGAGTTAATTAAAACAACAGCAACCCTCTGTCTTTCCCATTTACCAAGTTAAGACGTGTCATTATCTGGGCCGGGCGCGGTGGCTCACACCTGTAATCCCAGCACTTTGGGAGGCTGAGGTAGGTGGATCATTTGAGGTCAGGAGTTTGAGACCAACCTGGCCAACATGGTGAAACTCTGTCTCTACTAAAAATGCAAAAATTAGCTGGACATAGTGGCTGGCGACTGTAATCCCAGCGACTAGGGAGGCTGAGGCAGGAGAATCACTTGAACCTAGGAGGCAGTGGTTGCAGTGAGCCGAGATCAAACTCCAGCTTGGGTGACAGAGTGAGACTCCATCTCAAAAAAAAAAAAAAAAAAAAAAAAAAAAAAAAAAAAAAAGACTTGTCATTATCTAAAACAGATCTTTTTTTTTTTTTTTTTTGAGACGGAGTCTGGCTCTGTCGCCCGGGCTGGAGTGCAGTGGCCGGACCTCAGCTCACTGCAAGCTCTGCCTCCCGGGTTTACGCCATTCTCCTGCCTCAGCCTCCCAGGTAGCTGGGACTACAGGCACCCGCCACCTCGCCCGGCTAGTTTTCTGTATTTTTCAGTAGAGACGGGGTTTCACCGTGTTAGCCAGGATGGTCTCGATCTCCTGACCTCGTGATCCGCCCGTCTCGGCCTCCCAAAGTGCTGGGATTACAGGCTTGCGCCACCGCGCCCGGCCTAAAACAGATCTTAAAATGAGATTCATTAAGTGAATACCATCTAAGATGAAGTATAATTTAAATGGATTGGGGAATTTATTTTATTTTCTCTAAAATTTTACCACTAAAGATCTAGTCATTTGGAATAATAGACATTTTTTGAAAATAAAAATAACCCTTGAAGAGTAAACATAGTATATCATTTCATGATTTGTACCTATCTTCTGGAAAAATATTCAGCTTGCTTTCTTAGAATTTGGCTTGATGGGATTTTATTTATTTATTTTTATTTATTTATTTATTTTTTACCTCTATTGTCTGTTGCTTTTTGGTAATTTCCTTAAATCTATCCTCCAGGCTGGGCGCGGTGACTTATACCTGTAATCCCTTAAACCCAGGAGGTGCAGGTTGCAGTGTGCCACTGCACTCCAGCCTGGGCAACAGAGTGAGGCTCTGTCTCAAAAAAAAAAATAAAAATAAAAATAAATTTTAAAAAATCTATCCTACCGGATCACTAATAAATATTCTCTTCAGCTGGGATTAGCTATTTCATCTGTCCATTTGGTATTTAGTCCTTCCATTGAATTTTTAATTTCAATGACAGTATTTTTCATTTCTATAGTTCTAGTAGACACTTTTTCAAATTTGCCAGTTTTTGTTTATGCTGTTGGTTTCTTTCAGTATTGTTTGTTTTCTTTGATCTCTCTAATCATTTTAATGCATTTTTTAGTATTTCTTTTAAAATTGTTCTTTCTACTGTTCTCTAAATGCTAATTCTCTTTGTTGTGTCTACACATCATATGTAAATTTAATCTTCAACTGGAAGTCTTATTTGTTTTGCTAAGACAGTCTTGTGTGTCTAGGATAAGGACACATCCCTTCAGAGTATTTTTCATTTGCTTCAGGTGAGGCCATGGGAACTTTCCTGGCTTGGGACCAGGTTTTATGGTTAATGTCTTAGCTGGAGTTTTCTTGACCACTTGACTAGTATAAGCAGAACTTACAGCCTTTCTCACAGTACATGGTTGAAGCTTTGATTTCTCAAAGACTCCAGAGAGATGCCAAGTTTTCTTGCTACTTTCTGGTCTAGTGGACAACTGGCATTTTTCAGACATCTGGAACCCCTGGAATGGACCCAGGAATGGACCCCTGAAATGGAACCACTCCACTTGTGGACCTTAAAATCCTAGCTCCCAGCCCCTCGAACCTAAATTTCTGTCCATTTCCCGTTGAAGCACTGAGATTGCCCTTTCTTTTGAGCTCAGCTATGAATGAAACTTTTTGAGATGCAGTCTGCCTCTGTCACTGAGGCTGGAGTGGAGTGGCATGATCTCAGCTCACTGCAGCCTCCATCTCCCGGGTCCAAGTGATTCTCATGCCTCAGCCACCTGAGTAGCTGGGATTACAGGAGCAGCCACCACACCCAGCTAATTTTTGTATTTTTAGTAGAGTCAGGGTTTCACCATGTTGGTCGGGCTGGTCTCGAACTCCTGGCCTTGAGTGATCTGTCCACCTCGACCTCCCAAAGTGCTGGGATTACAGATGTGAGCCAACATGCCCAGCCAAATAAAACTCTTGAGTTCACATTTTGTTTGCATTTTTGGGTATTTGTACCTGGAGAGGGTCTGTGTCACCTCAGTCCATTATGCTACTTTACATTTCAGCTACATAAGATTTGCATTGAGGGATTTTGTCAGAGTTTTCACATGGAGGAAAGAATGTTGTGGAACACAGACCACTGCCAGGGAAAGTCAGGCTTGGGCACCCAGGGGGAGCTGACAGGCTCTAGGGGAGGGAGACAAAGGGCAGTGGCCTTTAAGGTGGGGAATGGAGAGGAAAAGTAGGAGAAAGCACAGGGACCAGGTCTGGGAGGTGGCAGAGACCAATCGCATGCTCTTACCCAAGGGTGATTCTGCCCTTGCCCGCCAGATGCAGAATTTGTTTTTCTCACTGAACATGGTGACATTTACCCAGCCAGATCAAATGAAGGAGAGTCTTGGGCCCCAGAGGCGGCTGTGTGAGCTTCCCTCATGGTTGAAAGGTCAGGGTGATTTCTACCCATCTCAGGTAATTTTGCAGTGGGTACATTTTCTGCCCTTTCCCCACCGTCCCTGATTTATTTTGAAATGAATCACATACTTTCTTGAAGGAAAATCCTTTGATTAGGCGTCTTGGTTCCACATCATTTTATAGTCATATTTTCATTTGAACTGTTAGAAGCAAACCCAGAAGATCACTATTTCTTAACTTTCCTTTAGTAATGTTAGGAGCAGAAGTAGATTTTTAAGTATTAGTTGCCGCATAGTCTATTTATTTTGAAGTCTTCTGGATTTTACCTTCTAGATTGAGAATTTTCTGTTTATGGCAACTGTTTGCTTCTAACACAGAAACTGCTGGTCTGTTTGGAGATCTTTTGGGTGGTAGTGTGTATGTTGGTTAGGAGGTGAGTGATCTTTAGCTGGATGCTGCTTAACAAACCTAATTAATGTGCATTGAAGATTTAAGTTCTGAAATGAAAAACAGGCATTGGGACTAGCAGGAAATATGAACCAAAATCATGAAGCAGGTCAGATGGTAAGAAGACAAAATGGAGACCTTCATGTTTGTTCATCTCTCTCGCTCTCTCTCTTCCCTGTTCGCTCAACCCCCATTCCCATTCCTGTGGTTTGGGGTTGCCTCTGTCTGCTTATCTAATCCTGAAGGCCAGAACCACACTTAGCTCAGAGTATGGGGATCCTGCCCCATAGGCTTTCCAAAGCTTGGCACAATCAGCCATGTAGCCGGGGACAATTTAATTCAACTTGGAGAACAGGTCATGTCTGGGCCTTCCTTCCAAACTAGCCCCTCAGCTCCATATAAGCTGCCATCCTGAAGCAGTAGGTAAGCGGGGTTTTGTTATTCTATTATAAATGATAACCATAATAATAATAACAATAGCCAACACACGTAAGATGGTAGGTGTTATTCCGAGCATTTTGAACACATTAAATCCTTGAGTCCTAACGACCCCATGAGGTAAGACTCTTTTTAGCCTCATCTTCCAAATAAGGCACAGACAGATGTGGTAATTTACCCAGAATCACACGGCTAGCAGGTGGCAGAGCCCGGATTAAACGTGCTCTGTCTGACTGTCCAGAGGTGTGCAGCCTCATGTCCTGCCTAGCTTTGGCGTCCAACCCATGTGGGGGTAAGACTCTGTTACCTGCAGCTCAGGGGTTTCCTGCGTCTTTGCCTTTTCCAGACAACATGCTTGTAAGCCCAGGGTTTCAGCTCTGATCACCATTTTGTTTCTCTGTTCTGCTTTTGATTACTGACAGAGGTTTAGTTTGTTTGAGTCTGGCAATGTCCTTTAAATTTTTCTCTTCGGTTTTGTGTCTCACTGCTGTGTTTGGACAGAGGAGATACCTCAGAGGGTGGACTCCCAAGCTGTCTTGACTGGCAGTCTCCAGTGCCTTCTCAGGGGAATATATTTTCCTTCCTTTTTCCCTTTGTTCATGTCTTATTTTCTTCTTCTTCTTCTTCTTCTTCTTTTTTTTTTTTTTGAGATGAGATCTTGCTCTGTTGCCTGGGCTGGAGCATACTGGCATGATCTTGGCTCACTGTAACTTTTGCTTCTTGGTTTCAAGCGATTCTCCTGCCTCAGCCTCCTGAGTAGCTGGGATTACAGGTGCGTGCCGCCACGCCCGGCTAATTTTTGTATTTGTAGTAGAGATGGAATTTTGCTATGCTGGCCAGGCTGTTCTCGAAATCCTGGCCTGGAGTGATCCGCCTGCCTTGGCCTCCCAAGGTGCTAGAATTACAGGCGTGAGCCACCGTGCCCAACCATCTTTCTTCCTGTCTTCATTCAGCATTTATTGACTACCTGCCTATACCTGTGCTCTGTGACAGGTGGACAAAGCACAGTCTGTCCTCGGGAAGCTCACAGTCTCCTGTGAAGAATTAGATATGGACATCTGTGCTGTGGGAAACACTCTCACAGAGGCTGGAGGTGGGTGGGGTGGGAGGACACGGAGAGGTGGGGGGAAGACGTCACAGAGAAGGTGACAGTGGACTGAATTTTCTCCATGGCGCCTCCATGGTAGACAGAGGAAAGATGTTTCAGGCAGGGAAGCTGCATGCGCCTAGGCTGAAGGCATGAGCAGGCGTGGTGAGTGGAGGGCTGGCCAGTCAGTGCAGGCGATGGGCTGAAATGACACGAGGCTGTCAAAGGGGGCCAAACATAGAGCTCAAAGGGCCCTGATGACCTGTCTAGGGAGATTGGATCTTACTTCTTAGATAATGCAGGTGCCACTAAATAGTAACAAACAATTAATTTACTATTTGGATGATTTATTATTACTACTTTTTTAGAGAGGGTCTTACTCTGTCACCTAGGGTGGAGTACAGTGGAGCAATCATAGCTCATGGCAGCCTCAACCTCCTGGCTCAAGTGATTCTCCTGCCTCTGCCTCCCAAGTAGCTGGGACTACAGGCATGCAACACCACACCAGGCTAATGTTTTAAAAACAATTTTGTAGAGATGGGGTCTTACTATGTTGCCCAGGATGGTCTCAAATTCCTGGGCTCAAGTGATCCTACCACCTCAGCCTCCCAAAGTGCTGGAATTATAGGCATGAGCCACAATGCCTGGCCTGATTTCTTTTTGAGAAAATTGTATTTTCCATTTGAAAAGCCAGTAAAATATGAAGTATACGCATATATTCTACTCATATATTCTATTGTCTTTAGGGAAAAACAATTAAAATATGGAAAGACATAAAGTAAACCATCACAGGTTTGAAGGACTTTGGAGAAGGTGGCTTATCTAAATAAGATCTCTTGAGATTACTCTCTAAATGCTTTGTGAGTCTTTAAAAACACTGCCAAAAGCCATTCAAATGTTCTCTCTAGTGAACTTTTCATGAATATGGAAAAATCGTGTTTTTTTTTAACCTAGAGTTTTGTGTATTTGGAGAATATGTTAGAAATGATCTTAAAATTCTAGAGGATGTATGTATATTTAAAAATGAGTCACTGCTTATTTTTTCTTCAAATATTTTAATTTTTAGTTCTTTCTTAAAACCTTTCCATAACAATACTAGGAAAACGAGTAATTGGACCTTTTACTGTGACATGCAAAAGAGACCTAATCTTGAAACACAGTCATGTTTTAGGAGTGCATGATTATGTGAAATATATTTGTGTAAAATGTCCTGTGCTCCTGGAGGCGCCATGGAGAAAATGCAGCAATGTAAAAGTGTAAAACTCACCATTCTTTCTAGGCTTTTTCATCACAGTTTTGAAAATGCCTGTAGAGAACTACAGAGTAAAACACAAAGGCCATTGTTTTTCCTTTACATGTTTATCTAGGTTAATAGTACACTGTGCATAGCTGTAATGAAGCTCTATATCTAACCCCAGGTGACTGAAGGTCATGGGCTTTATACGCCAAAGGTAAAACTTCTGCCTGGACTCTACTGCAGGGAATGACAAATTCTTGAATCCTACAACCAGCAAAAAATGACTTTACCCGAGGAAGCCTGTACAAATTACTTCCATTGTTCCTGGTTGCCTTGATATCAGTATCAGACACTTTGTGAACAGACATTCTGACTTTACACAAATAGTTGTGCACAGGCCAGGAGCCCATTATCTTGTTATAATATTCAATTTTCTTCTCATTCTTTTAATTGAAACACAGTTGGCCCCACTGCTTTGGGGCAGCAGAAGTGTTATGCCAGCCTAAACTCGCAGCCATCCAAGGGATTGGTTAGCTGTCTTACCCAGCTTTATCTGTTACTCTCTGTGTGTGCTACCTCTTGTGTCTGACCACAGCATGATGCTATTAAACATGTACTATAAACCCAGCCTGTGATGACAGAGCACTGATTAGCCCTTTTGTATTACTTTGATTTTGAAATTGACTAGTCCCCTAGTCTGTAAATCATGTATTCTAAAATGCCTAGTAATCAAAATAATAACATTAATGATTTTCTACCACCTAGGCCCATAAAGTAAATTAACTGGCCGTAATAGCTTTGAAAAGCAATATGGCTGAATAGACCTATTCTTACGTTGTTGACCAAATAGTTTTGTAATAGTCTACCCATTTCAATTTTAGTTTAAAAACACCATGGAAACACTCTGCAGTTCAATTAGCAGGAGATGAATTGCATGATGCTTGTAATCAGAAAAACTGGAATAAACTCAATGTTCAATTACTACTCCAACCTCTTCCTCCTTTCTGATGTACCTCTTTAAAGCCACCAAGGATTCAAGGATGATAATTAATTTTTAGGGTAAATTAAACTAAGTAATCTAACAAATAATCAGGGCTGATTTTCAGCTGGTACCTATTGTAGAGTTGATAGCTATGCTAGTTGTTTATAATTTTCTAATTGGTCAATCTCAGTGTTCATTGGTTCTAAAATGTATTTACTTTTAACCTTACAGATAATGCTAGATCTGAGTTTTATGTATATTTTAACTATATTATGTTGCCTGCTTCCTTGTTGGCTCTTAGTTGAGTAACTGGAAACATATAATCTCTTTATCTTTGTACATCTCACACCAGCTTGGATTGGTGTGATATTTTCCAAGTTTTGTTTTACAGAATGATATTATTATATGTATGTTTTCTTCCAAGTGATTTTTGATATTGAAAAATATAATTTACAGAATTGAAAAAAGAGTGTCAAAAACCAGATCAAAGCCAGAGACCTCAAAAACTGGAATGAGGGACACAGACACCCACAAAATTCTTTTTGCATTGTCCAGCTCTAATTCTTTTAGACCCTTGGCTTCACTCTCCTTTATTTATATAAACTTCCCTCATTTGAGAGGAACATAGCTGTAGGCAGCTCCTGGATTATTTCCTTTTAGCCTGGGAACATGAAAATAAAGAGAACTTTTCCCTTTTAGCTTTAAGTTGAAAAAATCACAGGAAAGGATTCTGATTGGTCCAGCTTAATATCGTGTGCCCACCCCTGGACCTAATGTGGCAGGGAAATCATTCCTGATTAGCTGGGTCACATGCCTGCCTCTGTGTTATACGGGCAGTGCTTGTTACCAGAAGAATGAGAATTGGCTTTGAGCCAGTCAACTATCCCAGTTTGTGCCTATCACAGAGTGAATCAGACATATAAAATAAAATGATGAGAGGCTGTGATCTAGGTGGTCCACCTTTTTTTAAAAATTTTTTTATTTTAATTTTTTTATTACTATACTTGTAAGTTCTAGGGTACATGTGCACAACGTGCAGATTTGTTACATATGTATACATGTGCCATGTTGGTGTGCTGCACCCGTTAACTCGTCATTTACGTTAGGTATATCTCCTAAAGCTATCCGTCCCTCCTCCCCACTCCCCACCATAGGCCCTGGTGTGTGATG
This sequence comes from Piliocolobus tephrosceles, assembly GCF_002776525.5. NCBI lineage: Eukaryota > Metazoa > Chordata > Mammalia > Primates > Cercopithecidae > Piliocolobus > Piliocolobus tephrosceles. The sequence continues at coordinate 144,246,088 of NC_045438.1, forward strand.
TTCCCCTTCCTGTGTCCAAATGATCTCATTGTTCACTTCCCACCTATGAGTGAGAACATGCGGTGTTTGGTTTTCTGTTCTTGTGATAGTTTGCTGAGAATGATGGTTTCCAGCTGCATCCATGTCCCTACAAAGGACATGCACTCATCCTTTTTTATGGCTGCATAGTATTGCATGGTGTATATGTGCCACATTTTCTTAATCCAGTCTGTCACTGATGGACATTTGGGTTGATTCCAAGTCTTTGCTATTGTGAATAGTGCTGCAATAAACATACATGTGCGTGTGTCTTTATAGCAGCATGATTTATAATCCTTTGGGTATATACCCAGTAATGGGATGGCTGGGTCATATGGGACTTCTAGCTCTAGATCCTTGAGGAATCGCCACACTGTTTTCCACAATGCTTGAACTAGTTTACATTCCCACCAACAGTGTAAAAGTGTTCCTATTTCTCCACATCCTCTCCAGCACCTGTTGTTTCCTGATTCTTTAATGATTGCCATTCTGACTGGTGTGAGATGGTATCTCATTGTGGTTTTGATTCGCATTTCTCTGATGGCCAGTGATGACGAGCATATTTTCATGTGTCTGTTGGCTGTATGCATGTCTTCTTTTGAGAAATGTCTGTTCATATCCTTTGACCACTTTTTGATGGGGTTGTTTTTTTCTTGTAAATTTGTTTGAGTTCTTTGTAGGTTCTGGATATTAGCCCTTTGTCAGATGAGTAGATTGCAAAAATTTTCTCCCATTCTGTAGGTTGCCTATTCACTCTGATGGTAGTTTCTTTTGCTGTGCAGAAGCTCTTTAGTTTAATTAGATCCTATTTGTCAATTTTGGCCTTTGTTGCCATTGCTTTTGGTGTTTTAGAGATGAAGTCCTTGCCCATGCCTATGTCCTGAATGGTATTACAAATGGGAGAAATTTCTCAATTCCTCTGCAAGAAGGGTTTCTGGATACCCCACTCCTAGTTATAGCCTAACTATAAAACTTTTGGGTGTTCAGGCCTGGTGTGGTGGCTCATGCCTGTAATCCCAGCACTTTGGGAGGCTGAGGGGGGTGGATCACCTGAGAACAGGGGTTCGAGACCAGCCTGGCCAATGTGGTGGAACCCTGTCTTTACTAAAAACACAAAAATTAGCTGGTTGTGGTGGTGCACACCTGTAATTCTAGCTACTTGGAAGGCTGAAGTATGTTAATTGCTTGAACCCAGGAGGCGGAGGTTGCAGTGAGCCAAGATCGTGCCACTGCACTCTAGCCTAGGCAACAGAGCAAGACTCCATCTCAAAAAGTAATAATGTGAGATGCCTGGAACCAAACACAAGTGTCCAAGATGTGGTTTGACTTGTGCAGGTATGATTATACCCCAGGATCACACTCAGTGGTTTTAGAAGTGGAATTCTTTCTCTCTTTCCACCTTTCCTCTCCTCCTTCCCTTCCTTCCTTCCTTTCCTTCCTTCCCTTCCCTTCCCTCCCTTCCCTTCCCCTTCTTTCCTTCCCTTCCCTTCCTTTCCTTTCCTCTCCTCTTTCTTTCCTTTTCTCTTTCTCTTTTTTCTTTTCTTTCTTTCTCCTTCCTTCCTTCCTTCCTTCCTTCCTTCCTTCCTTCCTTCCTTCC
>NC_045438.1:144247712-144359232 GCF_002776525.5 Piliocolobus tephrosceles
TCCTTCCTTCCTTCCTTCCTTCCTTCCTTCCTTCCTTCCTTCCTTCCTTCCTTCCTTCCTTTCCCTTTTATTTTAGATTCAGGAGCACATGTGCAGGTTTCTTACAGGGGTATATTGTGTTGATGCTATGGTTTGGGGTGCATCTGAACCATCACTCGGGTAGTAAGTATAGTACCCAATAGGTAATTTTTCAACCCTTGCTCTCCTCTCTCCTTCTCTCCTCTTATAGTTCTCAGTGTCTGTTTTTCCCATCTTTATGTCTGTGCATACTCAATGTTCAGCTCCAGCTTATATATGAGAATAAGTGGTTTATGGTTCTCTGTTTCTGTATTAGTTTGCTTAGGATAATGGCTTCCAGCTGCATCCATGTTGTTGCAGGGGACATGATTTCATTCTTTTTTATGGCTGCATTGTATTCCAGGGGTTGTATGTACTACATTTTCTTTATCCAATCCACCATTGATAGACACCTAGGTTGATTACATGTCTTTACTATAGTGAATAGTCCTATGATGAACATACAAGTACGTATGTCTTTTTGATAGAAGGATTTATTTTCCTTTGGATATATACCCAGTAATGGGATTACTGGTTTGAATTATAGTTCTCTTTTTAGTTCTTTGAGGAATCTCCCAACTACTTTGCAAAGTTGCTGAACTAATTTACATTCCCACCAACAGCGTATTTTTTTCCCACAGCTTCACAACATGTACTATTTTTTGACTTTTGTTTTTGCAATTTATTTTGCATTTTTTAAGAGGTTCAAGGGTACATGGGCAGGTTTGTTATATAGGTAAACCAAGTGTCACAGGGGGTTGGTATACAGATTATTTCATCACCTAGGTAGTAAGTGTAGTACCCAACAGGTATTTTTTTCTGATTCTGTCCCTCCTTCCACCCTCTGTTCTCAATTAGGGACTGATTTTTTTTACCTTTTCATAGTAACCATTTTGACTAGAGTGAGACAATTATCTTCATTGTGGTTTTGATGGCATTTCTCTAATGATTAGTGATGGGCATTTTTCATATGCGTATTGGCTGATTATATAGTTTCTTTTGGTGAGTGTCTATTCGTGTCCTTTGTCCATTTATTTATTTATTTATTTATTTTTGAGTTGGAGTTTTGCTCTCGTAGCCCAGGCTGGGGTGCAATTGTGCAATCTTGGCTCACTGCAAGTGAACTCCACCTCCTGGGTTCAAGCGATTCTCATGCCTCAGCCTCCCAAGTAGCCAGATTACAGGTGCCTGCCACCATGCCCAGCTAATTTTTATATTTTTAATGGAGATGGGGTTTTACCATGTTGGGCAGGCTGGTCTTGAACTCCTGACCTCAGGTGATCCATCCACCTCGGCCTCCCAAAGTGATGGGATTACAAGTGTGAGCCACTGCACCTGGCCTTTTGTCCAGTTCTTAATGGGGTTGTTTGTTTTTCTTGTTGATAAGTTCCTTATAATTCTAGATGTTAGGCTTTCATTTGGCTACATATTTTTGCAGATATTTTCTTCCATTCTGTAGCTTGTCTGTTTACTCTGTTGATAGTTTCTTTTGCTGTGCAGAAGCTCTTTAGTTTAATTAGGTCCTACTTGTCAAGTTTTGTTTATGTTTCAATTGCTTTTGAGGATTTAACCATAAATTCTTTGCCAAGGCCAACGTCCAGAATACTGTTTCCTAGGTCTTCTTCTAGGATTCTTGCAGTTTGAGATTTTACTTTTAAATCTTGAATCATTTTGGGTTAAAGCCAGCTTTTCAAGCACCATGTATTGAATTAGGGAGTTATTTCCCCATTGCTTATTTTTGCTGATTTTGTCAAAGATCAGATGGCTGTAGGTGTGCAGCTTTATTTTTGGGTTCTCTATCTGTTCCATTGGTTTTGTGTCTGTTTTTGTACCAGTGCCATGCTGTTTGGGTTACTTTAGTCTTGTAGTATAGTTTGAAGTCAGGTAGTGTGACGCCTTCAGATTTTTTCTTTTTCTTAGGATTACTTTGGCTATTTGGGTTCCATTTTTGTTCCATATGAATTTCAGAATGTTTTCCCTAATTCTATGAAAAATGATGTCAGACAGAAATAGCATTGAGTCTGTAAATTGCTTTGGGCAGTATGACCATTTTGATGATATTGGCTCTTCCAATTCATGAGCACGGAATGTTTTTCCACTTGTGTCATCTATGATTTCTTTCAGCAGTGTAGTTCTCCTTGTAGAAATCTTTCACCTTCTTGGTTATATGTATTCTTAGGTGTTTTATTTTTGCATGTGGCTATTGTAAATGGGATTATGTTCTTGATTTGGCTCTCAGCTTGTACATTATTGGTGTGTAGAAATGCTACTGATTTTTGTACAGTGCTTTTGTGTCTTGAAGCTTTACTGAAGTCATTTATCAGTTCTGGAGCCTTCTGGTGGAGTCTTTAGGGTTTTGTAGGTATAGAATCATGAAGTCAGCCAAGAGATAATTTTATTTCTTCTTCTCATATTTGAATACATTTTATTTCTTTCTCTTGCCTGATTGCTCTGTCTAGGATTTCCAATATGATGTTGAATAGGAATGGTGAGAGTGGGCAGGCTTGTCTTGTTCCATTTCTCAAGGGGAACACTTCCAACTTTTGCCTGTTCAGTATGATGTTGGCTTGTGGGTTTGTCATAAATGGCTCTTTTATTTTGAGGTAGGTTTCTTTGATGCCTAGTTTTTTGAGACTTTTTATTATGAAGGGATATTGAATTTTAATCAAAAGCTTTTATCTATTGAGATGATCATAAGGTTTTTTGTTCTTAATTCTGTTTATGTGGTACATCATATTTATTGATCTGTGTATGTTGAATCAAACTTGCATCCCAGGAATAAAGCCTACTTGATCATGGTGCATTAACCTTTTGATGTGCTGCTGGATTTAGTTTGCTAGTATTTTGTTGAGAACTTTTGCATCTGCGGAACCCTTTCCTTGAAGGAAATTTTATGCAAAGTCCACTTTGTATACTAAGTAAAAGAGGTTCTTTCCTGCTTGCAGGGAGTTTGCAGGACAAGGAATAAGGCCTATCTGTTCATGTCTTATCTCCCCCATTCACTGTGATGACTGCTGAAACATTTTGAGAGAACTCAGGGTTTTGGGGCCCCCCTCAATCTGAAGGATGTATTGTTAAAAATGTATTACACATTTTTATGAATAAAGTTCAAGTTTTCAGATGTAATATAGCTAAATTAAGTTTCCGTGCTACTAAAATTCTCATTTCCACATGACCAGCTGTCAAATCATATCTTCTTATCCCATAATGCAGAATTTTTCATATTTTCCTATTAAATTTAATTTTGTTCCATATTTCAGTCTGTCAGGATTGTTCTGGGCCTTGATTTTGTTATTAAATATATATTATCATTTCTATCCTCCCATAATCTGGGCGTTTGGCAAGTGTGCTATCTATGTGGTATCTAATTATTTTTATAAGCTTATTGAAATAAATAGGGGTCCGTGAGAGAGGCCCTTCTTAAAATTGACACTTGGACAGTGGTGTACTTTTTTTGGAGTCCAAAGACCTTGTACCCAACATCCCTAACACTGAACTGTCTTCTACTCTAAAACTGTCTATATTGCTTGATATCACCATCTACTTATGCCTGAAATCTAGGCACAATCTTGATGTTTCCCTTCCTTTTACTACATACTTGCAATTTTTCACCAAGCCCTGCGATTTTACTTACTAAATATTTGGAAACTTTTCTGATTTCCACCTCTCTACCACTGCCTTTGTTTAGATTCTCCTTTTTTTCTCCGCAGGCAGCAATAACCTCCTAAGAGGTGTCCTTTCTTCTCGTCTTTTCTGTTCTGCACTCATTCCCAACGTTATCTGTCTAAACAAAATCTGACTGTGTGGTTCACATGCTGCAAACCCTCCATTGGCTTCCTGTTGCCCATGGGACAAAGCCCAGTATCTTCAACATTGCACTCAAGTTTATGTTCTGACTCTTTTGCATTATCTTCCAGCGCTTCCTAAGCTGGGCTTGATCACTCATGACATTCAATGAATGGCTTGTAATTTCCTCTGTGCCTCATGTGATTTTTTTAAAAAATGGTCTCCTTTAAAATTCTCCTTCCTCATACAGCCAATCAACTTCTTTTTGTCAAAGCTTACTTGTTTTTAAGAGTCAGCTTAGGTGTGACCTTTCCCTAGGATATTCCTTGAACCTTCTTCTATAGTTGGCCTCCTGCTTCCGTACAAGTCTGGCTTAGTAGTGTTTATCTTTATGCCATTGTGCATAGCTCTATCTGCATTTTACGTGCACCTCTCACAAGATGATGAGCTAGTTAAAGGGAGGGTCCACAGTTCACTCATTTTGGTATAATTTGCATTTAAGCTGGCATTTAGGAGATACTCGGTAAATGTTTGTTGAGTAAAATAATGATTTAATGAATTACTTAAATGCACATCATCATCACATTTCCCTAACTAAATTTCACCATCCTATATACAAAGATATGTAGACTAGTGAGTCTACCAGCCATTATGTTAAAATGCAAATATTCTATGTTTGATGTTTTCTTCATCTGTCAAACTAGCAAGTATATAAATAAGTTATTTTGTCATCAAGAGCTTCTAACTGAACTTCTTTTTGGCTCCTTTCCATTACCATGTTCTTTCCTAAATGCACACAGACAATTTTAAAAGGAGTGACTTTCTAATTAAACTGCCTCACTGGAGAACACTTTTACATGGCTATTTTTTCCCAATAGCTTCAAACAATTAAACCTGGGTTAAAATAACATGGATTTATTGATAACTCACTGTGATATTTTAAGAAATGGCTTCTGACACTAAGCAATTTATAATCTCATTGGGAGATGAAGATATATATACAAAATAGGTAACATTAAAATATATCAAGGGATAAAGTATAAACAGGAATAGTACAGATGATAAGTGTATGGCATTTTGATGAAACAGTGATTTAAGCAGATAAAAAGTAACCACACCACATAATATGGATGGACAGAGGCCATAGGTAAGAAGTATAGATTATTTATTTATAATCAGACAAACGTCCAAGAAACAGAGCCTCCTTTGATTTTGTGTTGAGCTATTTGTGAAGCCGGTAGGACTATTCTAGAAATGAACATAACAGTATACCTAAACTTAAAAATTACATATTGTCTGGAATAGGGCAGACTATTTTATTAGAACTTTGTGATGAAGGCTGACCGCCATTGTCATCAAATAGGACACCTCACTTACAGAGTTTCTGTCCCCTTGAAAACATACTAAACATAGAAAATAAAGAACTCAGCATTGGGAAAGCCATTGAGTGCTGCCCTAAATGGCCATTGTCTATCATGCTTCAGAAAAGGAAAGATGTTTTTACCCAGGTTGTTTTTTTTTGCCAGGTTGCTCCTAGGAAGATATGGAAGGGAAAGTTGGCTAGCTTTTCCTATGGCCAGAAGGAAGTACAACATGAAGCAATTTTTTTTTTTTTTCAAGAACACCATTCATTCATTAATTCATTCACTTACCTTTATCCATTATTTATTGAGCACTGACCCTCTGGAAGGTACTGTGTCAAGCTATAGCGAGTTCCATGTTCACTAAAGCAGTGTTATAAATTTGGTTTCCCTTGTTCAACCTATCAAAATAATATTATGTCTATCAACCAGATATAGCCTATTGTAAATTAAAGAGCATGGCCTGTGTAAGTGAGAAATACGGGTCTAGTCATGCCTTGGGCAAATTCAACAATTCTGTTCTCAATTGTAAAATGAAAGGGTTGAACATTTACTTTCTCAAGTCCTCTGAGGCTCTAAAATATAATGATCTAATTAATTTTGATGGCCTCCTGGCTTACACTTTAGTATTTGTGAGTTTGTTTAGTGCCTGAACATGCTGATTGAGTTGACTTTGCGAACTTGCAAGGAAGACAGAGTTCTGAAACACAGTGACAGCAGTGTGCTCATTTAAATGAGAGAATGTCCTTCTGTTTGTAGGGGATGTATAAATGTATAAACTTTCATTCCTTAGGTGTTTGAAAACTTAGTGAACTAGTATGCATTATGCTATAGTTAAAATATTTCTGTGCCTGGTTAATTGAGATGCGGTACTTTGATTTTATGGCATTTTATGTGAATAAATCTTTAAATACACTGCTTGAGTGCATGGATGTTACTGATATTTCAGACATGGCATAACCGTATATCTTTTTATATCTGTTATATTCGATTAAATTGCTGTATAAAGTTTACTCCATCAACAAAATTGAGCATTTTAGTTATATGTATGTATGTGTGTACGTGTGTGTGTGTGTGTGTGTATGAAATTACTAAAGGCATGTAATAAATATCTTGAAGTCATTTTTGAAAGGCAGTATTTTAATGTGCTCAGTGAATAATTTCTCTCTGCCTGAGAGCTACTGTTATATCCTGGGAAATATTCAGAGAGAAGATAAAATTATTTAGATTTGCAGTTTCTTGTCATGGGAGGTGAAGGCCTTTTTATTATTATTATTAATGTGATGGGAATAGTTCCATCACATCGTGTCTCTGCACAGCATCCTGAGAACAACCTTTTCATCACATAAATAATTACAGTTCGGTTTTTTTAATGCCTCCTGCCATTCCTTCCCTCCCCCTGTTCACCACTTTCCCTTTGAGGGAGGAGGATAGCACTCCCTTCAGATAAAAGTTTCCCAAGTACTGACAAAAGGCAGGCACGTGGTGATAGTGGTAGAGGATGGGGGAGGGGAGGGTTGTTCTTTGTCCCAACACGACCCAGGTCTAAGCTGGTGAGAAAGGACTGTGTCCAGAAACAGGTGTATGTCCTTTTAAAAGCAAACTTCTTATATGTAGAAATTGCAGTAATTTTTTCAGAAAAAGAGTCAGCTTCTGACCTGATACCTTTTCCTTCTTCATGCGTCTCCTGCAACCAGAGCTGCTGGCCTGGGTCTCAGAAAGCACATCCTGCATATAATGGTACCCAGGGCCTAGATGGGGCCAGAGTCTTCTTGGTGATGGGGGTGAGCAGGTCAGGCAAGATCTTTGTTCTCAGGGAGTGAACAGTCTCCTGAGGGAGGGAGACTGGACACAGTAAACCTGCACATAGATGCAGAAATAAGGAAAGGTCTGACAGCAGCTATGCTGAGAAGGGAATGTGGGAGGAAAGGGACCTGGCGCCCAGCACATCTCTTCTCATCACTCCCATTTCTGCATTTGGAATTCTGCCTGAATGGAAGGCAGGTCACAGGGCAGACAAAGTGGGCATTCCATAAGCTCCCTTTTCTGTGTGTTTTTGCCCCTCAGTGATGACTTCTTCCAGTTTCTCTTAGGATTCTGCTTTGTGCCTTATTGTTATTGAGTGGAGCATGGCCTATGCAGAGACTTTGGTGATTTAGATGGACTGAGTGGAGCCTTAAGATAGAAAATGAAGATAGTAGTAGAAGAGAATTTTTAGAAGGATCAGGAGGTAGTACTTTTGCATTTAAATGAATTTCAGGGCTAGTTCTTTTAGTGAAAAAGCTATAAATTCCTAATACTTAGTAATTTTTCTGTGTTTGCTTCTACCTCAGGGCCTTTGCACTGGCATTCCCTGTATCTGGAACAGTCTCCCCTCTGATATCCAATCCTCAAGCTCTTCGAGATTTTTTTTTTTTTTTTTTTTTTTTTTTTTTTGAGATAGGGTATTGCTTTGTTGCCCAGACTGGAGTACAGTGGCATAATCCTAGTTCAATGCATCCTTGAACTCCTGGGCTCAAGCAATCCTTGCACCCCAGCCTAACAAGTAGCTGGGACCACAGGTGTGTGCCACCACACTCAGCTAATTATATTTATCTTTTGTAGAGGCAGGGTCTCACTATATTGCCCAGGCTGGTCTTGAACTCCTGGGCTCAAGTGATTCACCCAACTCAGCCTCCCAAAATGCTGGGATTATAGGTTGAGTCACCACACCTGGCCCTCGAGTCTTTATTTAAGGGTTGTTTTCTTCAATTACTACAGTATTAAGAATTGGACCCTCTTCCTAGCACTTTATGGCACTTACATGATAATATTCCTGTTTCTTGTCTCTCTCCATTGGCCGCCTTCTCCCCAAATGTAAGTCATATGAGACCAGTGATTTTGGCTTGTTTTGTTCACTTCTGCATTCCCAGTGCTTAGAAAGGTGTCTTTAACACAGTAGGTGCTCAGTAAACATTGTTGAATTAACAAATTTTTTTAAAACTTTATTTTTAAAGTGTTCCTAATAGTAAAATCCATTAGAAAACTCTCGCAAGAGCTGTTTACTTTTGGGACTTAGAGGTTGGGAGAGGATTTCTGAACATGTTGTGGTCCTGTCCTGGGAAGGACCGTGTGGCCAAGAGCAGGCCGGGTGGATCAGAGGGAAGCCAGTGGCTCTCAAAGGGGAAGTGGTGGGGCCAGCGGTGGGAGTTTGGGATAAGCACCCTCTACTTCTACGCTCCTGAGATCAGTCAGATCTAAGTGTGGACATGAAACTCATCCTTCCTGTTGTTTGGTGCTGAAGGAAGTGAGTATAAAATAATGTAAGCATGAAACATTTACAGTGTATCTCCATTTATGGGCTAAGTGAAGACAGGATCATAAGTGTTTATGATTTTTAAAAAGTCATATTAGAATTTGAACATTCTGAAGGGGCAGCTCCCTCAGATGAAACCAGCTTTTCTATTTGACTAGCTAGTTTACTTTTATAATGTCTACCATGAAAATCTTTTGCACTTTTTTTTCCTGAAAGATTCCATGGGAATGTGGCAAGCAAAATAATGGCCCCCAAAGATTCACACTCAGACCAGGATCTGTGGATAAATGTTACATGGCAAGGGGGAATTAAGGTTGCTAATCAGCTGACCTTGGAATAAGGAGATGATCCTGAATTACTGTGGTGGGTCCAATGTAATCATAAACTCCTTTAAATGTGAGACAGGGAGGTGGAAGAGTTAGAAGCAGAGAGATAATGTAAAAAAGACTCGACCATGAGCCGTGGCTGGCTTTAAGGATGGATGGGGGCCATGAGCCAAGGAGTGCAGATGGCTTCTACGACATGAAGAGACAAGGACACAGATTCTTCCCTAGAGCCTCCAGAAGGAACATAGCCATGCCAACACCTTGATTTTAGCCCAGTGAGATGCGCCTCAGACTCTGGCCTCCAGAACTGTTAAGACAATAAACGTGTGTTGTTGTAAGCCACCAAGTCTGTGGTAACTTATAACAGTAGCTGTAGGAAACCAATATCGAAAGAACAAGGGGAGACCTGTCTATACGTTTTCCCAACACATCTACTTAGCAGTGCTATGATTTCTGGTATTCTTTGGGGGAAAATTAACAGCCAAAAACAGAACCACAAAGCATTTTAGAAGTGTATGACTGTGAAATCTAGCAGCGGCCACAACAGAACTAGAACTACTAGACAACCAGCCCCCTCAAGAGATTATGACCTATGATTCCCACCTCTCCTCCACTGCTACCGTCTCCACACTTAGTCACATCCTCTTCATGGGCAGTGACCACGAGCTCACAAAACAAGGCTCATGATGGCAAGACCCAAGACATGGTTACTCCACCAGAGCCTGGGTTAAGGAAAGAAACAGGTAGGAAATATTCGAAGTTAGTACACAGTGCTGCTTTCAGGATTCTTCATTAGCAGATGTTTAAAAGTCACTGCTCTAAAATTACTTGGAAAAGCTTATAAATATGAATTTCCTGTAATTCACATTTTATCAGAACTCCTATCAGCTGTATCACAGCTGGAAAAATACCAAAAACACATTAGAAAAATCTTTCTGCTTAAAACTAGATTGATCCCACATTTACATGGCAAAAGAAGGCCATTACTCGGCAGGCAGTAAAAGCTTCATTTCAGAGAGCTTGCGAAAAAACTCAAAATAATTCACTTCTACCCAGGCCATTTGACAACTGTTAGACTTAACTTTACAAAATAAAATGAAATCCTACCACCTGCTGCTTAAAATCTCCAATTAATGCTATAAAAATTGCCTTCATTTAAAAAGCCAATGAGTAAATTTCTCCAAGCTGGGTGCAGACATTTCTACAAATTTACTGTAACCTTTTGCTCTTGTCTGCAGTAAGAGAGCCTTCCAGATTCTGAAAAGAAGCCAGAACTGGTTTACACCTAATTGTTTAAGAGCTAAACTCTTTTCGTTCATTAGCTTCAGTTATTTAAGATACTGATAATTCACACCTCATCTGCTGCTATGTGTGTTTGGTAGAAATTGTGAAAGAAGATTATTGAAGCTTGCCAACATTCCACCTATGAATTAAAACAAGAGTAATTTTGCACAAACCACAGAAGAGAAGGAAGGAAGTGTCAGGCTTTTAAGATAGAACTAGCAAGTAGGAGAATCGCCATCTTCTAGCAACTTGAAAGCAGTGGGAACGTTCAGGTCTTTAATCTTTTCCTTCCTATCCTGATAGGTTAATCAGAATGTTCTGAGAGGTAAGGCCCTGGACATCTTTGACCTGCCCCCTTCCATTTACCAGATTAATCGGGGGACAGTCAGTTGTGAACATCGGTCAGGCAGGGTCAGCTGATAAATAGCACACGGTTGTTACTTGCATCATGTGCTCCTAGCAAAACCAGCAGATGGATTCTGTCATTCCCAGCCAGTTAGAAGGTCAGGAGCTGGTGTGGAAAGAGTTGACAAAAATAATTTGGGGCTGTTGTGGTTGATTATTTCTAGGAGCAGGGAATGCCTGGCAGATAGGACCTCTGGGCATGTCTATGACCTTGCTTAGAACTGTCCAGGGTCTCTGATTAACCCTCAAGGTGTTTCGCGATGTAGCTCTTTTGACTGGTCTGGCTTCGTCTCTCTCTCCTCGACCTTCATCTCAGAAGATGGATTTCTTTAGTTAGATTTCTTGATAATCCCTGCTTCTTCGGTGCTTTGTTCTTACTTCTAATTCCTACCTGGAATGTCCTGTTCTCCCATCTCTCTTTTTTACAGACCACATGGAAAAGCCCAGCAGGAGTACAGATTCCCTGGGAAGACTTTATAATTTTCACCCTCTCTGATCTTAACCTTTCACATTTACTCACTGAGTCACAAAACTGGCATCTCATCCAGAAGTTTATTCTCAAAAAGGTACCTCTGTTATTTAACGCCTAATTAACTCAGTACATGACGTTATATTTTGTGGGTACCCTGCCATCTTCTCAAATGCCCTCCCTTTAGTTTTTGTCATACTCCTGTCTGCTGCTTTTCCATCTTTTTGTTCCTTCTCAGTCTGAGAAGAAAGATCAACCCCCTTCTCTGCATATCTTTCAGTGTCGTGTTCTAAGACTTATATCACAAGCACTTTCTCTTCGGTATCTCTACACTCCAAATCTCCCAGAACACCAGTCTGACATCCTGGCTGCCTCCCAAGTATGTGAACTGATGTCACAGGATTTTCAAACTTAAGAGATTTTAAATCAAATCCATTCTTTCTGGATCATTGTTAATTATGTCTTCCCTGTATATTCTACTCAGATGCTTAAGTGAGAAACCTTGGAGTCATCTTTTGGCTTGCGTTTCTTCCTTGCTACCTCCCACAGGATACTGTTCGGTCTATTTCCAACAGAGCTGTGGAATCAGTTTCCACCTCTTGACTCTGCTGCCATTAACCTAGATCATATTCTCTCTGCCCATGAGCATTCCTGCTTAAGGGGTTGTCTGCCTCCACTTTTGTTCTCCTCTAATTTATTCTTGACACTGTCACAAATTATTGTTCTGAAACACAGATAGGATCACAGTCCTATCATTCTTAGAAACTTTGGTGGCTTCTTGTTCACAAGAGTGGAGCCTCTGTTTTGCATGCAAGTCTTGCCATAGTCCGCTCTAGTTTTCACCCCTCATGCTCACATAGGGGATGGTCCAGCCACAGTAGTGACCACACCGAACTTGTGAAAGCCTCATAGGAGCCTGGTCAGATTTCAGCTTCTCTGGGAAATCTTCATTGAGCCCTTAGTCAGAAATAATCATTCTTTTCTTATGGTACTATTAGCACTTTGTACACATCTTTATTATGGCATTTATTATGTAAATTATTACGTATTATGAAGATGATCTATTTGAGGCCAGGGACTGTGTCTTTTGTTCATCTTTGTATCCAAACTGTTAGCACAATACCTGAATCTTGGAGATTTGAGGCATAGGTTTCTGTGGAAGTTTATGAATCAATGGATGTTTATTTCCAATTAATCAATGGATGTTTCCAATTAAAATATAAATCCACTGTGGGGAAGTATTATTTTTTAGACTTCTTTTATCCTTATATAGTGCTGATCACACATATAGTAAGGAATAAACATTTGTTGATTGATTTTTGATAAGGATGTAAGCAAGAGAAAGTGGTAAGAGACAGGCTTGTAGGCTAAAATACGTAAATGTTTCACAATGGTGTGTAGTAGTGAATAATTGCTGTATTAGATTTTGTTATAATATCCTGACTGTTTTTACTGTTCTGACATTAATGGAAGCCTGTGATTTTTAAAATAAGAAATCAATTACTATGGTTTTTTGGGGATAATTCATTTAGGCTGAATTAGGTAGTCAAATTAAAAAACAAAAAGTAGTTTCAGACCTGTCAAAGAGCTATAGTCTCAGAACATTATATTTGTGTGTGTGTGTGTGTGTGTGTGTGTGTGTGTATGAAAACTTTCTAAGAGTTCTTTAAATGTAATATATAAAATATAAGTAAGTAATAGGCTTGCCGACATTAGAAATTTCTTCCTTTTTTTTTTTTTTTTTGAGACGGAGTCTCGCTCTGTCGCCCAGGCTGGAGTGCAGTGGCCGGATCTCAGCTCATTGCAAGCTCTGCCTCCCGGGTTTATGCCATTCTCCTGCCTCAGCCTCCCGAATAGCTGGGACTACAGGCGCCCACCACCTCGCCCGGCTAGTTTTTTGTATTTTTTTAGTAGAGACGGGTTTCACCGTGTTAGCCAGGATGGTCTCGATCTCCTGACCTCGTGATCCGCCCGTCTCAGCCTCCCAAAGTGCTGGGATTACAGGCTTGAGCCACCACACCCGGCCGACATTAGAAATTTCGTACCATTTAAGTGAAGAGTTAAAACAATCTGACTGCCTAGTGTTGAGGACTGCTTAGGAAGGGGAACTGGTTAGTATATTCAGCATGGTTGACTGATTTGTAGTCACAGGCTAATATTCAGTTTTTAGTGTTCTTTTGTGAGCTTCCTATCCATCTTCATATCTATGTTTAGTATGTATATGTAGATATGCACACATATTTGTGTGTGTGTATCAAGTTTAACTGCATGTTTTTCTGGTCAGGAGAAGATGTGTTTACTGCTTCTCCTAGATTGATTGCACCTAACAAATTGTTGAACATGTTGCAGGTGCTCAGGAGTTACTTACTGACAGCTTCATTATCATCGTATATCTAATTGAAATGGTACCTTTAGTTCCATTCTTGAAATTTAAAAAAAAGCACCCAGAGTCCCACAGCAGTTATGCATTTTCACATTTTTTTCTGTGACTTAGATCTAGCAACCATTTATAAAAATCTGGGTATGGGCGGGACCCCCAAATTGGAGGAGGACACTTGGGAGTGGACTTAAACATCTTCATCCTCATTGCTCTTTATGCCAGCTCTTGCATGGCTCCAAGAGGAGTATTTCTAAAGCACCAATCTGATGGAAACATGTACCCACACGTTTATTATTTTTTAAATCGATTGCATTACTCTGTTAGATGCTAAGAATATAAAGATGAATAAGATGTGGTCCCTTCCCTTAAATCTTTGTCTTTAAGGCTCCTTTAAAGTAACATTTAGAATTTAAATGAGTCAGGACATTCACAGAGGAGTTAATCAATCTGTATAGTCTGGGTGGTAAGTGCTACCTATGATAGAGGCAGATCCGGCATGCTATGGGATCACCGAAGAGGGAGCTGGCAGCTGAGACCAGACTTGGGAGGCCAAGGTGGGCTTCCTGGAGAAAGGAATGCTTGAGGGTCACTGTGAGCTCATCTTCCGAAGTGGTTCCTTGTCATCCTTGGGCAACATTCCTGAGAGGGGGCTTACAAAGCCTTTTACCTTCTGGCTTCTGCCACCCCAGTTTCGAGCATCAGCGCACACCATGCATGTGTGTGTACATATACATGTGTGTACACACTCACATTCACACACACGCTCACCAAGTGCGTCGGTTAAAGAGCACTGAGCAGATCATATTAGGAATGACTAATGACTCCATTTTCATTACCTTCTGTAAAAGAATACCCTTGCTCTCTCTCATTGTTCAAGTCATGCTTCAACACATTGGAGTCATTTTTCAGTTCTCAACTTTCCAAGGAAAATGTGCTGGCAAAGGTTGACTTTGGTTAAATCCAATGTCTTTTTACAGCTTTGTCTTATTTGACCTCTTTGCCCCATGAAAGTGGCGTTCTCAACACTTGAGTAATCTTAGATAAGTTACTTAAATGATCTTTGCCTCAGTTTCCTCAGTTATAAAATTAGATAATAATAGTATTATTATCATAGAATGCCTGGTACAAAGCAAACACTGTAAAGTGTTATTCTTTAGCTCTCTGATCACTCTTTTAAAAAGGTTCTTTCTTTCTTTCTCTCTCGCTCTCTCTTTTTCTTTCTCCCTTCCTTCCTTTTCTTTTCTTTCCTTTCCTATGTTTCTCCCTCCCTCCCTCCTTTCCTTCCTTCCTTCCTTCCTTCCATGGGGTCTGACTCTGTCACCCAGGTTGAAGTGCAGTGACGCCATCTTGGCTCACTGCATCCCCTGCCTCCTAGGCTCAAGCGATCCTCCCACTTCAGCCTCCCAACTGGCTGAGACTACAGGCGCACACCACCACACCTGGCTAATTTTTTGTGTTTTTGGTAAGAGAGGGGGTCTCACTGTGTTACCCAGGTTAATCTGAAACTCCTGAGCTCAAGTGATCCTCCTCTTGGCCTCCCAAAGTGCTGGGATTACAGGTGTGAGCTACTGCACCCAACAAAAAGTTATTTCTGTATTGGAACTTTGACAGCCATCTTTGATTTGCTTTCTATCTATCTCTCTATGTCTTCTCAGCCTCCTTCATAGACTCTAGTTTATTCTGCCTCCCCTTAAATGTTAAGGTGTCAGAGTTTGCTCCCTGACTTCTCAGGCTGACGCTGTGATCCATCCTTATGGCTCCACTGACTCCCACAATTCCCCAGTACAGCTCAAATCCAAACTCCTTTCAGAGTAGTTTTTCGACAGTTCAAACCTCAGCACCTTTCTCCTCTACTTAAAACCTTGCCAGGGAGGCTGGGTGCCATGGCTCACACCTGTAACCCAGTACTTTGGGAGGCCAAGGTAGGCAGATCGCTTGAGCCTAGGAGTTCAAAACCAGCCTGGGCAACATAGGGAGACCCCTGTCTCTACAAAAAATAAAGCAACAGACAAAGAAAAACCCCTGCCAGACACTCCCCTTTTCAGGACCAAACTCCTTTACTTGGTTGACAACTCTTCTTCCACCAACCCCACCCTGCAGGTCTTACCTCTCATGACCTCCTCCCCTTACTTTCATCGCTTCACACCCCAGGAACCCTGTGTAGTTCCTCACATGTGCCTCACCAAGTGTACAACCTATAACCTGTATGGCCTTGCTTATCCTGCTGTTTCTTTCACACCAGCTTTGGTATTCTCTCCTCTCATGTCTTCACCTTAGGTGTTTAACAGCTTTGTCCTCTGTACACCATTGTGCCCCAGGCAGATGTCTATTAGACCATGAGAACACAGTGTGCCCAGTTGCATACATAGCCATTTCCTTGAAGAGCTGATTCTTTGTATCTTTAGAGCCTAAGGAGCAGTGGTAGTGGTTGGTACAGAGTTGGTGCTCAGAGAATGAACAACTGAATGGATGGATGGATGGATGGATGGATGGATGGATGAATGAATGAACTGATGAAAGTGTTTATAAATTGCAAAGCTGGATAGAGAGCCCATTCCCAGTGAACTCTGGTGATGCTGGTTTTACACCGCCTCTGACTGTCAGGGAGAAACTTCCCGAATCTTCCTTTTTTTTTTTTTTTTTTTTTCTGTCTTGAGAGGTTTGGCGGGAATTTGTGCACCTGGTGGGCATCTGCAGTTGATCCAGATTGTCACAATCCTCAGTGTTAAGTGAAAGATCAAGGATAAGGTCAAGGTCATTAAAAATAGCAACTCTCACTTTTATTTCCCATTGATGGGAAAGCTCAGCACAGTGAAATTTAAGAACGGTTTGACCTCTTAAGCTCTTTCAGATATGTAGTGGTCATAGCCATCTACTGTCTGCATCAATTGAACTTTTCTTTGTAAGTACCATTTTGGTGGTTACGCTGGCAAATGTGGCAACTGTTGTTAGCTGCAGATCCTCAGACATGTGATAATTTATAAAGAGAGTGGTTGGCATGATCCTTATCCAATGCCATTTATGGCTTATTTTGATAAGCTAAGAAATTCAGAGAGGTAAGGCAGATGTGCAGAAAAATTTACATGGATTGTTTACTTAATGTAGAATTTTCTTTTGGGGTTTACCTGTCATTTATGCATCCATTCAGTTATTCATTTGCCAGTGTGTTCCACCTCCAACAATTCAAAGGCCTTTCCAAAGTTAAGGTAAAATTGTCGCAACTTGTATGAGTCTCACAAAATAGATAACCTGGGAAGGTGAGAGCGTGTGCTCAATACACAAAATATGACTTTCTGGATGTCATTTCAAGCAGGAACCACAAAGCGCTCTTCATGTGTGCATGGAGTTCGCCTCGCTCGCTCATGTACAGAAATGCCAGCCTCTCCTAGGTGTCCTTTGTGACCACACCATAAAATTGCACGTGGTTTCATCATCCAGTTTTAAAACATGCAGCTTAAAATGTACTGAAGAACAATGTGTGGTACATTTAAATGTAAAATTGGACTGTGTGAATATTCTTAGAATTGTATCCATAATGAAGTCAATTCAGGTAGGCACAGTTTCAATGATATTATGAGCTCCATCTTAATAGCTTTTTCCAAAAGTTTTCTGATAGTGGTTTGCCTTGTTCCATTTATACCCAGCTGTGGAATTCATTATTGTGTGCTAAATTCATTTGGCCACTGACTTTATAAAAAGGAGAAAATGAGGTTTTTTATACACACATACCCATACAGGAGTATACACTTTAATCAGTCTTTTTTTCTTAAAAGTTCATCTATTTGCTGAAAAAGGAAATATACTGCTTAGAAAAGGAAAGTATATTCAAATAAGCAAATATGATTGAAAATAATAATGGCTTTAGTGATAATAGAACTTTGTAACTTTGCCATTTAAATAGTTATTCAATTCTTGATTGTTTTTATTTTGTGTTGTAGCATATTCTATTGCCTTATGAATACGCTATTGTTATAGCTGTAGCTCAACTTTTTAGTATATTCTTATTTTTAGCTTTCATTTTAATGAAAAATAATATACATAAGCTTTAGGAACATCTAAGGAAAACAGATGGCTTTTCAGACTTTCTTTACCCTGAAATTAAACCTCTTGCTTTTAACTTTTGAACTAAGAATAAAAAAAGTTATAGATGTTCTCTTACTGTGTATTAGTGCATGTTATACCCATATCCCACATTAACATTTTATTTCCACTGAGATTTCTGATATAATCAGGTATTAAACCTGTGGTTATTTTGGCAGTTATGCCTTTTACGGAAGGATTCCAACAGCTAAACCCTAAGTTAGGAAAAAAGAATATAATTTGACTTCATCTGGAAAAAAAATTATCCTAAAAGATGGTTAGAAGATTCAATAATAGTTTACAGTTTTTAAAGAAAAGCTCACTGTAATTCCAGCACTTTGGGAGGCCGAGACGGGCGGATCACGAGGTCAGGAGATCGAGACCATCCTGGCTAACACAGTGAAACCCTGTCTCTACTAAAAAATGCAAAAAACTAGCCAGGTGAGGTGGCGGGTGCCTGTAGTCCCAGCTACTCGGGAGGCTGAGGCAGGAGAATGGCGTGAACCCAGGAGGCGGAGCTTGCAGTGAGTTGAGATCCGGCCACTGCACTCCAGCCTGGGCGACAGAGCGAGACTCCGTCTCAGGAAAAAAAAAAAAAAAAAAAAGAAAAGAAAAAGAAAAGCTCAGAGGTAAAGTTCTTGACTATTCATTCATAAGCAAAAAGCATGAAGCTTTTTTCTTTCTCCAAAGTGTCTTCAAGGCTCATACTAGACGCAAACTCATCACACCTTATGTTCTGTGCCTGAGTTGCCTTTTGTAAATTGATGGCTCTCTGTTCTCTCCTGTTCCTCCAAAGTTTAATTTGTACACTGCCCTACAGTTGTGATTTATTTTAAAGAATATTCTCTAGTCTTTTTCTCTCACCTTTTCCCCAGATGAGCTCGAGGCTACTCACCCTCATTTGCCCACCCCCGCTCCCCACCCAGACCTACTATTTCCATTTTTAACTTTTGAATTTGCTTCCTCTCATCCATGACTTCAGAAGCAGCCTAAAAATTCAAAGTAACATAGCTTTCCCCTATGACTCTTTAAACATTTGTTCAGATTTGGTCTAATTGGTGTACTTAGCAGTTGAGTGCCCTAGTAGTGGTGATGCTTCCTCCAAGGTTCTGTAGATAATGATGGGTGTAATAAAAGGCATCATGGAGGGAGAAGCTTGGGCCTTGGTCCTGGCTCAGCCACTTCCTGCCTATGCCACCTTAGGCATGTTATTTAAACTTCAAGTTCCTTATCCATAAAGTAGGCTAAAAATATCTACTTCACAGGGTAATTGTGAGTCAAGGACTTAGCACATAGTAGACATTCTGAAAACAAAAACAAAAGCAAAACTAGGTTGCTTTCCCTGTCCTAACTCCATATGGAGCGCTGTATGTAACCTGTCTATGTTGTGTGTGATGAGCTTTGGGGGAAGCAGATATGAAACAGTGTCATCTCCTCTCTGTAGCAACATCTAAATTGTCTGTCATGTGGTACTGTTAGGGTACAGAGAGTAAGTGTAAAAACTTCAGAGATGTGAAAGACTTCTGGGGAGGCGGCCATCACATTGTGTCTTGAAGGGAAAAATGTGGCCATGAGGAGATTGTGTGAGTGGAGGTACAGAGGTGAGAAGGGGCTCTGGGGATAGAGAAGAGGAGGATGGGCAAGTGAGCAGACATCATGCGTCCCTTTGGGGTTGAGGGGTCTAGCTGCAGAGCTGTGGGATGTGTTGTTAAGGCTGAAGTGAGGCCAAATTCTGATGGTCTTAGAAGTTGGGCAGAGGAATTTAGATATGACATAGAACATAACAAGGAGCTAAAATTCAGGTAACCAAGGTGCCCTCTTAAGTGAATTACCCTTTAGGATGATGAAGAGAGAAGGTCTGTACCCCTTTTGTTTTTTCCAGTGTAGCTGATATGGCTTGGCTGTGTGTCCCCACCCAAATCTCCTCTCAAATTGTCATCCCCACGAGGTGACTGGATCATGGGGGCAGTTTCTGCATGCTGTTCTCGTGACAGTGAGGGAGTTCTAATGAGATCTGATCATTTAAAAGTGACAGTTTTCCCGGCGTGCGCTCTTACGCGCTCACTCTCTCTCTCGCTCCTGCCACCATGTAAGATGTGACTTGCTTCTCCTTTGCTTTCTGCCATGATTGTAAGTTTTTTGAGGCCTCCCCAGCCATGTGGACCTCTGAGTAAATTAAACCTCTTTTCTTCTTTATAAATTACTTAGTCTCAGGCAGTTCTTTATAGCAGTGTGAAAACAGACTAATAATGTAGTCGTGAAGTGGTTTTTCAGCTTTCTGACTGTGACCCATAATATGATAAAAATTTATATCCTGATCCAGGATACCCACATATACTGTATTTGTTTCATGAAATAAAAATTTTGTGAAATGATAGTTACCCTTCCAGGGCTGACTGCATAATTTGTGGGGTCCAGAGCAAAATGAAGACGTAGGACCTCATGTTCAAAAAGTAGGGAAGAATGCTGCTAAACGTAGTTAAATATATCTTTTTCCATTTCTTCTCCCCTTCTTGACCTGTCATGGTTTTGTTTTGTTGTTGTTGTTGTTAGTTTATTTACTACTTACTGTCATTCTGAGTAAATAAAAATTTAAAATTTCCATTAATACTAATTTTACTATTTTTATTGTGCAATGCCAATTTTAAGTGCAAAACATAAGAGCATGAAATCAATGAAATTACACAATTGGTATTTCTTACTTTGTACCTGCATATGCATCTTGTTCTTATTAGAAGAATGGAAATACTGTACAAAGCTAACTCAACTGTTTTTATTTTACTTCTTTATATGTATACATTCTACGAACCCTCTTTACCTTAGGCTTACTGTTGAGTAAGGACTGAAGAAAAGGAACGATGGGTTGCCTTATATTTCACTTTCCTTCTATTTTGTCATTTTCAGTGTAAGTGGTTGGCCGATATAAGTAAGAAAGAAAGAACAGGACAGAATTATCCTTGGTCATTTTTATTTCTTAGAAGACCACTGCTTCCTTTCCTCCTTGGAAGCAAGTTCTGGTTTTGAAATAAAGTGTGGCCTCTAGGGGCTGTCAGCATGCTCTGTACTCCTTCACCCCTTGTTCAGATGCTGACCTAACACGCTTGCTTGGTAACCACGAATGTACACATTGCGCCCCTGTCTTCTCATGAGCCTGCTCCAGTTTTTCATTGAACTTCACTTACAAGGCACAAGTTCAAGGATAAAATGATTAAGAATTTCAAGGTGGTTGGTGATAGTAGAGCATTAAATCAATGGGTAGGACCTTTCAGAGCAGGGCCCTGTGTGACTGCACAGGTCGTATACCCACACAGCCAACCCGGGTACTGCATTTGATTTTCTGTTGTCTCTATTTTATTAAAAATAACCCCACTAGTTGCACCCCATTAAATTGATGTTACCATCTACTAATGGGTCATAGTTGGCAGTTTAGAAAACACTGGTAAATTAATGAAATGCATGGGCTCCTGTGTCA
The DNA here is from genome assembly GCF_002776525.5 of Piliocolobus tephrosceles. Taxonomy (NCBI): domain Eukaryota; kingdom Metazoa; phylum Chordata; class Mammalia; order Primates; family Cercopithecidae; genus Piliocolobus; species Piliocolobus tephrosceles. The sequence goes on from NC_045438.1 coordinate 144,268,628, forward strand.
GGCAGCTATATTAGAGTCCTACTTCCATCACTTGCTGCCTGTGAACTTAAGAATATCTCTGTTTCTCATGTGTAAAATGCAGGTTCTAGTAATTACTTCATAAAGTTATTATGGCAACTAAATTATTAAATACATGTGATATGCTTAGAGTGGTGTTTATTATACAGTAAACATCCTGTAAGTATTAGTTAATCATCATTATTATTAATTTATATCTTGCTGTCGGTAAATGTTGAAGAGAAAAATGTTTCTTGACTATATCAGCATTCCCACTTAACCTAAAACAGATATTTCCTTAAGTTTACCAACATCTGTGTTTTCTTGTGTCTGGAAGTATATAAAATATAATAACCAAATGAAAGTTAATTCAACTGCACTTAATGCAATGAAATTATGTTAAAAATTATAGTTCAATAAGAAATCCATTGAAGGACTACTTTTATTTCTGTTCCTCCTCCCAGATTAAAACAAGTATATAATTAGTATTTCATAATTATCAGTTAAGAAAGAAGCAAGGATATCTGGAAGATACTATCTGTTGAACTTAAGAAGCCAGAATTATTCCTTTTCAAATAAAATTATTTGATGAACCCCAATCATAGGTTAAAATGCTTGAGAGGAATGTTTTCTATCTTTTCTTTTTTTTTCCCCAAAGGTTATATTTTTATTTATTTTTAAAATAGGCTGGATGCAGTGGCTCAGGCCTGTAATCCCAGCACTTTGGGAGGTTGAGGTAGGCAGATTACTTGAGCCAGGAGTTCAAGACCAGCCTGGGCAACGTAGGGAGACGTTGTCTCTACAAAAAGCAAAAGAAATCAGTCAGGTGTGATGAGGCATGCCTGTAGTCCCAGCTATTCAGGAGGCTGAGATGGGAGGATGGAGGCAGGAGGTCAAGACTGCAGTTAGCTATGACTGTGCTACTGTGCTCAAGCCCTGGCGACAGAGTGAGACCCTGTACCAGAAAAAAAAATAAAAGAAAATTGACAGATAAAATGGTATGTATTTTATCTTCTCTAAAGTACAGTGTACATACATTGTTATAGATTGAGAGCAAATCTACAAGTCATGACACGAAATAAAGAGAACACAGAATCTGGTGGATGCTCAATCAATATCTGTTGTTGGAGCAACCTTAATCCAAGTGAAAAAAATGCCGGCTGGTTTGTTTTAATCTATTTTGAATCTTCTTCCTTGATAATTTTATAATAAATAGTATGATTTTATGGCTCATTTGAATATTTCCTATTGTTAATTGAAGCTACTGAGTTCTCTCTTCCCATTGATTTGATATTTCATGTTTGATTCTCTCAAATTGGCCACTAAATTAACATAGTCATTTTATATCTGAGTATAAAAGTTGGGTTTGTGTCAGTTGCTGATGTATGGGCATATTTGTGTTAGGTCATCATCTTAAAATGGAGTCCAATAGAATTGCTTAAATGGGCTTATCTTAGGCTGTTTAAATACAATTTGGAACATGATAGATATTGCAGGAAAATGTATCTTATGGAAAATGTGTTTTTATCTGCATTTTATTGGCAGCAGTTCCTTGAATTGCAGACTTTATGCATAGTCAAAACAGATATGCTAAACCGAGTACATTATAACTTCTATTTTATGTTAAGATGGAAGATTAACCACCAATTAAAGTTATTATATCTTGAGCAAGGTATCGACTCTGATAAAAATTTATCATCCCCTTCAAACATTACTATGGAGCAGATATAAATACCTTAAATGCTAAGATTCAAGAGATCTCACTTTGACTGTTTAAAGCAAGTCGAAGCATACTAATCTGTAAAATGCTAAAACAGTTCAATTGAAAACACCCTCACTCAGATTTAATGAGCAATTCCGGCATATTACCTGTGCCAATTAGATTAAGTGAAAAATAATCCAATCCCTTTATTCAGGATGACTGATTTGCACTGATTTGCACATTTACACCATAAACCACTTTACCTTGAGTGAGAACCACAGTTTACAGAATCACTAGCACTTGTCTGAGAATTAGATTGGCTTTGAAAGTGGTTGATACTTCCTTTATACTTATAGTAAAACATTATTTCTAGTAGTTGAATGTTGGAGCCTTGGATTATCAAAAATGTTACTCAGTAATAACTGGGATTAATAACTTTTGAAAACACATATCCAGTCCATTTTGATTTTCATATTTGAGCTAGGTATCAAATCCTTTATATATTTGTATATAATTTGGAAATAAATATTTAGAGAATGATTTCAGTCTTCTATCTTAGGTTTATTAACTGAAGATAGATTTAGAAAATTTACAATCCTGATTTCTCTTTTGCTATTTTTTTAAAGATTCTTTGTATGAATTTTTAGGAAGCCTTCTGAAGCTAAGGAGTTTTTTATGTTTCTGTCTGAAATGATTGCTAATGATCATAGTCAATGGAATGTTTTCATTCAGGTGTGTAAGTAGAAGGTATCTTGTTGCCTGGATGTGTGCTGTTCTGCAGGTTTCTCACTTTCTTCTCCTTCCTCCCAGCCCCTGACCCTCCTGCAATGGATTCCTATGTTGTAATTCGTTTTGGTATTTTAGCTAACGTTCAAACTCTAATAAATATCTGCATAACAAGAATGATTGGCATATTCATGAAGTGCAATTCTAGTTACATTGATATTGTCAAATGAAGATGATCTCTATCGGTTTAACTTGGCCACGAGTGAATGGGAATTGTTTAAGTTTCTGCACAAATGTTTGCATTTCATGAGACATGCTTGTGCATTAGAGATAGAGGTTTAGCAAAAGCTTTATGGTGCTGAAATCTGTGATAAAGGCAGGAGTCAGAAGAGATGGGATTTAATCCCCTTTCATCCCTGACTGTCTTGATGGCCTCAGGCCTCTGAGTTAGGTTGACAGGACTATGGTCTCTCTTTACTTCACAGCCAATCATCTTGAAAGAGTCGTCTGTACTGCTTGTCTTCACTACTTCACCTCTTTTATACCGCACCCCAGTGTAATCTGACTTTCACACTCTACTATAATTACTGTTACTTAGATGACCAGATCAAGCAGATCCCAAATGGCAGGACACTTTAATACTGATTATTCCTTTGGCATTGGCTTCCACTTTCCCATATCTTCCTTGACAGCTTACTCTTTTTCTCCCCCGTTACCTTTTACTATTTCCTTTCGATCTTTGTTTCTCTTCTGCCCATCCCTTATATGTTGTTTCCTATAACTCTGTCCCTAACCATTTTCTATTTTCATCCCAATTTCTGAAACCCATGACTTTATCAATGGTATTCTGACCATTCCCAAGTCTAGATCTTTATCTTGGAGCTTTGTTCTAATGAACAGACTTATATTTCTAGTCCCACTTGCTGGACATTTCTATCAGTATGCTTAACAGAGGGCTCAAACCAATACATCAAAATCAGACCCCATCACCTCCTTTCTAACCACCCCCAACCCCTTCCTTCTCTTGTCTGGTCAGTCTTGAATAGCACTATTAACCATGTAGACAACCAGGCCATAAACCTGAGAGTCCTTCTTCAGCTCTTCTATTTCCGTCAACTCCCATGTCCTGGCAGTCATGGAGTCCTGTCAGTATGAGTATTCAGTGTCTCTTGTTGCATTCTGTTAATCCTTCCGGCATTGCCTTCGTCCAGGACCTGTGGTGTGCAGAGCAGTGCTGAGATCCCACCAAACAGTGCCGCCCCCCTCAGCCAAGACTGGTGCTGATGCAGACTCCTGTGCTTCAGAACGTCCTGACCCATCATGGCATGCTTGGTTTCCCATTTCATTGCTTTGAAATCTCCTGGCTACCAGCCTCACTGATCTCCAGTTTTAATATGTGTTGCCTTTGGTAGCTTCAGTGTGACCCACGTTTCAGGTATTCTTTTCTACAGTCTTGTCTGGTCTCACTCTGCTATGATATCTCCACCTCAGCAATATCAATCCTAGGTGGCCGTGGGTGATAATACTTTCCATGATCTCCCCCTCCACATAGCCTGTCATGAATCCTCACCTGCTTCTGTCCACGCAACTCTATTTCCAGGACGCTCCCTCAGCCCTGTGCACCCCACTCCATGTTTAAAGTCCCTTAGTTGCTCTTCATTATCTTCACGATCAAGTTCAAATTCTTGGTCACATCAGACAGCCTTATACCCTGCCACTCCTTAGCCCTACAGCCTTTGCTGCAGCCACACGGATCTGTCTGCATTTCTTGGAATACAACCTGCAATGCCTCCAAGCCTTTGCATATGCTGATTTTTCTGTCCAGAATCTCTTCCTCTGCTCCTTAATGACAATTTGTCTTGTTTTTTGACTTGCAGCTTTTGTCTCTCTCAGCCTTCTTTGACTGTTCTCCTCTCCCCACTTTTTTCTTTCCTACTTTATGCACTATCTTAACAGCTTATGTAAGCTTGCATGCTATGCTTTTCATTGTGTGCATTGATTTTTCCATGTAACGTCCCCCGGTAGATAATGCGTATCCTGAGGTCACTGCCTTGTTCATCTTTCTGTGGCTGGTGTCCAGCACATGTCTGAGCATGAGGAAGCTCAGTAAATGTTGCATAATAAGGAAGTAGTGAACACAGAATTTTAAAGGAATTTTAAAGGAATTTAAAACAGTACTATGTGTTTTCATTACAGGCAGATACTTCATTTGTTATGATGATAAATCTAGAGTATAGAAGTATGGCCAACTCTTCTGATACAAGGTCATTTGGAGGAAGTTGGACCAACCAGAATTAAGAACAGAAATTGTGAATTTTAGGCCAACTAAGTAACTCCAAGCCACTGGGGTGGAAAAAGGAACAATTCAATTATTCTGATGAACTAAAACTAATTTGGAGTATAATTTTTATAAGGATGCAAAATTAGAAATGAAGAATTAAAGCTATATATACTTGTTGGTTTAGGTAAACCTACTCAGAGGTGCTTAATTATTTTCAGTCCCACTTATTGGATATAGACTTTAGGAATCATATCAAAATTTATATAGGTTAGGAAATAAGCATAAATTATACATATTATAAATCTGTGCTTTATTCTTTGTCCTCTGAATATTTCTGATTTTCATGAAAATCTGAAATATCTGTATCTAAAAATAATAAAATAGAAGTGTAGGAATACGAACAAAATTACCTGTGATCTGGGAAATCAATGATAATAATCCTACTTTTGTTTTCTATCTACACTTAGAGTATTTTGCGACACCTATTTAAAGTTAAGGTTGAATAACTGGTGATGAAAATCAATTCTATGCAAATAGTTAATAGTCAAATGTATACATCAATTGCATAACAGATGAGATTTAATACCCTGAAATGGGAGTTGGAGAGTAGAAAGAAGCCAGATATTTCAAACTGCAGTTAAGAAAATTTAGCCCATATAAATGTGTGGGTAAAATTATTTTTATGTAATATTAAAAATTGCCAAAGAAAAATATGACTTGCGATATTCTTGTTTCTGTAAAGCATTTCCATTTGAGCTGATGGGACATAATAAGACATGTGGAGAAGATTAGTGATTAAAAAACATTTGGACATTTGGGTTGTATTACTGTGCTCAATTAGAGTCACTCAGAACATTAGCTCTCATTTGATTAGTTTTTCAATCTTCCTTATGATGATTTTTTTATATTTAATTCAGAAAGGTGGTACAAAGAGGGATGCAAAGAGGGATATTATATAAGTTGTGACAGGGATCCCAGGAGAGTTGGATAACACCCTTTCATAAGGAAGTGTTATTACGTGCGAACCTGCTTTTCCTCTCTACCTCATTACTTGCTAAGCTTCATAAAGACCCTATCCTACTGGGTCACCCTTCTGGAAATGTTTTCTTTAATTTTCAACAAGATGCTGTGATGACAACAATCTATATCTGTAAAAAGTTGTATAAAAATTCAATATATTTCATATGTGAACATAGTTCACATTAACACTAAGTTAATGAAAATTATTTTTATATCACCTTCTTACCAGTTTTAATTTTAATTCTGCCTCTGGTGACTGAGGTGACACATAAAGAGTATTGCCTTATAAACAGATTGACTTTTTTTATTCTTAGGATATTATTTTATATATTCAATGTCATAAACTCCTTCTTCCCCACATTTTTTTTTGCCAGTGCCATGCTGGTTTTAATGAGCTACTTTAAAAAATTAACACTTTGTTTTAAAATTCATTCAACATTGTTATTATAGGTAGTCTTAGTGATAAATCATAGTGAAAGAGCTTCTAGTTAACAGATACCTAAGATTTTTATATTATCTTTATATATAATGATTATATATATATCATGATTTCTTCTTATTCATCCTCATAAATCTCAATCAGTTTCAAACACTAAACATATTCAAATATGGGTTACAATACCATTCAAGAATAATTTTTAGTAATTTTGGTGAGAAAGCAAGAATGGTAGGCATAAATTATGATTATCTTTAACTGCTTGAAAGTATCATTAATTATTTGGTAACTTTTAAAATTTGAGAATATTAAATAATTGTAATATTGTTAAACTGAAGTACTGATAAATTGAAACAAGGAAATGGTTTCATTTCATCTGTCCTAGTTGCAGAAAAGCTAAAAAAACACACAAGCATTTATTTCATGTTTCAGGAAGGGAAGCAGATTCCTATTTATTATGAACAATACAGTGATGACATGACTTCCCTACCTCACAGCTCTGCTTTCATTTTGAAAGCAATAAAATTCATAAGGGATAAGTGAAAAATAATTGAGGAGCATTTTTATTTTTACTAGAGTGTTTGTTATGGCTTTACTGTGTAATATACACTAAAATGTCTGTTCACGTTCAAAGAAAAAAGATGAGAGCTGAATTTAGGTGTAGTGTGCATTCAAGCATTGAATTTGATCCTTCACTTAGTAATTGAATGAGAGCAGTATTGTGTATCAAATTTATCCTTGCTTTTTAGTTTGTTAGCAAATGGCTTTTGCTACAAAGGTTTTTAGGGCAGGGTAAGACTTAAAAAAAATAGAATTGCTTTCCTCGGGAAGATGCGTGGGTGTCTCGGATTGGTGGTAGTGTTTTGCACCTTGCAGGAGAATGAGTAAGAGAAGTATTACCACTTACGGAAAGAAAACAAAAGGCAGGAGGCTCAAAGGAGGATTTTCTGACCACTGTCTTTTTAGCAGGAGGAGCAGAGGGTATCTGAAAGGCCTGTTTTTGCCCAGCAGGTATCTGCAGGACTCAGAAAGCGGATCTGTGGTGGCCACTGCAGATACTCTCTCCAGAACAGTGGTTCCCAACATATCTGGCACCAGGGACCAGTTTCGTGGAAGACAGTTTATTCAGGGGTGTGGGGGGATGGTTCCAGAATGAAACTGTTCCACCTTAGATCATGAGGCATTAGACTCTCATAAGGAGTGTGTAACCTAGATCCCTCGCATGTGCAGTTCACAATAGGGTTCGTGCTCCTATGAAAATCTAGTGCTGCTGCTCATCTGATGGGAGAGTGGAGCTCAGGTGGCAGTTCTTGCTCACCTGCCGCTCACCTCCTGCTGTACAGCCCAGTTCCTAACAGGCCACAGAGCACTTCCAGTCCGTGCCCCTGGGAGTTGGGGACCCCTGCTCTAGCGCATAATTCTGGGCACATGTTGTATCATTTTCCTATGGCTGTTGTGACAAATCACCACTAACATGGTGCCTTAAAACAACGCCGATTTATTATCTTACAGTTCTGCAGATTAGAATTCCAAAATGGGCCTTACTGGGTTAAAATCAAGCTGTCATCAGGGCTGTGTTCCTTCTGGAGGCTCTAGACAGGAATTCACATCCATGGTTTTTCCAGTTTCTACGGGCTGCCTGCATTCCTGGGCTTGTGGCCTTTCCATCTTCAAAGCCAGCAATGGCAGCTCAAGTCTTGTTTGCACTGTATCAGTCCCACTCTGGGCCTCCTTCCTCTTTCTCACTCCCAAGGAGCCTTGCGATTATATTGAGTTCACATGAATAACCCAGGATTCTTTTCCCATCTCAAGGTCAACTGCTTAGCAACCTTAATTCTATCTGCAACCCTAATTCCTCTTTGCCATGTCATGTAACATGCTCACAGTTTCTTAGGATCAGGATGTGGACATCTTTGCGGGGTTGGAGGGGGTTATTATTCTACCTACCACTAGTAACATAATTTGTTGATCCCTGTGTAGGTTGTACCTCAGTCTGTCTTCTTTCTCTTCAGTTCCCTTTGTTCCCCTCTCTACTCTCCATCCAAATGCTATATTGCCAAGTGTGGCCAGATTGGGGCAAAACCCTGTAAGAACATGAAGAATTAATGCACTGGGCTAGTGGCTAAGTTGTTGGCTCCTTACATTCTACTTTAATACAGCAAATATGTTTCAGTGCACACTCTTCCTTCTTTCAACAAATACCTTCTGAGTGCCTTCTATGTGCTGAGCACTGCTAAGTGCTGGGGATGGAACAATGAAAAATATGGACAAACTGCCTGATGTCTTGGAGCTTGCACTTGGGTGAAAACTGACAAACAGAGTAAGTGCAAGGCAGAGAATTAAACCAGGGCACTATGAATGAATGAGTGGCTACTGGAATTGTAACAAGGAGGGTTTCCTGAGATCTGACTGACAGTATGAAAATGGAGAAAGAACTTTTTTAGGCAGAGACTCTGTGAAGAACAAAGCCATGAGGTAGGAAAGAGTTTTCTAGTGAGGAACAGAATGAAGGTCAGTGGAACTTAAGTTTAATGTGCAAGGAAAAAGATACAAAATGCAGTTTGAGGAGGAGTTAAGTGCCAGATCACATCTCTGTAAGCCATGGTAAGGAACTTGGATTCCATATGTGATGGAACAATGTTGGAGAGTTTCTAAGCTGTGGCATTAATTAAGCGCTTTTAAAATAATCTATGAAGAGCACTTGGCTATTGTATGGAGGATGATTATGAGATAGCAAGAGTGGAAGAAGAGGGACACTAGTTTATAACCTGTTGTAATAGCCCATCCAACAGATAATGATGATGAGACCAAGTTGGGAGTGGAGATAGAAATAAATGAATTTATTTGAGATACATTTTAAAAGGAGATTGAATTGAGAAGACTTGACAATGGAATGGATATAGAAACTGAGGTCAGGAAGGAAATAAAGATAATTTCGAGATTTGGGGATTGAGAAGTGGTGCCATTTCCTGGGTTGGGGAATCTGGGGGATGAGCAGTTTAGGGTGGGGAACCAGAGTTCTGTTTTGACCACATTAAGGTCAAGGTGTCTATTGGACATCCAAGGTGAAGTATCAGGTTAGGCAGTTAGAGAGATATATATGTTTTGGGATCTATAAAGAGGTTGAGGCCGAAGATACATATTAGAGAGTCATTAGCACATTGATGGTATTCAAATGAGATTAATCTAGAAAGTGTGTAGATAGATAGAGAAGCTGATCCACAATGCAGCGCTGAGGTGGGCCAATACTTAGAAGTTGAACAGAGGAGGATGAATTGGCCAAGGAGACTGAGGAGAAGCTTCTGGTAACACCTGGAGAGTGAATGAAGACACATACGCGCGCACACACACACACACACACACACACACACACCCTGAGATTGGCTAGATTAAAAGCTGCTGAAAGATCAAGTAAATGAGATAATAAGTATTGTCATAACGACGGCCATTGATAATTTTGACAAGAATAATCTCTTTGGGGTGCTGTTATAGAAGATGGATTAGAAAGAGCTGGGGAAAGTGTGGGGGTGAGGACAAGACCACCACTCCAGACAGCACCAGGTGCTCTGCATTCCAAGATGATGTGCCATCCCATTATTACTTTCCCCAGGAGCCCAGTTTTTCTACCTAAACTTACTTTTATATGATACGGAGGCATTCTGTTATTATACTTGCTCTGTACAATTAGGTTTAGAGGAAGCAAAATTGCTAAAACTCAAGACATTTCATGAGCAGTTGAAAATTATACTAATGCTCAGTAAAAGGGGACTCAGAAGAACTCTTGAATGTGTGCAGAACTATTACTGGCACACCAAAAAGTTCACAGGTGGACAGTGTGTGGCAAAAAGGATCACTTAACCTGTTGACATTAGTATGAAGTAACACTAAATTCCTGTTTTTATGAAAATCCTAAGTGACACTAAAACTGCTTCTGTGTCTCACTGGGGACAAAACAGCTCAGCCGTAGGTGCCACTCACCCTTCATGAGTCGTGGTTAGAATGGCTGATGTTGCCGTAGCAATAACTAGACAACCATGGCACTTAATAACGCTGTCATGGTCTAAATCCACAAATTTATGGTGCAAGTTTAAATTAGTAGTAATAAAGGGAATATGGTAAGGTTTTAAAGTGTTCAAATAATGTTGCCCTTGATAACAAAGGTAATGCTTTTGCAAATTTCTCATGGAATCTATCCTTGCAAGCAGGTGTTTTAAATTTTCAATGTTTTATCTTTGACTTCGTCCATGAAATGTGTCTTCAGTTGCTTTTTACGATAGCATTGACAGAGGGGAAACATATTTTTATTATATATTTGGATTCTTTTCCATTGCAGTTTGGCCTTGTTGGCAATTCTTTGGTGTCAAATGATTTTAATTTTCTGATTTAAGGCCTAATTTACTTTTGAGTATTCACATTGGCCCACGGATCTTGGCCCTGAATGAAGTGTATATGCATACAGATTCTATTACAAATAATACTTGCAGACAATGCCAAACATTTGGTGTTTATATAATGCTTTGTATTGTTAGTTCAGTTTAAAGAACATGTCAAAACCTGTTACGAGGCTGACATTGTGCTAGGCACAGGACAATTGTGGTCTATGCCTAAAGGAGCTTGTGGTATAGCAGGGAAGGGGGAAGAATTGGTAAAAGAAATTGATTAAAGTAAATGTGATCATGAATAAATGCAGTATGTGGGAGAAAAAAGTAGTGCAGAGAGGTTGGGTGTGGTGGCTCATGGCTGTAATCCCAGCACTTTGGGAGGTTAGACGGGTGTATCACCTGAGGTCGGAGTTCGAGACCAGCCTAACCAACACAGAGAAACCCTTGTCTCTACTAAAAATACAAAGTTAGGCAGGTGTGGTGGCGCATGCCTGTAATCCCAGCTACTCAGGAGGCTGAGGCAGGAGAATGGCGTGAACCTGGGAGGCAGAGCTTGTGGTGAGCTGAGATCGCGCCGCTCCACTCCAGTCTGGTCGACAAAGCCAGACTCCGTTTCAAAAAAAAAAAAAAAAAAAAAAAGTAGTGCTGTTGGTTCTGTTTGGTTGTGGGGTTACACGATAAGATCAGAGGAGATTTTCATGAAGACACTGACAGTTGAGTAAGATTTGAGCCATAAGGCTCCCATGGGCCGCCACCCAGGGACAGGGTAGAAGTGGCAAAGTAGACGTGGAGGGCATAGGGTGAGACATGAAAAAGCATCGCGGGTCTGTGACCTACAAGTTCTTTGGTCCCAACTGCACATGAGCTGTGAATGAAATCACTCCATTTGATGAAAATGATGTAAATCAAGGTGAAATTGAGGGAATGTCGATGGAGTTGAAGAGTTGGGGTATTCAAGGGTGCAGAATGGCTCATCACATGGTGCTGAAGTTACTCAGATGGTGACATACAGGGTTGGTTAGATTTCCTTTAAAATGAAGTAGAAGAAGCATTCAAAGAAGAGGCTGAGGATTCTTTTGAATTAATTGTGTCAAAATCAGGATGCCAGTATGCCCAGGAGATAATTTTGGAGGAGAATTTAATACTGAGCAGGGTGGGTGAGGACACATGGGTTGTAGGGGGCGCATAGAGCCCGAGGGGAATCAACGTGTGAGAAAGACATTAAATCAGGACTTGTCTTTTGTCTTACATTTAATAAATATTAACTGAGGACTTATTGTGTGCAGTGTACCATGCTTATTCTTGGAAAACAAACTCCTAAGATAGGAAAGGAGCTACAGGGTATGAATATGGAAGAGTGAACAGCTCATATCTCTGTGATGGTCTCTCTCCATGAGATACTAAACCCTCAACAACAGCCCTTTCATATTTTCCAGAGTGACTATTATGCAGTAGATCTTAGTGCATATTTACCCATCAATCAGATGAATAGTATCTTTTCATTAAAAATTCCTATTTTGCATTATTCATGATTGTCCATTAATTAAAGCATGGTACCGCAGCATGCAGCTATTTATTATGTTTTCAAGTAACATTTAGTGGCATGAGAAATGCTCATGATATGGTTTTAAAGTAAGAAGTGATTTTTAAAATTATATGTACAATAAGATCCCAGTTTTATGAGTGTGTGTGTGTGAGAGAGAGAGAGACAGAGAGAGAGAGACAGAGAGAGAGAGATGGAGTGAGGGAGGGAAGGAAAGAATTGTCAAAATATTAGTGATGGCTGTCTCTGGGTCATGAGATTAAACATATTAATTTTTTCATCTTCCAAGTTTTCTAAAATGCATATAAACAATTTATAATAAAAAATACTATTTAAAATATTTTTTTCTCTAAAAATTAATATTCTGCCTTTAATTTTATATAACATTTATGGTAAAAATGAAAATTCTAGTAGGCCTATCACAAAGGCCTTTCTAGCTCTTTGCCTTTTTTTGATCACTGTTTATTCTTATGAATTCCTTTCTGATCTTCATTTCTTGCTCTGTGCTGTAAATGGCAATGGCTTAAACATTTTGGTTCACTGATAAACACATCCTCCCCCTCACACCTGAGGCAACCATTTTAAAAAAGTGTTTGTGTTCTCTCTTTGTGTCACTGTGCACAGTGCTGAGCTTTGCTGATTTGTCTCTTTGCTGTTTATATCCTTATGGTTGTCATTTTCCATTCCAGTGCCCTTTCAATTTTCTTTTATTTGTTATTATCAATTGTATTCTTCTTTTCTGGTAAAATGCTTATTCTAAAACACATCTGCAAACCATTCATAGCTCTGCTTGGATACAGTTAAACATTTCATTGAATGTGAGTATTAAGACTATATTCCTTTGGCATCTATAGGCCTCTCTTTGTAGTCTCTTGGTAAGCAAGTGCAACATTTGGACACAAAATGTCATCCAAAAAGTCATGTGCATAGGTCATAACTGTAGTCTACTGAGTTTAGCATCTGACTATGATGGTTGTTTTTCAAGGTAATTTCAGAAGGTAGAAATGAATGTCAAACATACCTATTTTTCTTCACTCTTTTCCTCCTTTCCTCTTTCCTTCCTTCCTTCCTTCCTTTCCTTTATTCCTTCCTCTCCTTCATTCCTTCCTCACTGGGCTGTATATTTCCAGCTTCCATAATACTCTGCTTATCACCCTTCCTCATCATTCACCTTATTGGAGGTATGTTTATCTCTGTCTCCTCATTGGACTGGAAGCAACTCGAGAGAACAGTCCACATCTCATTCATATTTTAGGCTGTCTCCTGGGTTCACATCATGCCTTGCATATAATTGGTCCTCAATAAGTATAAAAATATATTTTACATTTAATTAAGAGTGACTTCATAGCTTTAGCAATACGAAAGATTATTATATAAAATAGGTTAAATAATTATGCTCTGGGAAACAGGTTTCCATTAGAGTAATAGAGGGGATTTTAAGACAAAAGATAAAAATATATTTTCTAGACTGTAGGGGTAATCAAATATTGTAATAGATTACCAGGGAAGGAGGTAAAATCTCCATCCCTGGAGAGCCTTCAAAATTGGACAGAGAAAACATCTGTGAGAATGGCCAAAGCACTAAACCTGTCTTGAGGCAAGTAGATAGACAGAATGACAAATGGTTCTGTGATTCTTTGATTACTTGGCCTGAAGAAGAGAAGGCTGAGGGGAGACATTAAAACTACTTCAAATACGGAAAACAGCTATTATTGCTTTCCAGAAGAAAGCAAGTTGAAGGAACTTAACCTAAAGTCAGAGATTGAGTTTACATTTTATAGTTAAGGATTTAAAGTCACAGGTTGTGAAAATCTTGTGGAGATCTGCAAAATAAATGATATTGATTTTTTGGTGAGATCTGGAAAGTCAACTCTAAGACTCGGCTGCAGTAAAAACATTTTTTACAATACTCGGAATAGAAAGAATTATTCCAATACATTATATTGAGTGCATAGCTTTCTCTTGGGAAAGATAAATTTCTAAAAGTAGTATTTTAAAGCACCAAGCATTTTCACTGTTTTGTGGATAGGAGGGGAGAACTGCGATGATAGTTGTGAATTTCTTCTCATCTCAATGCCTATACAAAGGGCTATGTTAGTAAATCAGTAGCCAAAGGGTGAACAGGAGCTTCGACAGAGCTTTACCCTGTTGGGTCAGCCCTGTTTTGACCACTGAATGTTTTCTCAATGAAAATGTGGAACAACTGGGGGTGGCATGGTGGTGGTGGGTGGGGGGGGCACAAAAATACTATCAACTGAAAAGGGAACCCAAGTATCTATTAAAAATAAGTATTTGTAATTTCATCATTCAACCACACGATGTCACAATTGGATTTTGATTTTTCACTGTGTGTTTGTCTGAATAGATGAAGGCATTTTCAAAGCTGGAGCAGAGAGGTCTGAAACATGGGGGGCAGCAGAAATCCAAGAAGATGAAGATACTCAGGTTGAGATTCCAGTCGATCAGGTAATCTCTGTGTCTTAAAAAATATGTATAAGCCAATTATACTGTTTTTTTTTTTCAAGTTTTGTGTTATCTCCTACATACTGTTTCTATACCTGTATGAATTAGACCCTCTAAGGTACTATGTGGTTGATCAATCTTAAAAACATAAAAAAACCCCTCCCATTCTTTCTCCTCATTTAGACCAAGTCTTTTTAAATACAGAAAATGGTATATCCTTAATAGCATTGAGGAGCAAGATGGGATGGGATTAGGTATGAGATAAAGAGTGATAAAGTTTGATACAAAAGAGTATTGGTTTGGGATTTTCATCTGGAAAAAAAAGTCCTTACCCACTTAGAAAGGCATTTTTTTAAAAAAAATATATACTTTAAGTTCTGGGATACATGTGCAGAATGTGCAGGTTTGTTACATAGGTATACATATGCCATGGTGGTTTGCTGCACTCATCAACACGTCATCTATGTTAGATATTTCTCCTAATGCTGTCCCTCCCCTGTCCCCCCACTCCCTGACAGGTCCCAGTGTGTGATGTTCCCCTCCCTGTATCCATGTGTTTTCATTGTTCAACTCCCACTTATGAGTGAGAATGTGCAGTGTTTGGTTTTCTGTTCCTGTGTTAGTTTGCTGAAAATGATGGTTTCCAGCTTCATTCATGTCCCTACAAAAGACATGAACTCATCCTTTTTTATGACTACATAGTATTCCATGGTGTATATATTCCACATTTTCTTTATCCAGTCTACCATTGATGGGCATTTGGGTTGGTTCCAAGTCTTTGCTATTGTGAATTGTGCTGCAGTACACATGTGTGTGCATGTGTCTTTATAGTAGATTGATTTATTATCCTTTGGGTATATATCCAGTAATGAGATTGCTGGGTCAAATGGTATTTCTGGTTCTAGATCCTTGAGGGATTGCCACAGTCTTCCACAATGGCTGAGCTAATTTACACTCCTACCAACAGTGTAAAAGCATTCCTATTTTTCCACATCCTCTCCAGCATCTGTTGTTTCCTGACTTTTTAATGATTGCCATTCTAAATGGCGTGAGATGGTATCTCATTGCAGTTTTGATTTACATTTCTCTAATGACCAGTGATGATGAGCTTTTTTTCATGTTTGTTGGCCACATAAATGTCATCTTTTGAGAAGTATCTGTTCATATCCTTTGCCCACTTTTTGATGGGATTGTTTTTTTCTTGCAATTTTTAAAAAGTTCCTTGTAGATTCTGGATTATTAGCCCTGTCAGATGGATGGATTGCAAAAATCTTCTCCCAATCTGTAGGTTTCCTGTTCACTCTGCTGATAGTTTCTTTTTCTGTGCAGAAGCTCTTTAGCTTAATTCGATCCCATTTGTCAATTTTGGCTTTTGTTGCCATTGCTTTTGGTGTTTTATTCATATGAAGTCTTTCCCCATGCCTATGTCCTGAATGGTATTGCCTAGGTTTTCTTCTAGGGTTTTTATGGTTTTAGGTCTTATGTTTAAGTCTTTAATCCATCTTGCGTTAATTTTTGCATAAGGTGTAAGAAAGGGGTCCAGTTCCAGTATTCTGCATATGGCTAGCCAGTTTTCCCAACACCATTTATTACATAGGGAATCCTTTTCCCATTGCTTGTTTTTGTCAGGTTTGTCGAAGTTCAGATGGCTGTAGATGTGTGGCATTATTTCTGAGGACTCTGTTCTGGTCAATTGGTCTATATATCTGTTTTGGTACCAGTACCATGCTGTTTTGGTTACTGTAGCCTTGTAGTATAGTTTGGAGTCAGGTAGCATGATGCCTCCAGCTTTATTCTTTTTGCTTAGAATTATCTTGGCTATATGGGCTCTTTTTTGGTCCCATATGAACTTTAAAGTAGTTTTTTCCAATTTTGTGAAGAAAGTCAATGGTAGCTTGATGGGGATGGCATTGATTCTATAAATTACCTTAGGCAGTATGGCCATTTTCACGATATTGATTCTTCCTATCCATAAGCATGGAATGTTTTTTCCATTTGCTTGTGTCCTCTCTTATTTGCTTGAGTAGTGGTTTGTCCTTCCCCTTGAAGAGGTCCTTCACATCCCTTGTAAGTTGTATCCTTAGGTATTTTATTCTCATTGTAGCAATTGTGAATGGGAGTTCACTCATGATTTGGCTCTCTGTTTGTCTATTACTGGTGTATAGGAATGCATGTGATTTTTGCACATTGATTTTGTATCCTGAGACTTTGCTGAGGTTACTTATCAGCTTAAGGAGATTTTGGGCTGAGACAATGGGGTTTTCTAAATATACAATCATGTCATCCACAAAGAGGGACAATTTGGCTTCCTCTCTTCTATTTCTATTTGAATACCCTTTCTTTCTCTTGCGTGGTTGTCCTGGCCAGAACTTCTAATACTATGTTAAATTGGAGTGATGAGAGAGGGCATCCTTGACTTGTCCAGATTTTCAAAAGGAATGCTTCCAGCTTTTGCCATTCAATATGATATTGGTTGTGGGTTTGTCATAAATAGCTCTTATTATTTTGAGATATGTTCCATCAATACCTCATTTATTGAGAGTTTTTAGCATGAAGGGGTGTTGAATTTTATCAAAGGCCTTTTCTGCATCTATTGAGATAATCATGTGTTTTTTGTCATTGGTTCTGCATCTATTGAGATAATCATGTGTTTTTTGTCATTGGTTCTGTTTATGTGTTGCATTACGTTTATTGATTTGCATATGTTGAACTAGGCTTGCATCCCAGGGATGAAGCCGATTTGATCGTGGCTGATAAGCTTTTTGATGTGCTGCTGGATTCGGTTTGCCAGTATTTTATTGAGGATTTAGGCATCAATGTTGATCAGGTATATTGGCCTGAAATTTTCTTTTTCTGTTGTGTCTCTGCCAGGTTTTGTATCAGGATGATGCTGGCCTCATGAAATGAACTAGGGAGGAGTCCCTTTTTTTCTATTGTTTAGAATAGTTTCAGAAGGAATGGTACCAGTTCCATTTGTTTGTACTTCTGTTCGAATTCGGCTGTGAATCTGTCTGGTTCTGGGTTTTTTTTGGTTGGTAGGCTATTACTGCCTCAATTTCAGAATTTGTTATCGGTCTATTCAGGGATTTGACTTCTTCCTGGTTTAGTCTTGAGAGGGTGTATGTGTCCAGGAATGTATCCATTTCTTCTAGATTTTCTAGTTTATTTGCATAGTAGACATGTTTATAGTATTCTCTGATGGTAGTTTGTATTTCTGTTAGATCAGTGGTGGTCTCCCCTTTATCAATTTTTGTTGAATCTATTTGATTCTTCTCTCTTTTCTTATTTATTAGTCTGGCTAGTGGTTTATTTTGTTAATCTTTTCAAAAAACCAGCTCCTGGATGCATTTATTTTTTGAAGGGTTTTTCGTGTCTCTATCTCCTTCAGTTCTGCTCTGATCTTAGTTATTTCTTGTCTTTTGCTAGCTTTTGAATTTGTTTGCTCTTTAATTGTGATGTTAGGATGTTGACTTTAGATCTTTCCCGCTTTCTCCTGTGGGCATTTAGTGCTATAAATTTCCCTCTAAACACTGCCTTAGCTGTGTGACAGAGATTCTGGTACATTGTATCTTTGTTCTCATTGGTTTCAAAGAGCTTATTTATTTCTGCCTTAATTTCATTATTTACCCAGTAGTCATTCAGGAGCAGGTTGTTCAGTTTCCGTGTAGTTGTGTGGTTTTTAGTGAGTTTCTTAATTTCGAGTTCTAATTTGATTGTACTGTGGTGTGAGAGACTGTTTATTATGATTTCCATTCTTTTGCGTTTGCTGAGGAGTGTTTTACTTCCAATTATGTGGTCAAGTTTAGAATAAGTGTGATGTAGTGCTGAGAAGAATGTATATTCTGTTGATTTGGGGTGGAGAGTTCTGTTCATGTCTATTAGGTTGGCTTGGTCTGGAGCTGAGTTCAAATGCTGAATATCCTTGTTAATTTTCTCTTTCGTTGATCTGTCTAATATTGGCAGTGGGGTGTTAAAGTCTCCCACTATTATTGTGTGGGAGCCTAAGTCTTTTTGTAGGTCTCTTAAGAACTTGCTGTATGAATCTTGGTGCTCCTGTATTGGGTGCATATATATTTAGGATAGTTAGCTCTCCTTGTTGCATTGATCCCTTTACCATTATGTAAAGACCTTCTTTGTCTTTTTTGTTCTTTGTTAAAGTCTATTGTATCAGAGAGTAGGATTGCAACCCCTGCCTTTTTTTTGTTCTTTCCGTTTGCTTGGTAAATATTCTTCCATCCCTTTATTTTGAGCCTATGTGTGTCTTTGCACATGAGATGAGGCTCCTGAATACAGCACACTGATGGGTCTTGACTTTTTATCCAATTGGCAATTTGTGTCTTTTAATTGGGGCATTTAGCCTGTTTACATTTAAGGTTAATATTGTTATGTGTGAATTTGATCCTGTCATTATGATGCTAGCTGGTTATTTTGCCCAGTAGTTGATGCAGTTTCTTCTTAGTGTCGATGGTCTTTACAATTTGGTATGTTTTTCAGTGGCTGGTACAGATGCTTCCTTCAGGAGCTCTTGTAAGGCAGGCCTGGTGGTGACAAAATCTCTTAGCATTTACTTGTCTGTAAAGGATTTTATTTCTCCTTCATTTATGAAGCTTAGTTTGGCTGGATATGAAAATCTGGTTTGAAAATTCTTTTCTTTAAGAATGTTGAATATTGCCCCCACTCTCTTCTGACTTGGAGGGTTTCTGCAGAGAGATCCACTGCTAGTCTGATGGGCTTTCCATTGTGGGTCACCTGACCTCTCTCTCTGGCTTCCCTTAACATTTTTTCCTTCATTTTAACTTTGGTGAATCTGATGATTATGTGTTTTGGGGTTGCTCTTCTCGAGGAGTATCTTTGTGGTGTTCTCTGTATTTCCTGAATTTGAATGTTGGCCTGTCTTGCTAGGTTCGGGAAGTTCTCCTGGATGATATCCTGAAGAGTGTTTTCTAACTTGGTTTCATTCTCCCCGTCACTTTTAGGGACCCTAATCAATTGTAGGTTTGGTCTTTTCACATAGTCCCATATTTTCTGGAGATTTTGTTTGTTCCTTTTCATTATTTTTTTCTAATCTTGTCTTCATGCCTTATTTCAGTAAATTGATCTTCAATCGCTGATATCCTTTCTCCCACTTGATCAGTTCAGCTATTGATACTTGTGTATGTTTCATGAAGTTCTTTTGCTGTGTTTTCCAGCTCTGTCAAGTCATTTAATGTTCTTCTCTAAACTGGTTATTCTAGTTAGCAATTCCTCTAACCGTTTTTCAAGGTTCTCAGCTTCCTTTCATTGGGTTAGATCATGCTCCTTTAACTCGGAGAAGTTTGTTATTACCCACCTTCTGAACCCTATTTCTGTCATTTCATCAAACTCATTCTCCGTCCAGTTTTGTTCCCTTGCTGGTGAGGAGTTGTGATCCTTTGGAGAAGAGGCATTCTGATTTTGGGAATTTTCAGCCTTTTTTTGCTGGTTTGTCCTCATCTTTGTGGATTTATCTACCTTTGGTCTTTGATGTTGCTCACCTTCCAATGGGTTTTTTTGTGTGGATGTCCTTTTTGTTGATGTTGATGTTATTCCTTTCTGTTTGTTAGTTTTCCTTCAATCAGTCAGGCCCCCCTGCTGCAGGTCTGCTAGAGTTTGCTGGAGGTCCACCCCAGACTCTGTTTACCTGGGTGTCACCAACAGAGGCTGCAGAACAGCAAAGATTGCTGCCTGTTCCTTCCTCTGGGAAGGTTTGTCCCAGAGAGGCACCCACCAGATGCCAGCCAGAGCTCTCCTGTATGAGGTGTCTGTCCACCCCTGCTGTGAGTTGTCTCCCAGTCAGGAGGGCCAGGGATCAGGGATCCATTTCAGGAGGCAGTCTGTCCCTTCACAGAGCTTGAGCACTGTTCGGGGAGATCCACTGCTCTCTTCAGAGCCAGCAGGCAGGAACGTTTAAGTCTGCTGAAGTTGTGCCCACAGCTGCCCCTTCCCCCAGGTGCTCTGTCCCAGGGAGATGGGAGTTTTATCTATAAGTCCCTGACTGGGGCTGCTGCCTCTCTTTCGGTGATGCCCTGCCCAGAGAGTAGGAATCTAGAGAGGCAGTCTGGCTACAATGGCTTTGAGAAACTGCAGTGGGCTCCACCCAGTTCGAACTTCCCCGTGGTTTTGTTTACACTGTAAGGGGAAAACCACCTACTCAAGCCTTAGTAATGGTGGATGTCCTTCCCCCGACCAAGCTTGAGTGTCCCAGGTCGACTTCAGACTGCTGTGCTGGCAGCGAGAATTTCAAGCCAGTAGATCTTAGCTTGCTGGGCTCCATTGGGGTGGGATCCACTGAGCTAGACCACTTGGCTCCCTGGCTTCAGCCCCCTTTCCAGGAAAGTGAATGGTTCATTCTCACTAGCGTTCCAGGCACCACTGGGGTATGAAAAAAAAAAAAAAAACTGCAGCTAGCTCAGTGTCTGCCCAAATGGCTGCCCAGTTTTGTGCTTGAAACCCAGAGCCTTGGTGGTGTAGGCACCCAAGGGAATCTCCTGGTCCGCGGGTTGTAAAGACTGTGGGAAAAGCATAGCATCTGGGCTGGAATGCACTGTTCCTCATGGTACAGTCCCTCACGGCTTCCCTTGTCTAGGGGAGGGAGTTCCCCAACCCCTGTGATTCTTGGGTGAGGCAGTGCCCCACCCTTCTTCGGCTCGCCTTCTGTCGGCTGCCCCCACTGTCTAACTAGTCCCAGTGAGATCAGCCGGATACCTCAGTTGGGAATGCAGAAATCACTGGCCTTCTGTGTTGATCTCACTGGGAGCTGCAGACCGGAGCTGTTCCTATTTGGCCATCTTCAGAAAAGCATTTTTTTAAAAATGCCGTTATATTCTTGCCTTTAGGGTCCTTGAAATTGTTTTGGTTGGAATTTGTTTTTCATAAAAGAATTGCCTGTATACATGTAAGTCAAATATATGCTATGTGTGTATTGATTTTCTTTCTTAAGCCAGTAGAACACTGTACTTAGGAGGTGTGTGTGTGTGTGTGTGTGTGTGAGTATATACATACATGTGCTTATAGAAGGGACTAAGTAGGGTTAATTTTTGCTAAATGATGGAAGAAATAAAAGTCAGCTATGCTTTTTAATGTAATTCATCAAGCTTTCTTACAATTCTAAGTGGAGGATTGGAGTTTAGGTGAGGAGGGGGAAATGATAATCCCAGATTCAGGAATGGGGAGACGTCACTAGGAACTGCCACTTGTCCTCTGACTACTGTATGATGTTTTTTTTTTCTAAAAGCAGACTTCACTATCCAACAAATTCCATAGGTGATCTTCTCAATTGTATTTGTCTTAACAGCGCAGCAGTGATATTGCTGCTTGATGATTCCACAGGCATTTTCTGCAAGTGTTGCCTTCCTGATGAAAAGCCTAACGTGGTAAAAATCACGCAGATTTCAAAAATCCAATTTATTATCCAGGATTAGCTATAACTAATAATTTTTCATAAACTCCAGTTATAGGTATTTTTTCCTGAGAGAAAATGAAACTTTAAGTCTTCTCTGAAGCCATAATTAAATATTATATTTTAAGACAAAGAAGAGTGACCATCATGTATATACAACGCCTGATAGCTGCAGAAACCAAGACTAATTTGTATTCCAAAGTCAAAATGTCAAATATTAACAGAAAATCACAGTCTTATTAGCAAAAGAGAAATCTCTCTGTTAATCACTTATTTAACAACTTGCAAATCTGTGAGAGATATTTCTTTACTTTGACGTTTGAGGATCCTCAGGAAGGGGAGTTGGGAGGGAAAATTGATCTCTGATAACACTCAAACAGCCTGGGATGCATGTCTGCAGGGCTTGATTTCTTATTTAACTTGTGATTGCTAGCTTATCAAAATGCAAGTATGCAGGAGCTACTGAGAAACAGATTGGCAAAAGCTGGGCAGTATCAACAAATTGGTGTGTGCTTGAAGAAACTAAAGCCAGGTAACCAAAGATTAGAATTACTTTCTTCTTGGACTCTCTGTCGTAACATTGGGATTGTCTAGTTTATTTGTTCGATCCAAGGTGCTTATGAAGTCAGGTTACAGCCATTCTCTATGGTCTGCTGACGTTTACATCCTAAGCAGCTGTATTATAAATGTCATGGAAAACTAAAAGTGTGGAGAAATTAGTTGAAAGTCCATTAGTTTCACTACAGTAAGACCAACTCTGTAACAGCCCACAATGGTGATCTGGATTAAACAATAGCTACCTTTGATTAAGTACCTACTGAGTGCCAGGCACTGGACTAGGGATTTTTATTTCTCTCTTTTAATTGTGAAAACAACCCTGTAAGATAGGTCTCACTGGAGCTGGGTGTGGTAACTCATGCCTGTAATCCCAGCATTCTGGAAGGCTGAGGTGGGCTGGATCACCTAACGTCAGGAGTTTGAGACCAGCCTGGCCAACACAGCGAAACCTGGTCTCTATTGAAAATACAAAAAATTAGCCAGGCATGGTGACGGGCACCTGTAATTCCAGGTAATCAGGAGGCTGAGACATGAGAACCGCTTGAATCTGGGAGGCAGAGGTTGCAGTGAGCAGAGATCGTGCCACCTCACTCTAGCCTGGGTGACTCTGTGAGACTGTGTCTCAAAAAAGAAACTGGATACGTCTTATCAGTCTCATTCTATCTACCTGCTTACCTATCTACCTATCTATAAATACACAAAGGAAGTGAGCTCATGAGGTGAAATTACTTGCTCAAGGCTGTACCACGTTAATTAGAGGAAATGGGACTTAAATGCAGTCTATCCAACTTAAGGGCAGAGGAGTGATCTGAGGAGAGAGTATTACATTAAAAAAGCCAATTATTAACCCAGAAAGGAAAAATAAAAATCCTAATTAAGACAGGAAATATAGCCATTGTATACTACTTGTTATAGCTAGAAAAGATACTTAAATACACACTCTCTAAGGCCATTAGCTAGTTCATGTCTTTGGACTGTTTTCCTGTCATCTAAATGATCTGTGTTGTAATTTTAGTCCAAGGGCCATGAAGAAGGAAGTTGTATGTGCCTGTGTGTGTGTGTATGTCTATATGTAAGTATCATGTGCAAATTGGACAAGTTACTTATCCACTCCTGAGAAGCAGATTAAGTTTAGAAGTCAGTGTCAAGGCTTTCATTGGGAGACCATTCTTCATGGGTCTGTTATGATTCTGCCCATCTTGTGAGCAGAGGCACTGCTGGCCTTTGTTCTGGACCATCTCTTCAGGGATGTTTGTATAGTCAATGGCCTGGGAAGACAGAGAGGGTGATTTCTTCTGGAACAACCATTCTCAACTGGTGGTGATTTTGCCTCCAAAGGGATATATGGCAATTTCTGGGACCACTTTTAGTGTATTAACTGGGGGAGTGCTATGGGCATCTAGAGGGTGGTGGCCAGGGCTGCTCCTAATTATCTTATGCACATGACAGTCTTCACAACAAAAAATTCTGCAGCCCGGAATGTCAATAGAGCTGAGATTGGGAAACTCTGCTCTGGGGCAAAGGCCAGATTTCCTTATTGTCCTGTATAATAAAGACAATGTCTCCCTATGGTGCACAGGTCAGGCAAGTTTACTGCCTATTGTAAAAGACTTAATCCCATTTACTTGTACACTTAAGAGTGGTTAAAGTGGTAAATTTTATGTAATGTATATTTTACTATAATGACAATATTGGGAAAAAAAGTTTGGATTCCGTAAGCTTAAGGTTCTTCTCCTAAAATGCAAACTAATGTGTGCATACCTAGCCACCTTCTCATTGTGGGAATTGGACCTTGGGTGCAAATGCTCTTTTTGCTACTGCTGTTGCGTGAGCAATAAAGTCCTTTGTCACTGACTCAGTAGTTTCATGTTTCCTGCCAGTGCCCATGAAACGGTAGCAGGCTAACTTGTCTCTTGCTAGCAGGGTACAACTTCAGACCTTTCATAGTCTTGATAGCC
Source organism: Piliocolobus tephrosceles (assembly GCF_002776525.5). Taxonomy (NCBI): domain Eukaryota; kingdom Metazoa; phylum Chordata; class Mammalia; order Primates; family Cercopithecidae; genus Piliocolobus; species Piliocolobus tephrosceles. Next base: position 144,293,111 of record NC_045438.1, read on the forward strand.
TCTCCTGGTACCATCTAGCATGCGTGTTTGTGTGTGCACATACAGGTGTATTTGCATGTTTATGTTAAGCAATGTGGACTAAACCCAGCTAAGAAAGAGTCTGAGCTCTGCCCCAAGGTCCAGACTCTTCATTAGTTAGAGACAAAATAATGATGATGGACCTGGTAGTACTTCCAAACCCATGGAAAAACAGAAGAATGTTCACATTCTTGCTTGCATTTAGGGATGCCAGAACAAATGTCTTCTCTTAGAGGTGAGTTTAGGTCTAATAAGCCTAAGATACTCTTTCAAAACTAACCTGTTTTGTGTATGCATGTTCCAAATCAATCTGGGATTGGCCATCAGCAGTGGAACAAGTGCCTGACTAACAGATGCCTGTGATTGCTCTGGCACTGAGGACCCTTGTGTCAATACGTTCCATTTATAAGATGGTGCTTTTCCAAGCTAAGGAAGTAAGAAATGAGTCTGCTCCATTTTAGTTAAGTAAACGGCCCCTAGTAATTAAGGATCAGGCAAGAGAATTCACCATCTCACAAACACAGACCAATAACTATGAAATAACCAAATACACAATTGTATTTTTGGAGTTCGTTTAATTTGACAGAACCAAGTGGAAGATGGAGATAGTAACTTTGGAGTGATTTTGGTTTGTTTTATTGCTTTTCCCGTTTGTAGTTGGTTTTGACTAATAAAATAACGAGAATTGAAAAACGTTTTTATGCTAAGCAGTTTCATTAAATAGCATTTAACCCAGCATCATGACCATTAAAACAGTAAAATAATTTTTTTTAATTGGAAGGTGTGATATATACTTTCTTATTTATTTAACATTTATTTTTAATCAGAATTATACACGTTTTTAAAAGTTAAACAGTTCAACAGAGATTATAACAAAAATAGCAACAATTTGCCACACCCCTCCTCACCACAATTCCTGTTTCATACAGTTAACTGATTTGAACTAGTTCAGCTATTTCTTGTGGAATACTGCTATATTCCTAATCCCCTCCCCCATTTTAATACCTCTGAGGTACTTGGTTCTTGTAAGTGATGGTATCTCATAGTTTAATTTAAAATGATTTTAAAAATTAATTTAATAAACTTTTTAATTTAAAAAATTCTTTTGTTTTTAGATGACATAAAAGAATGGCGATCCCTTTAATTTGGTGGTATCTCAAATTTGATAAAATAAATCTTGATTTTATTTGTTTTGATTTATTAACTTTCTGGATTTATCTTGCTTTGTATTTATCTTGATTTTGTAACTTTTTGTGTAATTACTATGGAAGATGACTATTTAGATTTTTTCCCAAACTCTTCCTCCCTATCAAAAATAGGGCCACATACATACAAACACATATAGATGCCTTTCCCTTTCTTTTTTATTTCTACTATAATTTTGTAATACTTTTGGTTAATATCTGTACATTATTTCTGCTATGTAAGTATTATTCTTAGTTGAACCATTTAGTGTACTGTAGTTACATTTCCTTTCTTAGGTAGCCCTTTTCCCCTCTTGCCCAGGTTAATAATTGCCTGTTTTTTCACTTGCTTTGTTTTCTATGTACCTGTTACTAAGCCATCTCCAAACTCTGCAAGAACTTACTGTCCTCTTGATACATTCATATACATTCAGTGATACTGAAATCTTCATTTTATTTTTTTCTCAATCCCTCTGGTCAGCTGCCTCAAGCTGGTAAGCTGTTCTCTAGATCTGCTTTTCAGAGTTACCCTGGTATTTTTCTTCACCATTATTTTGAGAATTTCCTTTGCTTCCTTGGTGGATGGTTCTCTTATGTTTTTTTGGATTCTGTCTTCCTCTATCTTGGTTGCACCTTCATTTTTTGTGGAACTCATCTCTAGTTGCCTCCAGAGAAAAGATTCATGGGAGACACATTTTTCTGAGGCTTTGCATGTCTGAAAATATCATTTTTTTCTCTAATCAAACTTTTCTAAGTATGGCGAGGTAAACAATTCTAGGTTTGATATAATTTCTCTCAGAATTGTGAGGCGATTCCTCAATTTTCCTTTGCATTCAGAATGATAGTTGAGAAGTTTGATGGCATTCTGTTTCTTTGAATATAACCCTTTTTCCTTTCTCTGAAGGCTTTTAGACTATTGTCTTTGTTCCCGGTGTTCTGGAAATTTCCAATAATGTGTCTTGGTATAGGCCTTTTTGCTTATTGGACTCGGTACTCAATGGGCTTTTTAATTCTTAAAATATGTGCTTTCAGTTTTGGAAAAAAAAATTGTTTCTTTGATAATTTTCTTCTCTTCATTTCCCTGCTCTTTCTAGAAGTCCAGGTATTTGAATATAGGACCTCCTACAGTGATTATCTAACTGTCTCTCATATTTTTCATCTCTGTGGATTTTTTTTTAACTTTCTCACTTAAACAAAAAGCCTCAATTTTTATCTTCCTTTGATTATTTCCTAGTCATTTTATTTTTAACATCTAAGAGCTCTTTCACATTCTCTGAATATTCCTTTTTTAACATCCTATTCTTGTTTTATAAATGTGATATCTTCCCTTTTCTCTCCAAGGATTGATGTTCTATTATTTTACACTTTCCTTTCCTGCACTATGTTTTTTTTTCCTTCTGAGTTTCTTCTTTAGTTTCTTTGTCTCTTTCTATGTTTTGATCTACTGTATCCATATCAGAGTCTTTTCTTGGCTGTCTGGTTAGATTTGAGAGTGAGGTATTAAGAACACACTGTGTACACAGGGAAGTTGTTCTGTAGGTTGATTGCTTTTGGCCATTTCATTGGCAGACCTCCTGCAATTTTTAGTGTCTGTAAGTATTGCTCTTTTGGGGTCTATATCCTTTGAGAAGAATCTTTCAATCTTTTGCCTTGTTGATAAGAACCTAGCTGTCAACATTTTGGTATCTGACTGTGAGAAGGAGGCATGGATCAAGAGATTTATTCTCAGTTTCAGTGTAGTGCCCTTGTTCTCAGCTGTACTTAAGTCCAGTTTCCCTAAGCTTAGTTCAACATCTCCAGATACTAAACCTCCCATATTTCTCAAGGGAGGTGATCTCAGGGGATCTATTTGCTTCTTTTAAAGACTCTGAGCCAATTTGTAGCCACAGTTATCTATGCCCCCTATTTCAGAGGCAGATGGTGCCTCCATCCCCGAGCCGCCTTTAGGTTTTTAAGCATGCAAAGGCTTGCTTCTTGGCTTCCCTTTCTGCAGTCTCAAATTTTTGCTTCCTCAGGTCTGCTGTCATCCATCCATTTGCCTCACATCCATTTGCTTTACTGTTTCCCAAATTTTGTGGTTGATATTCCCTTTCCACTCTTCTGTGTCCTTATGGGTTCATCCTTTTAAACTTGACTTGACTGATGCTTTGGAGGGGCATCAGAAGGGAGCTAAGAAGAAACTCACATTTGTGGATCATAAGCTCAGGAGATCGAGACCATCCTGGCTAACATGGTGAAACCCCATCTGTACTAAAAATACAAAAGAAAAAAAAAAAAAAAAAAAAAAAAGCCAGGCATGATGGCGGGCACCTGTAGTCCCAGCTACTCAGGAGGCTGAGGCAGGAGAATGATGTGAACCCGGGAGGCGGAGCTTGCAGTGAGCCGAGATCACGCCACTGCACTCCAGCCTGGGCGACAGAGTCAGACTCCGTCTCAAAAAAACAAAAACAAAACAAAACGAAAAACCTCACATTTGTTCAATCTGCTGTGTTTAACCAGAAACCACTTTCATAATGATCCATTAGAGCTGTTTTCCTAGAATCCACAATAGGGTAGCCTGTGAGCAGATTTTCTATGAGGGAATATTCTTTGGCTGTTACAGGGCTGAGAACATCTACATCTCTTTAGTAGGCCATGTGTTCTTCAGACTTCCACAGGCTGCAGCACCCCTATGTCTATCATCTGTCTTCAATTATAAATTTATGTTTTTTGACCTGCCCCTGGGATCATTTGAGCTTGTGACTATTGGTCTACACACACATAATATAATGCCATTTTAAAGAATCTGCAGCTTAGGGGCTGTAACCAGAAATAGGTTTAAAAACCAAAAATGCCTGTTGCCCTAGTTTTATTCTCCATGTTCTGACTTGGTCTCATCATTGGCTCTACCTGCAACTAACGGAGAATCAGCAGCTACCTGCAGCTCCTCTTGTGAAAGGCAAGCAAGATGAAGAACTTTTTGTCTTGCTTTTCCATATATGATAAAATATACAGAAAGATAAAAGAGGCTGTTTTCTGTGACAGCTCCCCCAAATCGACTTCAATGAAATGCATTTACTGAACAGAATTATAAAATATTTAGAACCAGAAGGGAACTGACCTAAGCTTCATATGTTGCCATTGAAGAAACAAAGCCCCACAGTGGAGAAAGCCATTTTCCCTCAGGTTCATGATCCGTTGGTAGTAGAATTAGCACAGGGGTCCTGTCTTCCAGTTTGGTCCTCTCCCTGTACATCTTAAAGAAGAGAAGTGAGAAGATTAGGGGCTTCTAATTAACCCATAAATGGCAACATATTCTGAGGGCCACTCAACCTTCACTGCTGTCTCTGAACTAAAAGGGATTATGTGTAAATGGTATATTTATCATTCTTTACTTTCAAGTCATATACTCTTACTGAATCATATTCATATTCGGCGTTAACAAGCGTTGCGCACAGCTGGAAGGGTTAGAATGAGAATGATCAGAGTTCTTTATTTATGCATCGCCAATAAGGCTTTTTGTGGTATCATGTTTGTAGATGGATATTTAAATGATAGAAATGGTGTTAAACATTAAAATGTAGACCTCAGGGATTTCTGATATAAATGAAAGAAAATCAACATTTACTTCTAACTTGAGAAAATTTAATGGGGAATATTTTTATAATGATGATTAAATATTTTCATGCCATCTAAGTATGGTTTCAGTTTATCATATATTCTCGTATAGGTGTCACAGGAACTGGTGGGGCTTAAAGGGACCCAGGTGAGACAGCTTCCAGGTGACTGACCACAGCTTCACTCTTCTGTACTTACAGGGTCATGTGTCTGAATATAACCATCCCTTTTGTAGGTCTTTGTGGTTTCAAATCACATCTAAACCTTTTTTGTTTTTTTTTCTGTGAAAGTAAGCCTCTGAGAGCTGAAAGCAAGAAGCGGCACTTTGTTATCATAAAAAATTGAAACTGATTATTTCAAAACACCTCATTCAACTTGGATAGGAGATGATTTTAGTTTCCATGGGAACAGAAATAATAAAAACAAGTACGATAACTTCTGTATTTTCAACATCTATGTCTGAATTCTGCCATAAAATCCACAGAAATATCTTCTACCCCCAAACCTATAACAAATCCACACACTTTGCCAAATTTGAAATGTTGTAAATGTTACATGGAAAAAATGAACATCTAAGGTAGTCTTTTTCATTTTTATTGATTTCTAATTTCTAGGTCTAGGTAATTTCAGGGAGAAAGAACTAATGGGTGGGAATGAGGAGGAGGGTTGGGTGGTGAGATAGGATATCTTGACTAAAAAATTCTAACTTGTGCTGTTATTTATGATAGCGTAGGCCTTAAACATTAAAATAATATTCCTCAGGAATTCTGATGTAAATATAAGAAATATCACATTTACTGCTAAAGTGGGCTGGACATCAGCTGTGGTCTCTCTTTAGATGCCTCTCCCCGTTTCTAATTTTTGTTCCTGCTGTTACTGTCAGAGGTGTGATATGAGTTGAAAGTGTAAGTCATCCAGGCAGCCCCATCTGCCTGTGGAAATACCTTCCAAGTAATTGATGCTTTCAATATTTTGCGGCTTATTTCCATATAATTTTCATATTCCATCTTCTTTCCCCTTACCACTCAGGAATCCTGAGTTAACCTTAGTAACGGCCTGCATATTCTCTAGAAAACCTGAATACTTAACGATTTCCCCCGAGCTGTCCCCGCTAGGATGTAGCCAGCGATAATAACGACCAGACCTTTTCTGTCTTCCCATACAAATCAACCATTTTCTCAGAATGTCAGTAGCAAAATAAATAGCAAGATACACATGGAGGCAAACTCAGGCAAAATGCACTCAAAATGCCAACACTGGTGTCATGTTGTACAGCTTTTCTAATAAGAAATATTAAGAGCAATTTCTTATAATAAATAATGTGTTTTTTTAAAGGTAGAAGTCCTGACTTTCTTATAAAAACATAAGGGTACATATTGTCTGTAATTGTACATATATTTTTAATATGTGTAACATGCCCATTAATCTAGTTGCATTCTGGATGCGTGCCAGAGAGGCTGTGAGGCTGGAATCAGCTAGGTTTAAATGACTTCTGCGATCATTGTTTATACCATTATGTACATCAATTTAATGAGGATTTAAGATAGAGTATAATGAACACCCTTTGACTCCAGCGAAATAGAAGAATTGTGCTTTATAAAGAGTATAGCATTACACAATTACTCATAGGCATGACCTAGTCCTGAAATTTCAAGATGTATGTACCCCTTAGAGAAACAATTTCTATCTGAAAACAGGTTCTCTTAAAAATTTTAATCACAAAATTGACTGAAAATTGACATAAATGTAAGGGGGATGAAGACTTTGAGCACTAAATATAAAAATATAAAATATAAAAAAAACTTTCTGATTTATTACTTTTGTGATGATGGGTTTCTTTTTATAACATTGACTCTTAATAAACAGTGGCATGGTGATGTAATTAGAATAAATCTTGTAGAACTATCTTTATGGCTAGAAATCATTCTGTCAACAGTCCGTCCTTCCATTGTCTTCCAACTTTCAGTAAACTGGTAATTTTTAAGGTAAAAATGCCACCTTCATTTAATGAGGCATGATTTCGGGGCTGTTAACCCAAAATGATTTTTTAAGTGGTATATTGATGAGCATATTGTGTTATATGTGATTTACAGCCCTACTAGGCGCAGTGTCATCTGGGGACTAGCATTGTCAGCATCACCAGAGCTGAGAGAGATGCAGAGGCTCTGAACTTGTGACTCACACTTTGCATTTGACAAGATCTCCAGGTGACAGTGAGGCACTGGTCTAGGAGCCACTAGGCTGGAAGTACCTCTTGAACATACATTGAATTTAACATAAATATTTCTTTGCTCTGTACTTTATCTTAGGAAAATAGTTATTACAATCCAATGGTTAAATAATTCAAATCCTTCTGTCACTACTTGGGGAATTTTGGACAAGTTTACCTAATTCTCTACACTTCAGTTTCTTTATCTGCAAATTAGGATCATAATCGTGTTTTTCTTAAATAATTGTTGTGAGGTTAGAGTAAATATGATAATGCATATGACGTGCTTAGGCCATAGTACCAGGTACTTGGCGAGCTCTGGATAAATGTGAACCTTGTCATCAGTGCCTTCCTGAAGGCACATATGAGGCTGACTTTTATCTGTGGGAGGCATATTTGTGTCTTATTCAAGATGAATATCCAGAGTCAGTGGTGATAGGAACAAAGATGAATAACAAAAAGCCCTTACTTCAAGAAACTTCCAGAAGACCTCCATAGTGCCAGGGATGATATTTCCCCATTATTCTATAATCATTCCAAATATTTTGGGGGTATCTACTTAATAGCAATTTATGTTCACTATTTTTATATTGCACATAGAGAATAACTGCACACCATGGTTAGAATGTAATAGAGGTATCTTAGCAAGTATTAGGAGGGCACAGGTGAGGAGTGACGGCCACCTGAGGGAGCAGGAAGGCTTTCTGGAGAAGGTGGCTCTACCCATGGGGAAGGAAGGGCATCCTGGATGAAGGTGTAAGGAACAGCATGAGTAATAGGATGGCACAGCCAGTGGCCCAGGGCTCTTTTCAGTTTCCTCCACAGCAGACTGTCCCCACTCCAAACTTCTATCTGGTAAGGTCTGGGTTTAGCCTTCTTTCCCTGCCACATCTAGCCAGCCCTCTTTCCATTGTTGAGGAACCCAACTTCCCTATTTTTTAAAGGAAATAGGGGAGGGATGGAAGAGTGAGGGTGTTGGGAAGGGAGGTGAAAGAATATGAATATGAGCATGTGTGGGGCTGGGGAGGGAAAGTATTAGTATAGTAGTTTACTAGGGCTGCCATAACAAAACACTGCAGACTAGAGGGCTTAAACAGCAGACATTTATTTTCTCACAGCTCTGGAGACCCAAAGTCTGAGATCAAGGTGTTGGCAGGGTTGGTTTGTTCTCAGGCCTGTCTTCTTGGCTTGGGGTCCACCCTCATGACCTAATTTTAACTTAAATCGCCTCCAAATGCAGTTACTTTATGAGGTACTGGGGTTAAGACTTCAACATAAGAATTGGGAGGGAGGGCACAATTCAGCCCCAAAAAGTGAGAAGATGGTGTTTGTCTCTGATTTGATGCTGCTTAACAGATGGAAAGGATAATATTCAGGGAGCAGAGTCAGCTTTTCAAGTTTGAGTCTGTAAGAAACATGATCAGTGATGAGCAGAGTGGGGAGAAAAGCAGAGACATGGCTCCCAGGTCAGCCCAGCAGCCCCTCTGCCTCATTATCCATTGGTTATAGTGTAGAGGTTGGCCTTAGCCAGGTGTCTTGTTACCATGGTTACCAGTTTTTCAGCTACTGAGGACCACTGTTCTTCAATAAGAAGTTGTGTCTGTGCGCATGCATGTGCACGCAGGTATGTGTGTTTATGATGCTGATGAAAGATAGTTTCATCTACTGTCCATGTAACCCTTGGCAACTTGCTTTACGTCTGTGGTTCAATTTCCCATTCTATACAGTGGAAATAATAATCACATCTGCCAACAGGTTGGGAAAATGAGAAACTGCATGTGAAACGTGAAAGTGCTCTAAGAAGCACAATATGCTACCAAAAATGTTTGGCGTTATTTATTACATCCGTAACTGGCTACTGCCAACGTGTCATTCCAATGGAAGATAGAGTCATTTGTGGCTTAAGTGCACATGCTAATTTATGGAAATTATCCTTGTTTAATATCTTTTGTTTGTACATTCATATTCCTTTTGCAAGTATTAATAGATAGCAGTTTGGAAACAACAAAAAGCTATTGGATGGTCAATTTGTTGTGAAAAATGGATGCCAAGGAACTTGGAAGCAAAGAATAAACATAACTGAGAGTGAGGATGATTAGTCCATGTGAATCAGACCCAACAGTCTTAATGGAATAAAAGTTCCCAGGGCTGGTGATAGCTCTGAGTTTGTGTGAGGGGTACCAGATTCCTCTGCAGTAGTTTTGCTACAGCACAGTGAGAGAGGGGTAAAGGGGATGGAGGAAGGATGCAACTTATTCCTTCTTTGCCTCTTGTATTTCTTTTTTATCCTAAAGAATAGTTATGTAGAGGGAGTGCCCTTTTCCTTCTTTGCAGACTCTCACCATAGTATAGATTTTATCTGTGTGTGTACGTGTGTGTGTGTGTGTGTGTGTGTGTGTGTGTACGGATGGGTGTAAAAACCCAGTGTTCCTTCTGGGGATGATTTGATTGATGTATACACTGGAAACATCTTTAATAATTTAATGTCTGCTTCAAAGGAGATTACACCAAAAAGCACATTGCTTTTCATTTATTCATTACAGATCTGTCATAGCAGCATTTTTTTTTTTTTTTGCCCTGAATTGTAGTGTCATTGTAATAATAAATTTTGTTCCAGACTCAGGATATTTTAAAGGTTTCTAAGCCTTTTAACTAATGTTACCATCTTATTTAAATTGATCAAATTGGTATTTCAGCACCATAATCTTGCATTTCTTAAAGTTGAGCTAACCAGATGTGGCTTCATTTGATGACTACTAAAATAGCTGTGCTGGGAAAGTCTAATAGGAATAATGGGATGAAAGCGTAATATTGCTTGTTAATACTGGTGGTAATAAAGACTACGAGACAGGGCCTGAATTTAGGGCCAGTTGTCTTCTTCCCTAAAAAGAAATTAGGGTATATACCAGCCCTTTGCATTAAAAGGAGAAAAAAAAATGTATATGTGTTTGGGAATTCTGGATAAAGAAAGAGGTAAGGCTGAGAAATATAAAACTAAAAAACAATATGTTATTATTTTGCAATTTTTAGGTATAAATTCAGATGTCATGAGAGGAAAATAGATATTTTCTTACTTAGATGTGACTGCCTTAACGTACTTCACCAAGCACTGGTAATATGTTCTCAGAGAGGCGAGGACCATATTCAGAATCCTAAGCAATTACAGTAAATTAAGAGTTTTTTGTTATTATTTTATTAAGAAACGCTACACAACTTCTCTTTAAAACTAAAAACAAAGTTGTTCTGAATAATAGCGCAAGTTTAGGCACAGTAAGATCAAAACCATTTCTAGGAGAGTGATTTATCATTACCCATTTTTCAGAGGTAATTTAAAAAGAAATTTGTTCCTGTTGGCCGTTAGCACTGTAGTATTTCGGGAGTTTTGTTATGTACTGCTTCAGGTACTCTGCTAGACAATTCTAAGAATGTTTCCTTCCTAGATCACACCAAAAGTCAGTGATAGAAATGTCCAAAATATTTTGTTTTCAGGTCAGTAATTCCTTTTTTTTTTTTTTTTTGAGACAGAGTCTCGCTCTGTGGCCCAGGCTGGAGTGCAGTCGTGCAATCTCAGCTCACTGCAACCTGCACCTCCTAGGTTCAAGCAATTCTGCCTCAGCCTCCCAAGTAGCTGGGATTACAGGCATGCACCACCAAGCCCAGCTAATTTTTTGTATTTTAGTATAGACGGGGTTTCATCATGTTGCCCCCAGGGTGGTCTTGAACTCCTGAGCTCAGGCAATCCTCCTGCCTCAGCTTCCAAAGTGCTAGGATTACAAGCATGAGCCACCGTGCCCAGCCTCAGGTCAGTAATTCTTTAAACAGTAAAAGTAATATTGCCTACTGCAGATCTCATATTTTCTGGCCATTGAAAGTACACGTGAGTGTCCTTACAGTAGCGACTTGTTTGGTTATTAATTTGAGGAAAGATACTAGGACTTTGGGACAAGACTGCCTTTGGTTTACACCTATCTGGTCACCTGCCCTGTGATGTGGGAAGTGTGATGCAATTTCTCATTTTCTCTGTTTGTTTAACAGGTATAAGAAACATAACTCACAGGGCTATTGTGAGAGTTGCATGAAATCCTGCGTGTGATGTTTGGCACAGAGCGGTGCTCAGCCTTTCCACTTCCATTTGCCCCTCCTTTCTCACCTGTCACTACTTGCAAACACTGTTGACACAGTGTTGTAGAAGTCTCTATGGCCAAATAACCCACTGGGAAGCACTCCTTTCCTGACACATGCCCTTAACTGCTTCTTGCCTCATGCCACATTGTAATGTGATTTGTTTACACATCTTTCCTGCCCACTGTGCTCTTCGCTCTTTGATCTCAGAGACAGTGGTATTTATCTCTGAATGCTGGGAATGCTCAGTACTGCTTAACACAGTTGGGTGCCCTTGGCTCAGTCACTGAAGTCATGAGGCCTGAGAGTCCATTATGTGTCTCTCGGAGTCCTACAACGACCATGTACGTCATCCTGCAGAGTCCCCCGAAGGAAACTTGTTTCTGGGCCAAAGGTCCACAGGGCTTTTCCTGGCTTCTTCTGACTTGTTCATGGGGAGCTATCCACTGTGTTTTCTCTGAGCTGGTTTATTATACTTTCTTCCCCCTTGGAAGTCCCCTCTCTGTCTTAGTGTCTTGGTAAAGGAAAACTCTAGACTTCCTGGTGTGGACTCCTTTCCTGAACTCCCTAGAAGTCCTTGCTCTTTAGTAATGCAGAATGTAATCTTTGGCTCAGTAAATTTCCTCTGCTCCATTTTATTTCTTTTCTTTTCTTTTCTTTTTTTTTTTGAGATGGAGTCTCGCTCTGTCACCCAGGCTGGAGTGCAGTGGTGTGATCTTGGCTCACTGCAAGCTCCGCCTCCCGGGTTCATGCCATTCTCCTGCCTCAGCCTTCCGAGTAGCTGAGACTACAGGCACCCACCACCACGCCCGGCTAATTTTTTGTATTTTTAGTAGAGACGGGATTTCACCATGTTGGCCAGGATGGTCTTGATCTCCTGACCTTGTGATCCTCCCGCCTCGGCCTCCCAAAGTGCTGGGATTACAGGCGTGAGCCACCATGCCCAGCTCCATTTTATTTCTTTTTGTGGTAATGTACTCATAATGCAGTATTTACCATCTTAACCAGTTTTAAGTGTACATACAGTTCAGTGGTATGAAACACATTCATAATGTTGTGTAGCCACCACCACCAACCAGCTCCAAGCCTCTTTTCGTCTTGCAAAACTGAAACTCCATACCCAGTAAACAAGAACTCCCCATTTCTCCCTCCCTCAACCTGGCAACCACCGTTCTACTCTCTGTCTGTTCTGACTGTTCTACGTCCCTCATGCAGGTAGAATCATACAGTATTTGTCTTTGTGTGTGACTGGCTTATTTCACTTAGCATAATATCTCTATTTCACTCACTTTGTATCCGAATTTTCCTTCTTTGTAAGGCTGAATAATACTCCATTGTATGGATATACTACATTTTGATTATCCACTCATCTTTTGATGAACCCTTGGGTTACTTCCACATTTTAAGCTATTGTGAATAATTCTCCTATAAACTTGGGTGTACAAATATCTCTTCAAGTCCCTGCTTTCAGTTCTTTTGGGTATTTACCTAGATGTGGAGCTTCTAGATCACATGGTAATTCTATTTTGAACTTTTTGAGGAACCATCATACTGTTTTTCAGGTGGCTGTAGCATTTTGCATCCCCACCAAAAATGCCCAGGAGTTCCAGTTTCTCCACATCCTTGTCAACACTTGTTTTCTTCCTTTTTTTTTTTTTTTTTTTTTTTTGTCATCATAATGGGTGTTAGGTAGTATCTTATTGCAGTTTTAATTTGTATTTCTCTAATTATTAGTAATTTTGAGGATCTTTTCATGTGATTATTGGCCATTCGTATATCTTCTTTGCAGAAATGTCTATTCAAGTACTTTGCACATTTTTGAATGAGACTTTTTGTTGTTGAGTTTTAGGTGTTCTCTATATATTCTGGATATCAAGCCCTAATCAGATACATGATTTGCAAATATTTCTTCCCCTTCTGTGGGTTGCCTTTTTACTCTATCGGTATTGTCTTTTGATGTACAAAATTCTTAAATTTTTATGAAGTCCTATTTATGTATTTTTTTCTTTTGTTGCCTGTGTCTTTAGTGTCTTGTCTAAGAAATCACCACCAAATCCAAGGCCATAAAGCTTTTGCCCTATGTTTTCCTCTAATAATTTTATAGTTTTTGGTTTTACATTTAGGTCTTTCATTCATTTGGAGTTATATTTTGTATATATATTAAGTAAGGATGCAACTTCATTCTTTTGCATGTAGGTATCCAGTTTTCCCAGCATAATTTGTTGAAAGACTGTCCTTTCCCTACTGTGAATGCTCTTGGCACCTGTGTCTTTCTGGACTCTCTGTTCTATTCCATTGGTCTATAGGTCTGTCTTAATTCCAAGACCATTCTGGTTTTGCAGTAAGCTTTGAAATAAAGAAGTGGGAATTCTCCAACTTTGTCCTTTTTCAAAATTGTTTTGGCCATTCAGGGTCCCTTGAGATTCCATATGAATTATAGGATGGGTTTTTCTATTTCTGCCAAAAATGACATTGTGATTTTGACAGGGATGCATTGAATCTGTGAATCACTTCGGATAATATTGACCTCTTAACAATATTAAGTATTCTAATACATTAACATGGGACATGTTTCCAGTTATTTGTGTCTTTTAAATTTTCTTTTGGCAATGTTTTCTATTTTTCATTGCAAAAGTCTTTCATCTCATTGGCTAATTCCTAAGTATTTTATTCCTTTTGATGCTATTGTAAATGAAATTGTTTCTGTAATCTCCTTCCAGGCTGTTCATTGTTAGTGTATAGAAATGTAAGTCATTTTCATGTGTGATGTATTCTCCTCCATTCTGTTTTTATAATCACAATGCCTGTCTTTCCCTTGCCAAGCTCTCCTCTCCTTATCACTTCAAGTGTGTGTGTTTTAGTGCCTTGCTTAGCTTATTCTCTTTGGGGAGAGGGTGAGACAGATCTGGTGGGGAGATTGGAAATGTCATTCTCTTTGTTAGGGACTGGAGACTTTTCTCACTTTCAGTCATTTAGGTCACATACATTAAACACCAGAAACTTCTTACCAAGCATTGTGAGTTATGTTCATAAATCTTTTGCCTTTTAGCACCAGATGACTGATCCATCCCCCTCTGGACCTGAGTTTCTGTCCAGCATTCTGCCTTTGTGAGGGACCCACCCTGACTACCTGCTCAGGGACAGCTAGGACTCTCCACTATTTGACCTTAAGCATCCGAATAAAATTTGAACAGCCTAGGCTCGTGGTGTCTTTTAATCTGCATAATGACAAACACTGTTTTGTTTTGTTTTGTTTTTTTCCAATATCTAGGAACAACTAGGTTTTTCCTTCACTTTAAAAATACACATTTGGTATCATATAATTAAATCTGAGACTTTAGTTTTGACAAAAGAGAAGAATTATTATTAGTTCCAACTCTTCTTCAAAATAATGTGTGGAATTTTATTCTAAACTTATAGTCTACTCCCCTTCATTTCCTTCCTTCCTTCCAAAATGGAAAGCATTATGTTAACTTTTGTAATGATGCAAAAGTTTGGTCAATTGTTTGGTCAGTTAGAAGAGATGGGCTTCTAGAGTTGGAAAGGGGCTAATTGGGTTCCAAACTCTCATTTTACAGGGAAGGAGAATTAAGTGACCTGTCCAGCGTCAGGTAGCTAGAAAGAGGCAATAATGAGATCTTAATGTCAAGTAAATCTTTCTACCCTACTATTAAAAAAAAAAAAAAAATCCTGTTATCTTATTGATAGCATTGAAGAAATATAGTGGCTCCAGGAAAGAATGTCTTGTAACAAATGGGAAGGGATTTTCATGTTTTTTAGGATCTGTGATGTGCCAGAAACTATGACACTTTATATGAACTTTTCTCGTTTAATCTCTGTGGAAGTTTTGTTACATTCCCATTTTACAAATAGGGAATCTGAAACTCACTAAAGTTAGGTAGCAGCCATGAAGAGCCTGGCCAGGACTTGAACCTGGGTTTTTCTCCAAAGTCTTGGCTCTGAAAGTTGGCCTCCTGTTCCCTACTGCTTTTTTTTTTTTTTTTTTTTTTTGAGATGTAGTGTCACTCTTTCACCAGGCTGGAGTGCAGTAGAGCAATCTCCACTCACTGCAAGCTCCACCTCCCAGGTTCAAGGGATTCTCCTGCCTCAGTCTCCCAAGTAGCTGGGACTACAGGTGCCCGCCACCACGCCCAGCTAATTTTTTGTATTTTTATTAGAGACGGGGTTTCACTGTATTAGCCAGGATGGTCTCGATTTCCTGACCTGATCCACCTGCCTCGGCCTCTCAAAGTGCTGGCATCACAGGCGTGAGCCATTGCACCCGGCCTCCTGTTCCCTCTTGAAGCAGATTTATGTGTATCAAAATAACAGTAGAACAGTAAAATGCTTGATTAAGGTTTATAAAATACCCACCACCATGCCTGGATAATTTGTTGCCTTTTTAGTAGAGACAGGGTTTCACCGTGTTAGCCAGGATGGTCTCGATTTCCTGACCTCGTGATCAGCCCACCTTGGCCTTCCAAAGTGCTAGGATTACAGGCGTGAGCCACTGCGCCCGGCCCCCGGCCCCCAGCATTTATTATTCTTATAGAGAGGATGTATAGTTTCTTGACCTTGGATCTTCAGGAAAATCAATTATTGTATTTAGAGATAAGCTGTAAGTTTCCTTAGGCATTATGGGGAAAGCTATCTACATTCCACATCAGAAAACATGAATTCACAGCCTGGTGCCATTGCCCTCATCCTTAGCCCTGAGGATGATAATCTCTCCTCCTTTGGGCCAGGCACCTCACTAGACACTGGCCAAGGACCTTGTGGTTTGGCTTTCTATCTTCCATGGGGGTTACGAGCACTGGTTTTGGAGTCACAGGCTTAGTTCAAACTCTGGCTCTTTCTATGGGATCTTGGGCTCTCCCTGTTTAGTTTTTCTCATCTGCAAAATGGGAATGATCCCAATCTCAAAGGATTGTTGTGAGGATTAAATGAAGGAATACTTGTAACATGTGGCATGTGGTAGGTACTCAGTAATCCTAAGCGCATTCTATACTGTAAAGTACTATGCGAATGTAAGAATGTTTTACTTGACTGTAATATAAGTATTACATTACTGTGATGTTCAGTGGAAATTTTCTGTTATGCTTCTTACTTTTATCCATTATTCCTTTTGATCCATCAGAGGCCAGCAGAAATAGTAGACGAGGAAGAAGATGGAGAGAAGGCAAAAAAGGATGCAGAACAGAAAGAAGACTTTTCAGGAATGAATGGTGACCTTGAAGAGGAAGGAGGTAGGGAGGCTACAGATGCCTCTGAGCAAGTCAAGGAGATTCTGGATCACAGTGAGGAGCAGGCAGGCCCTGCTCGTATAAATGGAGGCACCGATGAGGAAAACGGTGAGGTGCTGGACCAGGTTAATAATGAGCTTCAACTGGCCCTAGACGAGGAAAGAAAGTCTCAAGGAGCTGGCAGTGGACAAGATGAGGTATTTCTATTGCTTTTGCTTACTTATGTGAATGCATGAATACATGTGTGTGTACATGTGTGCATTTAGAGAATTAACCAAGTGTTTAGGATTTGTATTGAAACCACTTATGGTTGAGTAGGAAAGATTCAATACCATTTAATCACTTTATTTACTAGTTATTTCAACCATTTAACAACTGCTGCCATTGACCTATCTGGCAGTCCATATGTCTGCCCTTCTGCCATTCATACATTTAGCCATTCATCTGTCCATCTGTCCACCTCCTGCCTCATTTTACAAGAAAATGTGCAGAGCCTTCTAAGAACATACATAATCATAGAATGAAATATAAAAAAGTAAAAATAAGACCAGAGAAGGTAGAAAGTAGAAAAGAATATCAAGACCGGTGAGACCTAGACATGAAATAAAGAATGCTGTCTCTATTATGAGCGACTTCTTTGATCTCTAGAAGTACTGAAGTCTACTTTGCTTATTCTACTTTAAATAGATTAATCTAATTAAGCATTCAACACATCAGACACTTGGTAGTATACAGTTCTGTTTATTATACAGAGAGGATAAAGAAATATGTGGTGAAAATAAAGGAACAGAAAAAGAAATATGTGGTAAAACCTCTCTCTTCCTAGCCTGTGCTTCCACGTCTGACCCTGGAGCTGGATACTCATCAGTCCCGGCATTCTTCCATGGGACAGTATGACCCCGTTGCTGCCAGGCTCAAGTTGAGTCTCATAGCATAAGAGGCAGGATGTTCTCCATGACATTCTCACCATCTGCTTATCCCATCCCTTCCTGTCTATCCATCAGATCAAGGTCCACCTCCCTCAAGGCTGTAGCTGCTGAAGTGGGCCTTGGTCTACTCATTCCTAATACCCACTATGATGAATGAGGTCTACTTGATTATTTATGCATCTGATTTATCTTGCTTAGGGAGAGCAAGTTTAGCAGTGGCAAAATGCAAAATGTTTTGGAGGCCAGGTTTCAATAACAGTACAAAGTTATCTGTAATCTACTATATGGCATATTCAAAATGTTCTTAACATCTAAATGAAAATGCTCAGTATGTCTCTCATTTTATCTTTTCTCTAGGTGAGATAATCACAGTCCTATTCTATAAGAAATTCCTCTCTATGTATATGGAGTTATACATAGTCCTCAGTGTCATTTATATGGCAACTGTAATAGTAGGTTTCATACAACTCTTTGTTGTAGTAGCTTTTGATGAAAGCTTACAAAATGAAATCAAAGTGTAATTCTCTGTGGGACTAGATAGTAAGATCCAAGCATGATTTTTTCCAGTGGTCTAGCTTAATTCAACATATGACATAAATAGATTTTACAGAAATGAATGGATTGCTGTCCTTCCATCTTCCATAAATATAACTTTAAAAAATGATCCTGTAATTTGCAATGACGTGGATAAACCTGGAGGATATTATGTTAAGTGAAATTAGTCAACCAAAGAAAGACAAATACCATATGATCTCACTTATATGTGTAATCTAAAAAAAGTTAAACTCATAGAAGTCAAAGATAGAATGGTGGTTGCCAGGGACTGAGTATGGGGTTGGAGAGATGTAGGCCCAATGATACAAAATTTCTGTTAGAAAGGAGGAGTAAGTTCAAGAGATCTATTGTACAACAAGGTGTCTAAAGTTAATAACAATGTATTGTATACTTGAAAATCACTAAGAGAGTAGATTTGAAGTGTTCTTACCACAAAAGAGGATAAGTACAAGAGGTAAAGTGTATGTTAACTCCATTAAGCCATTCCACAATGGATACATATTTCAAAACATTTCCTACACTATAAACATGCAATTTTTATTTGCCAATTATGATCAATGAATAATTTTTAAAGGGGAAAAATAGGCTTTTGATAGGAATTGGGCATCTGTCAAGATCAAGGTTGCATAATTTGGCAATGGCCTGTGGTATGTAATGAGGGTCAATCTAAATTCTTGGGAATTCAAATAAGGAAGTGCATAGTTGGTAATTTTTTTGAGACAAGGTCTCACCCTGTTACGCAGGCTGGAGTTCAATGGCATGATCACAGCTCACTGCAGCTTTGACCTCCCGGGCTCAAGTGATCCTCCCACTTCATCCTCCTGTGATAGCTGGTACCACAGGTGCCACCATACCAGGCTATTTTTATTTTTTTTTTAAATATGGAGGAAGTCTCCCTCCGTATGTTGCACATGCTGGGTTTGAACTCCTGGGCTCAAGGGATCCTCTTGCCTTGACCTCTCAAAGTGATGAGATTACAAGCATGCACCACCACGCCCAGTCTAATTAGGGATTAGTAACAGAGCAGTGACTCACAAAGAGATTTAATCTTATTTGACTCATCTCTTTCTTATAACAGTGATATATTTTATCTTGTTCTCCCTAACATATCAGTATAGGTATATTTTAAGCATACCAAAATATATGAAAAACCAAATTTATGTGAATTATAAGTTAAAAACTAATAATTAACTTTTACAGAAGGACTGTCTACTAATAAAATGACTAGAAATTCTGTTCACCGTGTAACATTTTGTTCCATGTAACAATTCTTGTACAAAGCGAGGTATGATTGTAGGAAAACAGCAGGAAATACAGAGAATTTAGAAGAAACAATTGACATTTATTGAGATTGAACTTGTACTATATTCAAGATACCATTTGAGACATTTCACAAAGGAACAATGTGACATCAGACACAGCACCAGTAATACATATATATTATTTCTTTTTCAAAAAATCAATCATGGCCTGTGTGGTTTGGGGAACCTGGAACTACTCTGTCCCCCAGACTGGGTGCCCTTGTTGGGGCTGTGGAGCCTCTGGGATTTCACAGAGCGGAATTTGCAATCCAACTAGTTTTAATCTTGCCTACTTAGTTTTCAGTGTAGTCGGGGAAAGAACAGTTGTACATGAGACAATATTATTATGAACAGGAGAAACCCAAGTGGCAGGAGCAGTAGTTGCTGTTGGAGAAATGCTACCTCCACATTTTGATTTTCTGTCTTGTTCTTATCTACTTGATACTTGATGGTACTTGGTACCATATTCACAATGAATTTGTGAATTCTAGGAGGAAACTAAAATTAGGAGAATGCCTCTGAATTCTTTCTTGCTTTATCTCTGAAAATGCTAAACTGAAAAGCATAAATATATTAAAGAAAAGCTCAAAGAGAAATAAAGAAAAATGAGAAAAATAAAGCCTGCAGCATACAAAATGAGTCAGTGCCTTTAAAGCACTAGTAGATTATGGACCCCAAAAGGACTTCTGTACAACTGTTGAGAAAACAGTATGTCCACTGGGTAATGATAGACAAAAAAACAAAGGGAACCCAAGGAACTCTTTTCAGTTAAATAGTTACATAATTAAATAGACTCTTGAGTAATTTTTTCTTTATAAATGTCATTACCTTTGTGAACCAAACACCTGAATACCTTTGTTTTGATCTATTTTCTTCTAGGCTGATTTAGACCCTCAAAGACCACCAAGGCCAGAAGTAAAAATTACTAGTCCAGAAGAAAATGAAAACAACAAACAAAACCAGGACTATGCTGCCGTGGCATAGAAGATTTTTAAAAGGAGAGTATATGGATCACAAGAAAAATGAAGGGTTATAAAACTTGAAAGATAAGCACATAGTCATTTCTGAATCTAATCTGATACTATGGTCAAATACTACCTACTGAATTTTAACATTAGAAGCATAGTGGAAAGACCAGATAACTTTAAATGGCTACTAAAGGATAATTACTTATTTTATTGCATGTGTTTTAAAAAGTCATATAGAAATATTAAATAAGAGGGACAGAGTAGAATTTGCACTGTAAGACAATTTGCCACTTGTGTTTGTAAAGGATGAAAAATAGGATCACTCTTATTGTACGCTTTATTATAAATTTAGAAGGCAGTTTATTCTAAAGGATTTTTGTCTAGGAAGGCATAGAATTTTAAAGAACTGGTAATAGGAAAGGGAAAGCATGTACTATTTTCTTAAAGCAATAAACTCTTGAATGAACAAATTGCGATTTACTTTCAGACATAATTTGGAGACGGCAACAGATCAAAATGTGTCCATGATTTGTTAACATGCCTTTCTTTCTTCCTCCTTAGCCAAAATTCACCTTAAATGAACTACAAAGACAGTGCGAGGTGTTCATTTTGGTGGGAGGAAACATTGGTTCAGAGTGTTAGTGACTAGTATTGCCATGCCCTTCCTTCAGTGCTTTCAGGCTTGCATGCTTGTGGCTGCAATGGTGCACACTCAGGAAGGAATTGTAAAGGAGCACCCAGTTATATTATAAAGCCTGGATGTATGGTTTGCAGATAATGGAAATCCTATGGATTTTCACTGATCCAGTCTGTCTTTACCAATAATATCTCTCACTTCTCTCTCATGTTATTAAATTAGAGAACCTGATATTGGCTATTCCAAGGATTAAATTATTTTCAAATAGTTTTTAACAAAAAACAGTGTATTAGGAAGAAAAAAGTAGACTATATGAAGAGTTTGTGACTACTCAATTTAACTTGCTTTTTGTCTTATTTCTATTAGAACTGTTTTACTATATTTTTGCCCTAGGGATATCAGCAAATATTTACTTTTCCTAGCATGATATATTTAGAATTTCAAGCAAATTTCTTTATAATTACAAGGCATCTGATAGAAATTGTTGAGAAAAACTTTAGAAGTTGCTATAATGAAACCAATTCCTGAATCACAACTTTGTGGACTGATTAAATTGATTTATAGTTGCCTTGTGAGGTATACATGGGGAAAATATAAAAACAATTTCATTCTTTTTTGAATTCTTAAGAGATGTTCTTCCATAAATATAGAAATAATATATTTTTCTTAAAGGATATATTTTTAATGATGTGGAAGTTGTAAGCTTGAAATTTTAACTTCCAGTGCTTTTCTAAAATTCATAATTATAAGTTTAAAAGATTTTTTTCTCTTCCAGGTTTCATTTGGAATAAAAAGTTGGCAGTTATATAAAGTACTTTATAATACTATAGAAAATAGATGTGTTTTTTCTTAACACAATTTTAGTATTTTCCACAGATCAGAAGTGTAAACAGAGATGATAATGTAACAGTATTTGGAAGAGATAATGACACAAGGATATACTGATCTGGGAGCATGAATTATAAACAGAGTACTATGTTACTAGTGTAAAATCTAAATTGTGCTTTCTATTGCCTTTTTCAAATGGGATGATATAAAGTGCTGTGGGCTATAAGCAACAATCTTGGGTTGCTAGGCAAATAGACCAATTGGTCATTATTATTATCATTATTTGAGATGAAGTCTGGCTCTTGTCGCCCAGGTTGGGTGCAGTGGCACGATCTCGGCTTACTGCAACCTCTGCCTGCCCAGTTCAAGTGCCTGAGCCTCCCGAGGAGCTGGGATTACAGGCGTCTGCCACCACGCCTGGCTAGTTTTTGTATTTTTAGTAGAGACGGGTGTTTCACCATGTTGACCAGGCTGGTCTCAAACTCCTGACCTCAGGTGATCCACCCGCCTCAGCCCCCAAAAATGCTGGGATTACAGGCGTGAGCCATCGCACCCGGCCCCAATTGGTCTTTTAGTATTACATTTGTGCACTATTACCGGGTCTGGAGTTAATGATTTCAAATAGTTTATTAAAATAACTGATTAAATGTAAGAAATTATAACTAATTATCAAGGTGATTCTCTTTACTTTCTTCAATGGAGAGTTTCTCTTTCTCTTTTCCTCCTTTAATAAAAATATTTCTCTTTTTTTCCTGTCCTTTTATTCATTATATTATGAAGCTTAGGTTTTAGGAAACTCCTTGAGCGTCATTTTAATGATGCACAACGTTGGTATTTTACACGAATAATAATGTTTGGTATTTTAAATATACTTCAAGGAGGTAATCGGCCACAATAACTGTACCAAAAAAACTTAAAAATGGGGACATATTCATCCCTTGTGTGTGCATATTTTACCACCTGTTGACAAGATACAATAGTGACCTACTTTGAGGGGACGAACAACAACTTATCACTTTAAGACACTTTGCAAATATGTTACTAAAAAAAGGTGTCTACCCAAGGAAAAAATCATTCACTGGGAATTAAAATTGTGGATGTCACTTCAGAGATGACTTTAACATAAATGCTAAAAGTTCATTCACCTCACAAGTGTGGCAGTTCTATCTGTGGGGAATGGTGGTCTCTGTAGCAGACTAGCTCCCTGAATTAAATGAAACTCATTGACAGACCTGGGACCATTTATGTGAGGGGACAGATAAGATCTTGGTTAGGCTTCATGTACTGTTTTCTAGAGAGGGTGCTATGGAAAACTTATGATGCTTTTATGTGATAACCAATATAATGCTTTAAGGTGTTAATTTTTTGTGATGTTATATGCATAGTTTTTATAGTTTTAATTTTATGAAACTACTTTGTTAAACTTATCTGGATTTTAAGACGCTTGTAAACAAATGATTAGTAAAATTGGATCATTAAGAATTTTACAGAGCAAATAAAGAAGATTTTGACAAAAGTCATTTTGAGGCTAAGGATGTTTTACCTGGGTTAGCTTCTGTTAAAATAGCTATTGAGTGCCCATTGACCTCTAGTTATAAAATATGATACTATGACCATAAAATAACTTTTTACTTGTTATTCTTCTCTATGACCTTAGGATGACATGATTTTTTTTTTCTATGCTTTTTTTGGGGAATATTAGGATGCCACACTCATAGGAAAAGTGTGATGCTACCGTGCCTCCTGTTTTATTATAAATGTGTGAATTCTTGCTATGTGGTGTGTGAAGACAGAACTATCCCATACATGTGTGGTTCAGAGTGAGAGATCTCTAGGCTCACAGTTGTGAACCCATATTACTATAGTATTATTCATGCTAACTCTTCCAGTTTATAGCTCATAAACTAACGTCTTCAACATTTTCATTGAATGACCTACCTTACACACAAAGGATAAAGTTCGTTCACCTAGAAAAAATCTGCATTTAAATTAGTGACTGCAAGACAACAGGAAGCTTTCTTTCATTTTTTGTTCAACAAACAGCAAAAGCAAAGTTTGAAAAGTAGATTAATTGATGAACAGAAAGCATCTCATGGAAACTGTTGCCAATCTGAACAGAAATATAGCATGAAGACATAGATATGTATCAAATACTTATACAGATGCACTCACACGCTTTAAAACATTAAAAAGGCCTCCTGAGGCACAGCGTTATTCATAAAACAAAGCTCTTTTGGGTGAAGTTGAGAGAAGTGATGAGTTAAAATGTGAGAGGAAATGCTAAGAAATGATACATATTATGGTGCTTTAAATCTTGATTTCCTAAGACTTTAAGAGATTTAAAATTCTTCTCCAAATAAGAAAGAAACCAGCATGTCAATGAAAAATGTATTCTAGGGAGGTGTTGAAACCAATCTGGTTTTTAAAATGTGATATATCACATAAACCAAACAGAAACCAAGACATATATATCTTGTTTTCCTGAAGTAACTTTAGAGCATGGTTCTTTTCCATCAACTTTAAGCACAATACGTTTCAGGTACGGATTCTTTTATACCAACACAGACTCTGTTATTAGTGTTTGTGACCGTGTGTGTGCATGTGTGATTTACATAGATGTATCAGGACTCTCATAACAGCCAGGTGTATCACAAATGGAATGAAAGACCTACTTATTGGTCCACTAGTTTATGTAATGTTCAGGTTCAGTGCAGAAGCATTTTGGCATTCTTATGTTAATATAATGTACTCCAGGAATGAAACCTTTTTTTTTTTTTTTTTTTTTTTTTGAGACGGAGTCTCGCTATGTTGCCCAGGCTGCAGTGCACCAGACTGTAGTGCAGTGGTGCCATCTCGGTTCACTGCAAGCTCCGCCTCCCAGGTTCATGCTGTTCTCCTGCCTCAGCCTCCCGAGTAGCTGGGACTACAGGTGCCTGCCACCACGCCCAGCTAATTTTTTTTCTTTTTTTTTTTTTTGTATTTTTAGTGGAGACGGGGTTTCACCCTGTTCACGAGGATGGTCTCGATCTCCTGAGCTTGTGATCCACCCACCTCGGCCTCCCAAAGTGCCGGGATTACAGGCGTGAGCCACTGCGCCTGGCCAATGAAACCATTTTTTAAAGGTAAGTCTATTATTCTATGATGAACACATACAGTTCTTTGTCATTAAATATCATTTTTGTAAATACCATAAGATTTTTCTTTTTTAAAACATGTCAGGGCATTTAGATGGGACTGATATTTGTTCTCCCTACATGAACTTTGTATATTTCCTCCCATGAAGTTTGAGTGACATGAATGGGAAATACAAGAGTGTTCCCTTATGTTGATAAGAAAAAAGATACTGTTTTTTGAAGATGCATAACATCTTGTAGGATATAGGGAGTTAGGAAAATTTTTTAAAATGTCTGCATTACCATAAGGCATTTGTAAAACCAGGAGGTAACCAATGGAGCTCCATTGACTCACGCCAACAACGACTTCAGCTTTACTCTAAGAATGGGACCAAATGAATTCTCTGTAGTTTTATCAGCTTGAACCATATAGTTTGTGTTTCATTTATTGTCACTAATGCAGTGACATATGGAAAGAGGGAATGATTGTAGTCATTCTTAGAAGAATTTTTGAGAAAGCTTGTTTTGTCTTTTGCTTCAGTGTTTTTTCTTGTGTTTTAAATCTTTAATGGGTACAATGATAATGGGTGATTGTTGATGTAAGTAAAGATTAAATTGAGCTCATTGCTTTTATATAATTTATTATGTTTAGAATGTCTCTTTAAGGAAAATTATTTGTGTTTTGATCAAATTATGAGCATTTAGATTTTTCTGTATCAGTGCATGCTCTAAAATGCAGAAGTTTACTCTCTTGAGTAAATAGACCTACATTCTATATAATCAAAATGTGTTTAGATGGTTTATTGCTTGTGTAGGATGTTGTGTTGCTAATATTTCATTTATTAATCCTTTTTACAGCATTTTTTTCACAAACACTAGAAACATTTTTGACTTAATATCATGTAGAAATTCAGCACATTAAAAGATACTTTTGTTTCTGTTTGGCATGGATATTCAGCTTCATTATGTAAAGAATTTTTTTTTTTTTTTTACAGTTTCACATATATGATGTTTATTTGATAAAAATTTTAGGTATATTCAAAATGTCACCGTTATTTTATGAAATAGTTTTATAGAAACATAGGTCCAGAATTTTTATTATAAAGGCATATTTAAAAACAGAATAGGGTACACACATTACATGCTTTTTGTGTACCTATATCTATAGGAATCAATTTACAAGTTTCCAAAAACATTCTGCTTTAGTTTGTGGATATTCACTGCTTTCATTCTATTTTTGAATTAAATAGTTTTGCTATTTTCTCTATGTTTGAGAAACCAACAGTTAAGCACAAGCATTTTGTTTTATTGATATAACAAATGTGTGATTGAATCCCATGACTAAGAGTACATTAATATATTTCATGTGTTTATCTTTGTTATTCCATATGAGTGAAAAAAAACAAAAAAGCAAGCCTCTGCAACAAATGAGGCATCTAAATTGCTAGAGTCAAATCTCTTTAGACTACATGGTTACTTGACATTAGAAACTTTCTACCACCAACAATGTAATTTCTACAAGGTATTGCAAAATTGCTAGCATGTGTTTGTTGTAAAATATTTATGAAAATAAACAGCTTCCCTGCAGGTCTTTAAGTGTTTTTTTTTTTTTTTTTTCCCCCTGGTGGGACTCTATTAAATTCTTGTATAGGATTCTCAAATGCCCTCATAATCAAATTCAGTCCTTCATTAAAAAGAGAAATGATGTAGGATGTCCTACACTTCACTTTTGGTTGATTTAACAAATTCATTGCTTCAATAGTAACAGAAATCATTTTAAAAATACGAAGACAAATACACATTAAGTTCAAAGCTAGATGAGGCAACTCCCATCAGTTACACTATATTTGTTCTTTTTGGCTACAGATAACTATTACGATTGTCCTGGTTCTCTTTTAATTTCTGGCTACTAATTTAGTGACTTCTCTTAATTCTTTCAATCCCTAAGATCTCCCTGAGCAATCTCATTCACAATCATGATCTTGACAGCTACCTATGTGCTTTCGACTTCCAAATCTGTATCTCAAGGTTGGGCTTCGCCCTGGGAGCTGCAGACCTATGTATATAACGTTCAGTTGGATATCTTACAGTTACTTCCAACTCAAATGTTCTCTTCTCTTGAAAATATCTGTTCAACGTGTTGTTGATTTCTATAAGTGGATCTTGTATTCAGTACCTTACTGAATTTTTTTTGTTTTTTGTTTTTTGAGATGGAGTCTTGCTCTGTCACCAGGCTGGAATGCAGTGGTGCGATCTTGGCTCAATTCCTATGAGGAAGGAGAATCAGAAGCAGTTTGCATTTCAATGGACTAGACAAATAAATTCTTGGTCTTGCTAAAGGGCTGTATTTTTTCTTTGGATGTCACTACGACTGTGACAGCACTTTTTGGTTAGTATGAGAATAGCTATAACTTTTTTCGTTCTCTTTCATCCTTTTGGTACCATTATAAGAGTATCTCTCGTAAATGGCAAATAACTGGATTTAAAAAAAATTATGAATCATTGTCTTTTATATAGGAAGTTAATTCAATTTACATATATTTTGACTTCATTCTATTTTGCTATTTCTATTTTTCATATTTTCTCTCCTAATTCTGGAAAATTCTCAGATACTATCAAGTATTACCTCAGTCTTATTTCAATTTTTCTCTCTTTTTGGATACATAGAGGATATTTAATTCTTTTTCCAAGTCTCAGTCTTTCTTTTATATTTTTATTCATTTATATCTTTATTCTGGGTTATGGGTAATTATTTCAGATCTTCAGTTCCTTAAATCTTTTTTTAGCTGCATCCAATCTGCTGTTTTTTTCTTTCATTTTGTTTTGAAGATTAATGACTATGGTTTTCATTTTTAGAAGCTCTATTTGGTTTTCTCAAATTTGGTTTTCTTTTTTCTTTTTTTGTCTTTTCAGAGATCTTGTTCTTTCATTACATTTTCTATGCCTTTGACAATTTTAATAATTTTGAACATATGTAAATATTCAGTTATAGATACCCACACTTTTACAAATTATATTTGTTTCCTTAACTGCCTGTTTTCCCATCTGTTGTGTCTGCTCACTTCTCTCATCAGGGTTCCTTTCCTTGTATGGCCTGCACATTTTTATTGTGAACTTATCTTTGGATTCTTTGCTTGCATGACACTTTGATACTCTGGGTTGTAGAAGTCTTTCTGGAGAGGTTTCACATTTCCTTTTGCCAATGTCCTAGAGCTTTCATGGTTCTTAGACCAATATTATGTCTATTCTTTTGATTTTGGAGTCCCAAACTACTTGGGTAGTATATGTTTGAGACCTGCATGTTATAGAATTGGATTTGACTTGAATAGGTTTTTTTTTTTTTTTGTAACTACCAAGAGGCTAGGGTGGATAGCAAGAAGTCTTGTTTCCATGCTGTTTCTAGGAAACTTGGAGAGTAGGCTGTTTCTAATTCGCCATTCATAAAGTAATTCGCCCAGCTTCAAGCAATTCAAGCAAGTCCAGACTGTTGCATGAGGGAACCTATGTTAGGGAGAGGTCTCATGTTCTTTTTTTCTCACTTTAAAAAACCTGTGTTAAGGTATTTATTAAAAACTCATAACTAGCATTACATTTGATGGTGAGAGTGTATGCTTTCTTCCTCAGATTAGACACCACATATTCTTCTATCACAGTTCTTGGTCCTTAATTCAAAGTAAAATATCAAATAACAGCCAGAAATAATGACAGAGTAAAGGACAATGCATGAAAGTAATAATCACATAAAACCATACTTCATGAGAAAATTTACGTACTTAAAAATTGACACCAACTCTTTTTTTTCCTTTTTTCTTGAGATGGAGTCTTGTTCTGTCGCTGAGGCTGGAGTGCAGTGGCATTGTGTCGGCTCACTGGAACCTCTGTCTCCTGGGTTCAAGCAATTCTCCTGCCTCAGCCTTCTGAGTAGTTGGGATTACAGGCGCTCACCACCATGCCTGGCTTTATTTTATTTGTATTTTTAGTAGAGACGGGATTTCACCATGTTGGTTAGGTTGGTCTTGAACTCCTGACCTCAGGTGATACACCCACCTTGGCCTCCCAAAGTGCTGGGATTGCAGGCGTGAGCCACTGCACCCGGCCAACACCAACTTTTTATTAGCAAAGAAAACAAAGTTTTATATACCCAAATTGAGAAGTTTTTGTTATAATAACAGAATATATAAAATGAGTGAGGATATCCAGAAGCTGTTCCAAAGGTGAGTAAAAAAATCCCGACAATTAGCAAAGACTCATTTTTCAATGGCCGATTAATCGCAGAACTATTAAACAACTATATAAAAATTAAACCTACCTATATATAAGAAGTACATTTAAGGCCAGGCGCAGTGGCTCACGTCTGTGATTTCAGCACTTTGGGAGGTCAAGATGGGTGGATCACCTGAGGTCAGGAGTTTGAGAACAGCCTGACAAACATGGTGAAACTGCATCTCTACTAAAAACACAAAAAATTAACCGGGCGTGCTGGTGGACACCTGTAATCCCAGTTACTCGGGAGGCTGAGGCAGGATAATCACTTGAACCTGGGAGGTGGAGGTTGCAGTGAGCTGAGATCACGCCACTGCACTCCAGCCTAGGCAACAAGACCGAAACTTCGTCTCAAAGAAGTACATTTAAATTCATTTAAATTCACACAATGATTCAACACAAGAACACCACTACCTGTTAAACTCCTGTACTGTTGCTCATGTACAGAATTCCCACCTCAGTGTTCTCTTGCAAAAGCAGTGAAAATCCGTAGTCCAGAGACCCTCTTTAATAATGAGCCATTGATAAACACAGTACATTTATGAGTCGTATAACATTTTGTTCATGTTTTGAATTTTCTTAAGTATTCTACAAAAATTAATTGGCATCAGGTTTTTCATATTTATAGACTTTCATTCCAGTAGTTTTCATATAATTTTTAAAATAATTGTTAACATTGAGAACTTTCCTGTATTTTCCATACTGCCAGGGTTTCAATCAGGTGTTCTTTTTTTTTTTTTTTTTTGAGATGGAGTCTTACTTTGTTGCCCAGGCTGGAGTACAGTGGCATGATCTTGGGTCACTGTAAGCTCTGCCTCCCAGGTTCAAGCAATTCTCCTGCCACAGCCTCCTGAGTAGCTGGGATTACAGGCTTGTGCCACCATGCCCAGGTAATTTTTGTATTTTTAGTATAGATGGGATTTCACCATGCTGGCCAGGCTGGTCTCAAACTCCTGACCTCAAGTGATCCCCCCTCCTTGGCCTCCCAAAGTGCTGGAATTATAGGAGTGAGCCACCGTGCCCAGCCACATGTACATTCTTATAAGGTCCATCTCCAGTGTGCAGTCGTGTCTTTTTTTTTTTCTGCTTGCATGGGCATAAGGCTGGAGTTCCATCCCTGCTGTGTGTGTTAACTATTGAAGCCCTAGGCCTCAGGGTTTCTGTACAGACCTGATACCTCCTGAATTTACCACAGTAGTGGCTGAATCTTACACCTCTTGTTTATTGAAGCAGGTAACTATAACATTTCAGTGGTTTAACAACATATAAATTTATATAAATATAAACAAGTGTTCACATAAAGTTAAGGTGTGAGACAAGGGATGGGAAACTGTATTGCCACACAGTTATTCAGAGACCCAGGCTGACAGGGACAATGGCACTTTACTCATGGCTCCCAGGTTGCCCTGCCTGTTGGTATCCAGCCGGAAGATGGCAAAAGAGGGAGACCAGAATCACAGGAGAGCTTCTTAAAGGCCAGGCGTGGGTAAGGTGTACAATTATTTCTGCCCACATACGGTTGGCCAGACCTCAGCCACATGACTCCAGCTAGATGAAAGAAAGACTGAAAATGCAGACCTGAGTTTGGCAGACCTGAGCTTGGCAGACACCTTCCCAAATCTACTTTTTTTTTTTTTTTCTGAAACAGAGTCTCACTCTGTCACCAGGCTGGACTGCAGTGGCGTGATCTCGGCTCACTGCAACCTTCACCTCCCGGGTTCAAGCGATTCTCCTGCCTCAGCCTCCTAAGTAGCTGAGATTATAGACAAGCATCACCAAACCCAGCTAGTTTTTGTATTATTAATAGAGACGGAGCTTCTCCATATTGGCCAGGCCGGTCTTGAACTCCTGGCCTCATGTGATCTCCCTGCTTCGGCCTCTCAAAGTGCTGGGATTACAGGTGTGAGCCGCTGCACCAAGCCCCCAAATCTACTTAATGAAAGAGGAGTTCACATTTTTAGAGGAGAGTGAGCAATCTGTCACTAGAATTTCATATCCATTGGATGTTAACAAGTTCAATATTTTCATGTCTAATGGTGGGTGACCAATATTTGTTGAAATGGGTGACATGGATTTAAATAACTACCTTAAAAGATAGAAAGGGCTAAATAACTACCTTATAAGATAGAAAGGCATTAGAGAAATAAAGATGAAGACGTTCAGTGGAGGGAGAGGGATCATTTCCATTTGAGAAATCAGCAAAGACTTTGTGGAAGAAGTAGCATTTGAACTGAGAGTAGGTATGTGGGTAGGATTTGGACATGCCAGCTCTGGTTAAGCATTAGGCAGCTCCTTTCTAAGAACACTCAAGTAGTGTACATGCCATGAGCAGACAAGGCTGAGGTTGAATTTTTTTTTTTTTTTTTTTTTTTTTGAGATGGAGCCTCACTCTGTCACTCAGTTTGGAGTGTGGTGGCACAATCTCGGCTCACTGCAACCTCCATCTCCCAGGTTCAAGCAATTCTCCTGCCTCAGCTTCCTGTGTAGCTGGGATTACAGGTGCCCACCACCATGCCTGGCTAATTTGTGTATTTTTAGTAGAGACGGGGTTTCATCTTGTTGGCCAGGCTGATCTCAAATTCCTGACCTTGTGATCCACCCGCCTCAGCCTCCCAAAGTGCTGAGATTACAGGCGTGAGCCACCGTGCCTGGCTGAGCTTGACTTTTTATGAGATTCTCTGAGTCAGAATCCCTTGTTCACAGACCACCCCGGCCTTGTCAGCTCCTGCTACCTCCTTGACTCTCTTCCTCTTCCGTTTCAGGTCACTTCTCTTGTCACTAGTGCTTAAGTACACAGGCAGCATCAGGTGGGCTTGGTTTTAGTTTTGGCTTTGATACTTACTGTGTGACTTAGGCAACTTTTCTAACCTCTCTGAGGTGCAGTTTTTTCCCTTATGGAAAGGAGAAATAATAGTACTATGCTACTTTGTCCACCTGTGAGGATTTAAGGCAGAATGTATGTACAGCACTAGGCACAGATTAAGCATTCAGCAGCTGTGAGATATTATAATTATTAGCTTGTTTTATTCTTACTTGGTTTTTGGCATCTTCTTTTGAAACTCCTGGCAATCTTCCCTGGCTTCTTTCTGCTTCCCTACTACCTACTTTTGAGCCAGAACAGTTTCTTTCTTGGTTCTTTTTCATTATTAACAAAAATACTGCCCAGAGCTCTATTTTCAGTCTTGTTATACTTATGTTACCTTGATCTGCTAGATTCATAAGTTTTTTTTTTTTTTTTTTTTTTTTTTTTTTTTTTTTTTTTTTTTTTTTAACTAAAGCTGCTGTTTAACTTTTAGGATGTCCCTTAGAAAGAGAGGGGAGATGGTATTGGCACTGATGGCGTGAGGATGTGTGTATATGAGAGTAGGATGGAGCAAGCCCATTCTACGTGCTGTGTAATCATCTTGACCTTCGCTTTGGTAAGCTTCATAGCATTGAACATCAAAACTGTTTATATGTAAAATTTGGGGAATTTATCTTCATGGCTACCTTAGAGCCTTAACTATGGCTGATTCCATCCCCTGCAGCCTACATAGAATAGCCACAGATGATATGAATGGTACATTGGAAAGTTTCTATCATGTGATTGTCATCATCTGTGAAGTGCTCAAGGTGTTAGGCTTCTGGTAAAATACTAGTTGGCAACCAGATACCTGTTCAGGCATCATGTTCGTGTGAGGATCTATATATTGTCTTCATCATCAATAAAAGATTTATTGGGCCCTCTGCCATGTAGAGCATCATGTCTCCAGCTGCCAGAGAGTAAACCAGGCCGAACACAGGCTCCATGTCCTGGCTTTGCTGTTCCTGTGCACAAGTGACCCTAACACAAAGAGGGGGTCACCACCGGAAAGCCTCCCATTTTCCACCAGCTGCAGTGTCACGTCCTTCTGCATTTGCATTGCTGACAGGCGGTCTCCGGGTAGAAAATAAAATTTGGATGATCATTTGGGTTATTCAGATGAGGAAGTGCAATTTTGCCCTTCATTTCTAGGAGTGAAACTTTAAGGTCCACTGAGAGTACTTCGAGGTCCATGCTGGTTACATCCAGTTTCCGAGGATATCCTAGAAAAGGTGTCTGGTTACGTGCCATGGAAATTGCTTTCCTTTCTTTGGCTGGAGACCATCATCCTCAAACTAATTTCCTGTTTGGTGCTCAATATTCGAAAGCAGGAAATTGTATTAACGAATAGGAAGCTGGAGATGATGGTGGAAATGCATTTAGAAATTTGACTGCTAGGGAAATCATTTTTGCTCCCTTAATTTATTAAAAACCCAGACCTTATTTGGCATCTTCTTCCCTCATTCTTATTCCCATCATTAGCCATTATCAAAAGAACATTATGAAGTATGAAACTCTGCTTGGCACTATGAGTGAGTGACTGAGTCCCTGCCCACTAGGAGCATTGTAACAAAAACGATGAGAGCAACAACTAGCTGCAAGAACAATAAATAGTTGCAAGAACAAAAATGTCAGTATTAATCTTTACTTGATAGATACTCTTCTAAAGCCTTTACATGGATTAGAAAAAAATCACTAGAGCCCTATGAGGAAGGTACCATTACTTTTGTTTTATTAATGAAATGTGTAAGACATGGAGTAAATAGTTTGTTTAAAGTCACACAACTAGTACATTGAACAGTCTAGATTCACCCCTTCTCATCTCACATTAGCCACTATGTTCTACTGCTTCTAATTTAACCAGAAAACACTAGAAAGAGTAAGCAAAAATGAAAGTGTGGATTTATTATTACACTCTAGGGTAGGCACATTTTGCAGGATGGGAGTGAGAAGGGAATTTGGAGAATTTCTACTATCTTCCTCAAAAGTAAGTCTCCTCAGAGGAGAATATACATTTGCAACTGAATGAAGAGTTAGGGTGAGGCAGATGGGGACATGACTGAGATTATGTCTTGGAAATAGAAACAGTGCAGTGGGCCAAACGGAAAGTGGGTGGACGAACTTGAGGTCGATGTGCTCAAGCAGTCAGTCCGCGGGAAGCAAGACAGTCAATACACCGCGGAGAATGAGCTCCTTGGACCCGGATTGCCCAGCCTCTTCAGCCAGTTCCACTCCGTGGAAGGAATAAGCAGGCTCTGGTGCCAGCCTGGCACAGCCTCACCATGACACATCAGCAACCTTTTGAATGTCACCCGAGGCAGGTGAGTCTAAATCAGCCACCACATTCGTTGAAGCTTTTGATTCCTAATGTCGGAGCAACATGATCCGGTAACATAGATGCAGGTCTAGGAAGTTCATAAAGTCAGATTCTGTTCTGGGTCTTTTCTGGGATAAATAGCTGGCTGGAAGTCACAGTCATTCTGAAAGGCTGAAAATAACTAGCACGATATTTTAATGAGTTAATAAATCTTTCTCACTGAACTACATGGAAAGCCATGAAACATCACACTTTAGCTATTCACTAGGCTTAATTAAACTTGATGTTGAAAAGGTCAGTGCCCTGTCTAGTGAGTTCCAAATCACTTCAGATCCGACAGTAGGGGTGACTGTAGAGGTGAAAACACATGTGTTCACAGGAAAATTGGGAGCCTTATGCCTCTATTGGAGCCTTAAACAGGTGTGTTTTAAGTGGGCCTTGCCCCAGATAGTAACAATTAGCATTTATTAAGTGCCAGCTCTGTGTAAGTCATTGCTCTGATTGCTTTAGCTGTGTTAACTCATTTAATCCTCAACAGCAACCCCAGTAGGTACAAATTTTTAATCATTCTTGATAGATGAGGAAACTGAGGCCCAGAGAGTTGTAGTGATTTGGCCAATGCCCTACCTTTGCAAGTCTGCAAAATGATAGAGCCAAAACTTGAATGCATAGTCTGACTCTGGAGCGTGCATGCTTAACCACTAGGCTCTCCTGCCTCCCTCAATCAGAGTTGAGCTGTACTTGCATAGTTAAAAATGCACACATCAGCCGGGCACAGTGGCTCATGTCTGTAATCCCAGCACTTTGGGAGGCCAAAGCGGGCAGATCACCTGAGGTCAGGAGTTTGAGACCAGCCTTACCAATATGGTGAAACTCCATCTCTACTAAAAATGCAAAAATTAGCCAGGCTTGGTGGCAGGTGCCTATAGTCCCAGTTACTCAGGAGGCTGCCACAGGAGAATTGCTTGAGCCTGGGAGGCAGAGGTTGCAGTGAGTCAAGATCATGCCACTGCATTCCAGCCTGGGCAGCAGAGCAAGACTGTCTCAAAAAATAAATTAAATAAATAAAAATGCACACATCTCTTGTGGGAGATTAACACATTACACCTTCCAGGAATTCCAGTGAATGCATTTTAAGACAGGTCAAAGCATGCAAGACATTCACATGCTGCATGAGGAATATGATTCTTAACAGTATCATATGGATTGGTGCAGGTCACAAGGAGGTCTGTTTACTGAGAACAATTATTGCAGTTTCTTCAACTCAAACACCTCAATTTAGCAAACATTCATCCTGTGAATTAGATACTGTGCTAGGTGTTGGGGAGAAATATGAGTAAGATAGGGTACCAACCTTCAAGGAGCTTATGGATTACAGATTTGTTCTTATAAAATTTCTGGGAAGACAAAAATAGCTTTCTGGACCAATCTTTTGTTAGCTCAGCACTCTAGTTCAGTGGAATCTTACTTTTATTGCCTGCAATGGTTTAGACTGAATTCCCATGTAGTGGTTTTATTGCCTATATAATAAATATATATTCAATAAATAAATATATATATTTTATTATATATAAAAATATTATATAGAATATTTCCTGCCCTTCTTTTGCATCCTATATAAAAGTGCAGAGCCCTATGCTAAAAGATATGTTAAATCTGGGACATATTAAGCAAAGAAGAGTTGTATCTACTTTCTCATTCTTTCTGACAGAATCTGTTCACAGGGAGGGAAGGCTTTGAGTCAGGCTACCTGGGCGTTAACACTAGTTGAATCACTTTCTGACTGCATGACCACCTTGGATGACTCACTTCATCTCTCTGAGCCCAGATTTCCTTATCTGTAAAATGGAGAAAGTAACTGTAGTCATCCTTAGAATCCTTTCAAGGATAAATTATATTAAATGCAAAAATGCATAATGGTATTTGTCACATTACTTGGCAAAGAGGAAGCTCTCAACACATTTTAGCTGTTTCAATTATTTTCTCTGCATTGTTCCATTTCTGAGTTCTGTTTCATCATTCAGTACTCTGAAGAAGCTGACTAGCAACATACAGACGGTAGGCTCTCCCGCCTCACCTTTTTTCCTAGAGCAGATGGAAAATTGACTTAGGGGCAAGATACAGGGTAACATTTGTTAGCAGTCCCATTACGACAAAGGTCCAACATTTCTTGTTGACGTTTTCCATTTCTCAGAAGGCAAAGGAAATGATTCCTCTGATTCTGAAGTTGGTGATGTTCTAGAGACAGGGACTTGGAGAGAAAGTTAACATACCTTAAGGGTTGGGGCACAGAACAAGGACCCTCCTCTGCCCCCTTTGCATTCATTTCTGATTCAGTCTCTGCTGCACTCTCCATGCTGGCTTCTCTCAGCTCTTGTCTTCGATCCTTAAGGCTCCCATCACCTCTGGTCTGCTCTTGTCCTTCTGTAGCAAACCTCACCTTCTGCGACTACTCAAACTGCTCCCCCAGTGTAGTCCTGCTACACAGCTCTAGGAGATGCTGTTTACATTGCAGTCACTGTAAATGGTGCTTCCTGGAGGTGTGCGGCTTGGTGACAGGGCTTGTTGGACTTGCCATCTCTAGACGCTCACCCCAGGGCTCTTGGGGGGCTTCAGCTAGGAGGGACTTCTTACAATTTTTCAACATGCCTCACTCAGTCTTGGTTCTGTGTGTTTTCACATGCTGTTGCCTCTGCCTGCAAAGCTCTTCTCTCTTTCTTCCCATCATCCACTACCTCCGACCTGCAACCTCCCACAAAAAAAGAACAGATCCCTCGTGAAGGCAATATCACTCTGGTTAACTTCTACTCATATTTCAAGACACAAATTAAGTATCACTTCCTTTGAGGCTTTCCCAGAACCTTAAATCAGTCTTTTTGTTTTAAGGATCTGTTAATGCTTGTATCCTCTTTTTTTGTAGCATCTACCACAACAGAAATTAGATTAAAGTCAGTATAAGAACTACAGGGACCAGGGCTGTGACTAAGACAGTCTTAAGTCTTCATTATGTGAGTAAAAATCATCCTGCCTTACCCCTGGCTTCCTCCAGCCCTCAGAGGCAATCTCCTTTAACATTTACTGTTTGAAATTGAACTTCTAGTGGCTTCTTCCATAACTTTAAATACTATATTTACTATTTCTTGATTTATTAATGGAGATAATAATAATTTATCTTTTTTTTTTGAGACAGGGTCTGGCTCTGTCACCCAGGCTGGAGTGCATTGGTGCGACCTCAGCTCACTGCAGCCTTGACCTGGCTCAAGCGATCCTCCTGCCTCAGCCTCCCAAGTAGCTGGAACCACAGGCATGTACCACCACATCCAGCTAATTTTTGTATTTTGTTTTTTAAGTAGAGATAGGATTTTTCCATGTTGCCCATGCTGTCCTCAAACTCTTGAGCTCAAGTGATAAACCTGCCTCGACCTTCCAAAGTGCAGGGATTATAGGTGTGAGCCACCGCACCCAGCCTGATTTCTTACAATTAAAGATGAAGGGTTACATGTACTTTCTCTACCTCTCATTTTATTCTCTCCTCTTTCCATTGTTTGTTATGTTTTATTTTTAATTCTTTCACTGAGTTATCTTTACAGTTGTAAATTATAAACTTAAGTCGTTATTTATTTTTATAAACTTTAGCCAGCTACTGCTGCAGATTGATTGTTTGTATATCCACAAAATTCACGTGTTGAGACCTAACCCCTGCTGTGATAGTAATAGGAGGCGAGGCCTTTGGAAGGTGACTGGGGCATAGGGGTGGAGCCCTTATGAATGAGATTTGTGCCCTTATAGGAGGCTAAAGAAACCAGATGTCCCCCTTTCCACCAAGTGATTGCCTAGCCTCCAGAACTGTGAGAAACAAATGCCAGTTGTTCATAAGCCACCCAGTCTATGGTATTTTGCTATTGCAGCCAAAAGAGACTAAGACTGTTACTCTTGACTCTTGACTAAACCAGATGAGGCTATTAGTGTCCCTACTTTTATCTCCACTTATTTTTTTTTTTTTATTTTGCTTTCTGAATTTTGCTAGCATTACCTTCATTTTCACATCATCAGATTTATCACACATACAGTTCATTTTACAATCATAATTTAGACTTTTGGCTATAGTTTGATTCTGAAAGTTGAAAACAAGTAAGAAGAGCTTGCCTTAGTTTGACTTTGTAATGATCATCACTGCAAAACTATTGAGGTGACAAGATTCTGTTTTTTTCTCTGTGTGTTCAATAATCCCAGTTTTTGTTCTACAGAAATAGAATGTGTGTCTAGTGGGAAGGTCAAGTTTCCAGTGGCTTCACTTTTCTTATGCTCTATCAATTATTCCCCATCATGTTACAACCATCATTTCTTTGTGTAGTTTATTAAAAAATTTTCTTCCTAGAGTTTCTATTGCTTTGCTCTTCTCAATAAGAGGAACGTGTATTTTCTGTAGACTCAATTACCTCGCTTACTATCTTTTGCAGAGAGCATACCTGCTCTTTCCCTAGTATGACTTTTATCATTTTGTAGGTGGGCTGCTGTTCTCAGGGATGCTTCTTGGATCCTTTTACCTTTTGTGTCCAAAAATTTCACAAAAAACATACCTGACTTTTCGTTTTAACCATGCATATTGTT
Source organism: Piliocolobus tephrosceles (assembly GCF_002776525.5). Taxonomy (NCBI): domain Eukaryota; kingdom Metazoa; phylum Chordata; class Mammalia; order Primates; family Cercopithecidae; genus Piliocolobus; species Piliocolobus tephrosceles. The sequence continues at coordinate 144,331,848 of NC_045438.1, forward strand.
GAATATGCAGCAGGCTCCTTCCTTCCTTCCTTCCTTCCTTCCTTCCTTCCTTCCTTCCTTCTTTCCTTCCTTCCTTCCTTCTTTCCTTCCTTCCTTCCTTTCTTTCTCTCTCTCTCTCTCCCTCCCTCCCTCCCTCCCTTCCTTCCTCTCTCTCTCTCTCTGTCTCTGTCTCTGTCTCTGTCTCTCTCTTTGATGGAGTATCACTCTGTCAACTAGGTTGGAGTGTAGTGGGGCGAACTCTGCTCACTGCAACCTCCACTCCAGGGTTTCACCGTGTTGGCCAGGCTGGTCTCGAACTCCTGACCTCAAGTAATATGCCCACCTCAGCCTCCCAAAGTGCTGGGATTACAGGTGTGAGCCACTGCACCCAGTCTTCGGCAGGCATTTTCAGTCTGAAGATTTTTGTATCCTATAGCTTTGGAAAATTTTTTTCTATTATTTTACTGATAACTTCTTCTCTATTATTGTTTTCTGTTATCTTTTGCTCCTTGATTGAATTTGTATGTCTTTACCAATTGTCTCATATTTTTCATTTAAAAATTTTTTTAAATTTCGTTTTTAAAATGAGGGATTATTTTACTTTCCAGGAAGTGCTTTCAACTTATTCTTTTAGTTATTTGTTATTTTGAACTACTTGATGTTCTTTTTCATAGTATTCTATTTTTATCCTATGGTTTTAATTTCTTCTTGAAGACTGAGTAGATTCTTTTGAGACTTCTGTGATTTCTGAAGTCCTTATGTTTCCCACTGAGTCTGTTATTCCCTGTGTATGTCCTCAGATGTCTGATGACTCAGGTTGTACTTTCATATGTAAGGATGAAAGACCAGGTTGTTTATTCAGGACTGCTGGAAACAATTCACTCTGCTCTTGACTAGGTGGGTTTAGCTGTTCCATCGGTCTCTTGCTGAAATGAGAAGTATGACTGGCAGCTCTGTGTCAGTGGGCTAGACTCATTGGCTGGAATATTTTGCTCTTAGATATAGAAATGGTGAGCTAGTCATCAGACTGGGTTTCTCCCACTCAAATGTTACATTGAGGGAAGCTTTGCTTTGGGGAACCCATATTCATACTCCAAACTTAGTCCTCCCTAGAAAATCCTTTTTTTTTCTTGCACACACACACACACACACACACACATACACACACACACGATATGCAAAAACATTAGTGCCCCTATTCGTCATCCCTTTATAGTGCCAGCACATTGCTTGACTCTGAATAAAATGCAATAATTGTTTTAAATAACCATATAATAGTAACACATAGGTTTTATGTATTTGATTCTGAGGGTTCACCACTTATTAAGATATGTTCTCTGTACCCAAGCAGCTAATAGTCATCTTCTAATGGAAGGAACAGATGTGTAAACAAATCACTATAATAAAGAGAGATAAGTGGGATAGAATGTGTTTGTACGAAGTGCTGAATTTATTGAGGAAGAGACATTAAGTCTGAGTGTGTGTGTGTGTGTGTGAGTGAGAAAGGGTGAGAGAGAGAGAGAGAGAGAGATCAAGGAGAAGCTGCAGAGAAAAGGTGGCATTTCTAGAGACAGAAGAACATATTGGCATATTAGCAGAGCATACAGCCTCTGGAGTCAGGCTGCTTGAATTTAAATCTTGTGTATGTCAGTTACTGATTATCCTTGGATGAGTTGTTCTCTCTTTGCCTATTTCCTTTCCTGTAAAATGGGTGTATGATATTAGTCCTGACCTCATAGGGTTTTTTGAAAATTAAATGAATTGATACATATAAAAGGCTTTAATGATCCCTCCCATGCAATATATGTTAGTTATTATTATTACTGCTTCTATTTCTTGATGTGGCCTTGAATATTGAGTTCATAACCAGAGAATAGGCAAGTGGTTATTCTTGGGAAAATAAGCATTGTGAGAGAAGGCATAGGGACATGAAAGTGCAGGCACATTTAGAGAGGGGAGAGTGTTTGCATATGACCAGAATAAAACCATAATAAAACCAGAAAGGAGCTGGACAGATCCCAGGAGGCCTCGAGAGCCCACGAAGGAACTGCTTACACAGCCCTCTGTCATTGTATTCTGGCTGAGGTCCTGTTCACATAGTAACACTATTAATGGAGTTAGGGAATCTCTAACATATGTAATTTCTAAAACCTCTGGGGACCCCTTTTAATAGGTGGCATGAACTAAGTTGGGAACATTAAGAACTTACAGAAATATTTCTCTGAAGAAGACAAACAGGGAAGTGATAAGATTGAAAGCAAGAGCTCATTAGTCATATGTAAGAGGATTAGACTTCAAGGTAACTTTGAATTATGAAATCTTATCCAATGTGTGGAAGGTTTAGCAAGGCAGAGTTTAGAAAGACATGGGGATGGGTTTTCTAACCATACGGAGCCATTATCAGATGTAGCAGCTCACTTATGGGACAGTAGGCGTGGGATCACTGGAAGTGCCTAAACAAACGCTGATGAGTGTTGACAGAGGGGTGAGGAAATGTCTGCCTGGGGTGAGCTCATATTATCTAAGATTTCTGTCAATCCAAGTGCCTGTGAGCACCGGACCTCTGGGCCCAAACCCATTTCTAAGTTTCTCCAGTTGCCATCTCAGCACTATAGGTATGTGGTTTCCCTTTGTTTTAGAAGTTTCAATACTGAAGAGAAGGACTGGTTTAATGCAAGCAATGAGGCTGGGATCAAGGTTCTAAGGTCATTCTTGTTTGCCATACAGTTGAGATGTCTGCCCAACCCGCACCAGAAAATATCTTTAAAAAATGCATAGTCCACTGCTTCCCAGCCTCTGATTGTACACAGCCTGTGTTCCTTCCAAAGATCAAACAGTATTTCCTAATCCGATTCAGCCACCTTTCTCTGCTCTGCCACAATAACTCCCAATCCTTGCCTCATGGGCTGGGAGGGTCCTTACAGGTACCCACTTCCACAAAGCCTGGGCTGAACAGGAAAGACAGGGCGTGCTGAATTGCTCTTTCAGACCCAGCTCCTACTTTATCTACCTCAGCTTCTTTTAGGCCTTCATCTGAGGAATAGAGCTGCTTTTTAAATAGTTGCTATTATGTCTGTACCTAGAAGTTCCCACCAGCCAGAAGCTTTCATTCTGGAGGCTTTTACAAGTCAAGTCTCATCCTCAGAGATTCATTGGTACGCAAGACAGAAGCAAGCATGGAAAGCTTCAAACAATGTTGCCTTGAACAGATGCTTGGGGGCTTGCATAAGTCTTTAAAGAATAAAATTAAAATGGCATTTCCACAGGAAGATAGAGAACCTGAGGAAACTGGAACGATTTCTCCAAAATCTGGCCAATGATCCTTGCTGAGGATACTGATTTGCCCTGTGTTTTATGCTGGACTATGCAAAATAAACACGGTGCACAAAGAGTACTAATTGCTTCATTTATTCTTCCATTTAGCCGGGGAAACATCAGAGCTTATTCAGTCTCAGAATGGAAAATTACATGTTGGAGAGAAAATAACCACACTGAAGGAATGACAATGCAGTTCAGGTTCCGCTCGTTCACATATTTTATTTATCCAGTGAAGGAAGAAAACAAAAAAGGGCTCTAAGGTGGCACAACTTTAAGAAAATACCAAGGGCATATTTTCCATTTTCCTCAGTCTAATCTGAATCCACAAATTAAACAAAAGTGCAAGGGATGAGATGAATATCTTGCTGGAGAACAAAGCATCTTGTTTGAGAATGAAAACCCTTTTTAAGGTTAATATCTACCAAGGGGTTCCTTATTTGAGGATGACTTACTTTTGTTTTTATAAAAATATGACAGCATTGTATAAATTGCTGGGGTTGGCTATTTAAGGGTAGATAGTGTGAAGGATGCTGACTCAGTGACTTACCAGGAGTCTAATTCTGGAAGAATCCCACCATGGTGAGAGCCACAAAAGCATCACAAACATCTGTTGGGGAGAGACTCGATGACACATGGCAAAAATGGAATCTCGGATGTTTGGGTAATGACAGCCCAGACGTATTGTGATCCAGGACTCCCATTATACAGAAGGGGAAAATTAGGACTGAGAGGTTAAATAATTTCCCCAAGATCACACAGGTAGAAGGAACTAAAATTTCCTGGTTTCTAATTCAGTACTTTTGGACACTGCATAAGTAGACTCTCCTAAAATTAAATTTTTTTGTCAAGATTCTAAAGTTGGCAATTTTGGTTTTTAAAAAAAATTGGATAGCAAGATCCTGCCTCTAAAAAAATTAAAAAAAAAATTAGCTGGGGGTGGTGACAGGTGCCTGTTGTCCCAGCTACTTGGGAGGCTCAGGTGGGAGGACTGCTTGAGCCCAGGAGTTCAAGGCTGCAGTGCGCTAAGATTTCACCACTGTACTCCAACCTGGGCAAAAGAACAGCACTTCATCTCAAAAAGGACAAAAAAATGGAGAAAACAAAAAGATTTGTGAATGCTGATAACTTTGTATCCAATGTCAGGAACCTCATGTCAAAATACGGTTAAAAAACTCATGTTCAGATCAAAATCAGAGAATTCTATGTTTCTATGAACACACATGACAAAAATCTTACACAGAGTGAGACAGGAATGGAAGACAGCACCACGCAGAAAAGATTAGATAAACCAATATTAGAAAATAAAATGGACCACATTAACCGTTGGTGAGCTGGTCTAAACTCGTCGGCGCTTTCGAAAAACACGGAAAATAACACAAAGTCATGATCTATGAAAAAGAGTTCCAGGGGACTTCTGGTGACTGAGCACAAGGAAGCACCCATCTTAAGCAGCCGGATGCATGTGCACAGGCTTAGGCATGGCACCGACCTCCAGCAGAGCTGCCTGAACCGAGCAAGTGTGAGTCCACCCACTATGCTGCCCAGAGCTGCACACAGCCCTGGGGCAGTCAACGCCAAATCTTCTTTATCTTGAAAACTGGCCTGCTCAGACAAGAAGAACTGGGGTGGGAAAGGTTTCAGGTTGCCGATAGAGGCTGGACATTTTGAACCCTAGACAAAGTGACTGGAATCTTTGTTTCCCCTGGCCCTGGAGCTTTTGTAACTGGTTGGGTGTGGACTTTGATGTCTGCGATTCGTTCTTTAAACTTCTGCTGGAGGAATTTTTCTTCTTTGGAGTAGCTCTTTACAAACACTGACATCAGCAGGCACCCTGCCATGGACATGCCTCCAATGCAGAAGAGAACAGCTCCTGCCAGCTTGTACATGTCCAGAGCACTGTTAAACCGGACAGCATGCGTGTCGACCACCACAAAATCGGCTTCGCCAAATGCTTCGATTTTGGGGGGCACAAGAAAGCCCACTGCCAGAACAGTCAATCCGAGGATCACAAAGACTGTACCTGAGATGAGTCCGACCTAGAGGTAGATAACGACAGAAGCAAGGGAGAGTGAGGAAGGTGCTTCGGCTCTCCCCTGAGCCCTCAAGGGCAGCACTTGTCTTGTTTCTTGAGAGAAGTGAATATTCCCAGTTACCCCAAATTTGCAGGAAACATCTACTTAATTTTCTGTTGAAAAAGGTGAAAGATGATCTTTCTAATTTTAATGCCAACCAAAAACTCCAGCACTCAGCCTTGATATATTATATATAATATATATATATCTAAAAATATATATAATATATATTATATGTATCTAAAAATATATATAATATATAAATTATATATACATAAGTATCTATTTTTTAAAATTTGTACAATGCTTTGCAGTTGACAAAACCTTCTTTTGCTTCTTTTGCTTACATTGTCTCATTTGGTCTTGAGGAACAGAAAAGTAGCCCTGATATCCAGGAGCTGGCCTTACTCTGTCCCCTAGGCCTCAATGTTGTTAGAAGCTGGCTGGGAGCTCACAGCAAGGCCATGCTGTTCTGCTAGGCACCATGTCACAGAACATTAACACATGCTCATTCTGTGACCACGATGAAGTGAGACAAAACAGTGTCCCTTCATAACTTTGTCTAAGCACAAACAAAAACAATGTCCTTGTAAAAGCCACAAAATACCACATGACCCCCTCTCCTGGCTAATATGAATGACAGCTACTTCTTTACTCATGATCGCTTTAGTCTCACTCTAGTCTGTCTTCTCTATACATAAGATTTATTAAGATATCCAATCATAGAATTGTCCCTAACAATCCAGAGTGAACTCTTGCTTTATTAGACCCTCCCCAAAATCTCCCAACCAGAGCCCACATCCTATAATACTATACTTCCTTTTCACACTGTCATACTACAATGCTCCGCAGTCCCCTATGGTGACATTCTTTCTCACTGTAATGAGTAATACATCCAACTTGTTCAACATGTAGGTGTGTTCCTGGTGGTTTTGGCTGGAGGACGTGGACAGTCTTTGTAACTACTCACCTCTTTTCCAAGTAAGCAGAGAAGGAACCTTAACTGCCAGTTTACAGGTAAAGAAATGTAGCCTCAGAGAGGGTAAGTCATGGGCCAAAGATGGACAGCTAACAAGCTGCAGAGACAGGGTTAGAAGCCACAGAGCTGATCCCCAGGCCAGTGCTCTTTCTCCTCTCACATGTAGCTATTTGGGCTGTACTTGTACAGGTGCTAGGAAGTGTTCAGAATAGCAGATGGAGGTTAAACTGCATTAGCTCAAGTTCTAATGAAATGTAACATACTAAAGATGGAAATGATGTACCATTTGGTGGTCGACACTCACAGGTTTGGAATAAATAGACTCACGCTTGGATTCTACCACCACCACCTAGCACTTGAATCATAGAAGAAAAGTTACTTAAAATCTCTTGTCATTAATTTCCCCATCTATAAAATGACAAATGCTTGTAATACGTACCTCATAGAGGACTTGTGAGGACTAAATGAGATTATGCGTAAAAACACTCAGCCTTGTATCTGGCAAAGTTATACATTGTATCTGGCAAAATTATGAATTGTAACAAATAGCTATTCTTTTTCTTATTTGGAAAGACACCCTTTGTAAAATTGTTATGCTACATTGGTAACAGTATTACAATTGCTCAGCACTTGGAATAAGGAATAGCTAACACCATTACTTTTTAAACACATTTTTCCTTTCCTCCTGTCCTTAATTGCTTTTAGTTAGAATAATGAGGTTAGGAAAATAACCAGATATATAACATGATTTAATCTTTAATATTTAAATTTTTGGGATAATACACTAATAAAGGTGGTTTGGCTAATAGGACGAAAACACATCCACGAATCTATCACCCTAGCAAAAAGGGGAAAAGGATAACAGATATTATTGAACATCTATTATGACCTGGGCTAATGCTAGATGTGTTTTTCATTTAATCCTTACAAGCATCTTATGAGAAGTAGGTATTTTTATTCCCATTTCACCGATAAGAAACTGAGGATTATACAGTTAAAGAAGCATAGTTAAGCCAGGCATGGTGGCTCATACCTGTAATCTTAGCACTTTGGGAGGCCAAGGTGGGCAGATCATCTGAGATCAGGAGTTTGAGACTGAGAGGTGAAGCCAGCTGGGCGTCTGGGTCGGGTGGGGACTTGGAGAACTTTTCTGTCTAGCTAAAGGATTGTAAACACACCAATCAGTGCTCTGTCTAGCTAAAGGTTTATAAATGCACTAATCAGCACTCTGTAAAAACAGACCAACCAGCACTCTGTAAAATGAATCATCAGCAGGATGTGGGTGGGGTCAAATAAGGGAATAAAAGCTGGCCACCTGCGCCAGCAGCAGCAACCTGCTCGGTTCCCCTTCCACACTGTGGAAGGTTTGTTCTTTCCCTTTCCACAATAAATCTTGCTGCTGCTCACTCTTTGGGTCTGCACTACCTTTATGAGCTGTAACACTCACTGCAAGGGTCTGCGGCTTCATTCCTGAAGTCAGCGAGACCAAGAATCCACCGGAAGGAACCAATTCCAGACACAAGACCAGCCTGACCAACATAGTCAAACCCTGTCTCTACTAAAAAATACAACATTAACTGGGCATGGTGGTGCATGCCTGTAATCCCAGCCACTTGGGAGTCTAAGGCAGGAGAATCGCTTGAACCTGTCGGGGTGGAGGTTGCAGTGAGCCGAGATCCCACCATTACACTCCAGTCTGGGCAACAAGCGCAAGACTCCATCTCAGGGGAAAGAGAAAAAAAGAAAAAAGCATAGTTCATGGTCCCATAAATAGCAGGTGGTGTGACTAGTTCTAACCCAGATCTGTGTGATTACTACTACTTGTGACTTTTCTTCTACCCATAATACTTTGCCATTACTATTTTGTATATTTCTTTCCATTATTTTTATTTGAACCTCAAAGGAGTTTTAGCCACCATATATGAACAAATTTCCATTATCTCATATTGTAAGGAAACTGAAAAACAGAGAGTCAATAGGATGTCTTCATTAAAAAAAAAAAAAAAAAAAAAAAAGCTGTTCTATATAAGACATGAGTACTACAGGAAAAATTGGGCTGTACAATATGACATTTTGGATTGCTTTCTACATTTTTCTAAAAATCGTGGCAACTACATTTACTTTCCAAGACTAACCATTATTTATAACTTTTAGAAAATGACTCATATCAAAAACTTCTGAAGGTACAAGCAAAATTGATTTAAATATCCATGGTGACATGCTTCCTATGTCACTAAACTACCTCCCGGCTGAAGAATTGACATAAATTCTCAAAAATTGAGGGTAGCCAAAAGTGATCTTAGTTTCTAAGATTCTGAAGAGCAAGTGAGACCAGTATGTGTCTGTCTTGCCTCCCCACGGCTCCTATTCCAGCCTGACACTCAATAAACCGTCCTGCCTGCCTAACTTAAACCACCAGACTGCTGAACGCAGAGCCAGGTGACTTATTCTCAGAGGAGTCTGCTCCTCAGCTGAGCAGTGCTTTCGATGAAAATCCACTCCTGGACTATCGCTCAGAAGTTAAAAGGCAAACCATGGCTTGCAGGTGGCAAAATTCCTGCTCACTTGAAGAATTGGAACGTGACTGGCCTTTCTGAGCCTTCTCCCCTTTTCTATTGACATCAGAGAATCAGAGAGAGGCTCACCCTCTGTAGTGGGGAAGACAGCACAGTGAACAGCTAAATTCAAAGGTTCTGAAGGTGCTCTCAACGCCAGTCTTTAATGAGAATCTCCGAGAGATGCACCCACTGGGAAATTCCAGACATGCTAAAGCATGGGAGGGAGAGCGTGGGATCATAGGTATGATGGAGTCTGTCATGAGTAGGCTGCTTCTAACCCTCTCATAGAGGATATGGGAGGTAAGGAGAGCAGTTGGGATGCATCAACTTAGTCTTGGTACCATGCTGAGTACTGGAAAGGATAAAAATTGAGGGAGTGATTCCATACAGTCTCATAAAAATTGTCTCTGGACACAGTTCTAAGTCGAATTGGTCCGAGGTCTAACAGAAAGAGGGCTCCCAAATGGAAACAGTCAAAAAATTGCAATGCAGAGGTTATTTAAGGTTCTGAGTAACCAAAGCAGCCTTGTTTAGGGCCACACAGAAAAGTTGAAATGCGTTGGGAGGGTCCTCTTCAAGGCTCAGCAGAGAAGCCTGGGGCCTTGATGTGGTAAGGCCAATCCCAGTGGTGACAGAGAAGGGCTTCTCCAGATGGTGACAAACTCCTGAAACAGCAGCGAGGACAGTTTTTGTGCTGTGACTTCCGATTCCACTCTTGGCTGTGGGAGGATGTGTGAAAACCCAGTTCCTGCTGCTGGAAAGGAAAATTGGAGAGGAAGGAGAACTTATTTTTGTATGCCAGAAATACTGCTGGTGGGGGCTACAGGCCAGAGACTGCTGTTATTTTGACCAACATCCTTTCATTGTTTCCCAGTGAGCTGATGAGGCCTGAAAATGCATTTACTCCAATAGACAGAGCTGGCAGCAGTCGCGGCGCAGCTGTTCTGGCAGAGAGGAGGCAGGAATGACTGTTGGAAGCACGAACCTGCATGGCTGGGAAGAACAGCCTGGCGTGCGGGGAATGCTGGATGGAGCTCCATGTGCAAGGCGCCATCTGGGTTAGAGGTTATTTAGGGGAAGCGCGTTGAGAGCGAAGATGGACTTTTTCTTCTGCATCAGCCCTGAGGGCTGTGCTGACTTCTCCAGAGCAGGAGCTGAGCCTGGAGCGGTGATGTCTGCCAGCGTCAGGGGCAGAGTATATATAGCTCACCTGTCCCTGCTTGTCTCAGCTTGATACTGAGTTGTATGAAGCAAGAATCGACGCCAGGTAATCGAGGTCCTTCCACAGCCTGACCTCACGGTCTTCTTAGACCCTTTCACCTGGGCAGTGAAATCATACCAGCTCTTCCACCTGACAGAGATTCCTTCCTCCAGCGCATAAACACATTCAACTGCCTCCATCTTCGAAAGCAATTCTCCAGCTCTGCGTGCCTCTCTTCCTACTTCTCGATGTCCTTTCTACCCTTGACAGCCATGCTCAGTCCTCCACGATTTCCTTAAACCTGCTTCTCCGAGGTTACAAAGGACCTTTTAATTGTCAAATCTAATGTCAAATCTAATTTCTTTTTTTAACTCGCTTAAATATTCTACATTCGTTGATATTAAACACTTAAACGTTCTTGAAACCCTTCCCCATGGTTATCTCTGACACACTCTCTCCTCTGTGTATCTCTGCTCCAGACAACTCACTCTCAACCTGCTTTGCTGGATGTTCTTCATAACTTATTGGTGTTCCCCAGGATTCTACCCTTCCCCACCTTTTTTAGAGACAGGGTCACTCTCTGTCATTCAGGCTGGAGTGCAATGGTGCAATCATGGCTCATTGCAGCCTTGAACTCTTGGCCTAAAGCAATCATCCCTCCTTAGGCTCCTGAGTCCTCTGGGATTTTAGGCACACACCACCATGTCTGGTTCAGGAGTCTATCCTTGACCTCCACCTCTTCTTAATCACTATGTTCTCTTTAGCGTTTAATCAGAAGCTGCAGTTTCAACTCCTACCTGTTACCAATGACTTCCAAACCTCCAACTCCAGCTTGGATCTCTGTCTTGAGCTCTAGACCATATTTCTGACAACCAACAGGAAAATCTACAGAAAAATGTCCCAAACACTCCTCAAACCCAAAAGAGTAAAAGTGGTGCCCTGCAACTTCCTTCCCAATTTTTCTATTTGTGTTCTTCCCATCCACCTATTCATGAAATTGTTCCTCACAGTCGTAGTGGTGGATATTAAATCTTAGTCACTCTATCTCATAAAAATCTCTTGAATCTTTTCTGTGTTGTCCACTGCAGCCATTCTAATGGTGCAGGCCATTATTATGTCTTGCCTGGATCATTGCAACAGTGTCCTGATGATCTCCATTGCTCCATCCTTCAAAGGCAACCTGAGAAATCTTTTATAAACAGAAATTATACCACCTGGCTTCTCTTCTTCGTAGTCTTCCACAGGACATTATGTCAAGTGAAATAAGCCAGGCACAGAAAGACAAATATTACATGATCTCACTTATATGTGGAATCTAATAAAGTTGAAATCATAGAAGTAGAGAGGAACTGGAAAGGAGTAAGAGAGGGGATTGGGAAGATTTTGTTTAAAAGATACAAAATTTCAGTTAAGAGGAATAAATTCAAGAGACCTTATTGTACAACATGGTGACTATAGTCCATAACACTGTATTGTGTTCTTGAAAATTGCTGAAAAAATAGATTTTAAGTGTTCTTACCACAAAAAAGGATGTGAGGTAATGCATATGTTAGTTCGATGTAGTCATGCCACAATATATACGTATTTCAAAACAACATGTTGTGCATGACAAATATATACAATATGCATTTGCGATTTAAAAAGCAGAGTCTTCCACAGCTCCTCTCATCTCTAGTATAAAACGAACTTCTTAATATCTAGAAAAACTTTGAAGGAAAACAACAAGGACAAGTTTAAACTCTGACTTAGCTTAAGAGGGGGACTAGAGAGGTTAGGGCAGATAGGAGGAGCTTAACCTGGGTCTTGAGAGGAAAGAGAGGGACCGGAGTCCCTTTCACAGTTAATAAGGCTGTGGAGGAGGCGATCTTGTCTTGCCTTGCACCTGCACATCGCCATCAAATGCCTCCATGACATATCAACCTCCGACATAGGCTGATACAGGCTTCTGAGACAGGTTGAGGAGAAGGCAAGAAGATAAGCCTCAGGTGAGCAGGGAATGACGGGGGGTGAGAAGACTGCTCCCATTGGTTTGACACGTGCATATGACACTGTTTGCTGCATGGATAATCAAGTGGCAACAGCCTTAGTCAAGGTTAAAGGCAAAGATACGAAAAAAAAAAAAAAAAATCCGCCATAGCCTGATTGATTTGGGGGCAGCAGCAATGGGTGATGGGACTATGTTACATCCATTTTTACAGATGGAATCAGCTGCAGGCAGTGGGATAAATTAGAAGTGGCTGAGGCAGTCATGCAGCAACCTAGGACCTCGGCTCATTTACTGTTGTGCTGGAGTCCTAGATGTACATCTTAACCTCAGAGAAAGTGTGTGGCACTCTGTGTGTGTGTGTGTGTATACCTGATTATGATATCCCACCTAGAAAAGCCTAGATTCAGTATCTTGCCCCCTCACTGTATTCAAGCTGAAAAGTTATGGAGAAATTTCTATTATATGGTCTTTCAGAGTCCTCTGTGAACTGGCTCTTGTATGCATTCCCAGGTTCAACTCCTGACTCTTCTTCAACTTTTGGACATTTACCCCAGCCACAGGGAACTCCTTGCAGTCTCCTGAACATGCTGTACTCTCCCATGGCTCTTAGCTTTTGCAGTACTTTTCTCTCTACTGGAATGCCCTGCTCCTGCTTGCTCACATGTGACCTCCTCTTGGAGCCATTTCTTCCCCAGCTGCATCAGATACCCACTCCACCCTACCCCTCAAACCCTGTGCTCCCAGTAAGTATTGTGCCTGCTTTAAGGGGAGCATTTAGCATATTGCATTATAACAATCTATGTACATGGCCACCTCCCCTATTTGACTGTGAATTCCTTCAGGTCAAACGCTATATCTTATTCAGAGGTGAAGAAAAGATCTTCTTCATATTTGGAGAATATTTGTTCACCTCTGAAAAAGAAGATCTTATTCACATCAGAATCCCAGAGGCTGGTGCATGTTGCACAGCTACACATTTGAAGAAAGAGAGGAAGAATGATACTGTGTAATAGATGTTATGCAGATGCATGCAGTGAAGATTCTAACTCAGACCCATTTGATTCCAAGCTCTGTTCTCGTTAAGTCTTGCCATGCTGCCCACTGCTGCTGCCTCAAGAGCAGAGTTCCACCAAAGCACTGTGAGCACAGCCCCCAGTGAGAGGCCGACATGACTCTTGCAACATTACAGTGGAAGCAGGGAAAGGAGAAGCCAGCAATTTGAACCACCTACAGATGCAGTTTGAATGAAAGAAAAAAAAGCATGAAAAAGAATCATAATAGAGACATGAGCATAGCTGGTGCCTTTTCCTGTGTTGGTACAAAGCACTTCAACCCAGGAACAGTTGGTTTATCCCTTGATAGAGGTGAGGTCTCTAAGACGGTGAATTCCTAGGTCAGTCAAGTTGACGCTAGGTTTCTTGTGTTTTGTGGTTCAGATATACATCTAGGACTCCAGCACAACAGTAAATAAATATTTTTGGATCTTGTTTGTGCAAAATAGAAGGGAGAAAATAATGAAATCTGAATTCTGGGGTTGGTAATTCACTGTGAGTTCTTTGTTTTAAAACCGTAACTATGTTTTATTTGATGGGTTTACAGCTTCACAAATCACATGACAACTAGTGCTTTGGAGCTCCATGAACACTTACAATATTCTGTGTGTCAGTGGCATTTTAGGCTCTTGGCACAATAGATCTGTCAGGCAAATGCTTTTTTTTTTTTTGACAAATAGGGAAACCACCACCCACATATCCGGGTAAATACAAGATGTGCCAAGCTTGGCTGTGCATTTCATTGGCTAAAGCCAGTAAGGATTCATCAGAGGTGAGATTTCTACAGGGCAAGGATGCTGTCTTGACCAGTTCTGATGCAGAGTATGTGACAACAATATGATGTTGAATTAACACAGGTCTTGGGTTATCCACGTTAACAACTGTGTTACCTAATACTTTATTTATTAACTGTATTTCAACTTTTTTTTCCATTTAAGAACTCAGTGCTTCATACAGCAACCAGTAATAGTAGGTAATATAGCTAATGCTTATTAAGTACCTAGAAAGACAGTGTTAAGATCTTTGTAAATATTATCTCATTTAATTCTCATATCTTTTATGTGGTAGGTGCTGTAAGTATCACCGTTAGAGGCCCCATAAGGCCAATTAATTTGCTCAGGGTTACAGAACGATTAAACAAAAGAGCTGGGATTTGAGCTTATGTAGTCTGAGGTTAGAATTCATGTTCATAATAATTATGCTCTACTGTCTCTTGTTACACTATATGACCAATAAGTTGCAAGTTTATGTCAATGTCCATGTCAAAAAATTCTGGGATCTTTTGGGAGAAACAAAGATTAGGGAAGACCTTAGGCATTATCTAAGGTTCATCTTCTCAGTATCCCTTTCTGAAACCTCTTCCTCTTCTTAGTTTCTAAATGTTGGAACGTCCCAACGCCCTCTTCTCTTCTATGTCCACACTCTTTTCCTGGATGATCTCAGAAGTCCAGTGCCTTGTACAGATTCTATGTGTCAATAACTCCCAATCCATGAGCTGTAGATTGATATATTTAAATTGTCACTAGAGATCACTACTCGGATGTCTAATAGGCATAACCTTTAGCTAGATCTGACTACTTTTCACCATCTCCACTAATGCCACCAGAATCTTTTGCCTGGGTATTTAACACCCTCTAAATTAATCAACCTCTTCCAGTGGCTTCCCATGTGTCTGGAGGTAAAAACCCAAGACCTCACTATGGTGTACAAGGCTCTACATAAATCATCTGTGCCTTGTTATTTTTCTTAATTCATTGCCTGTCCCTTTCCTTACACCACTCCAACCAGATTGGAGACCTCTGGATCTTTTTCAAACACACCAAACTTGTTCCCATTTCAGAGCTTTTGGACCTACTATTTTCCCAGTCTAGGATGACCTTCAGCCAGGTCTGTTCCCTCAACTCATCCTGGTATTCATTAAGATGGCATCTCCTCTGAAAGCCTTCTACCATCAGCATATCCAAATACCAGTCTCCATCACCCCCTGTCATCCATAGCACTATCACTACCTAACGTTCTGTCATGTGGTTTCTTTGTTTACAGTCTGTTTCCCATGATAGATTATAAGCTCCACAAGGGAAGTCACTTTTTCTTTCTCTGTTTACCACTTTAACCTCCAGCACTTTGAACCCTCTTGGCACAGAGTAGATGCTCACTAATTATCTGTTGAGGGACTAAATACATTGTCTAATGAGATTCCTTCATTTGAGGAAGCTGGGATCAGAGAGCCTCATGATCACACACTTGGTAGAGATGGAGCTGGTATACTGACCACTGTACTACATTTAATCATTAACTCTCTCTAAATACCTAACGATTTCTTTTTAATAATTATTGCAACTTGTCAAATGATACTTACCACACCTGTAAGGGAGGTTGAAAGAATATAATGTTTTGCCTATGGATGGCTTCAATTAGTGACTTTAGTGGCACATTATTAATGGTAGCAATAATAATAATTCATATGGGAATTGTACCTATTTATGTTTAACTTGCTCATCGATAATTGTGCTGTGTTTAGAGGCTTTCTTTGGCCCAAAGTTTAGATTCTTCTTTCCTAAGGTAAGAAAAATGCATTTAGTATCACCAAAAGTGATGCACACACAGAGAGTACTAAACCTCTCCATCCTCCACGGCTGCAGTATTAACCACGTCCAATAATTTTTCCATTCCCTAAGTTAAACACATGCTTCTTCCTTACCTTCCAGAATACTGAGCTCCACCTGTTAGGTGATCTCTGGATCTGGAAATCATCCTCATACTCCCAGATTGAGGCGGTACAGTCCTCATAAAACTGGTGCAGGTAGGACCGGACTCCATAGCGCTGGTACCCGCCCTCAACTGCAGCCTGTGCCTGCCTGGACCCACAGACGTTGCTGCAAGAACTCATCCTTCCCAGCTGGAATGACAACAACCACATGGATCAGCACCACGGGCTTTGGCCTCAGGATCAAAAGATATATGAAAGGTAAGAACCAGACAGAATAATGTATGCCTAGTTGAACAGTGCTCTTTTCATTACAGAAAAGGCACTTTTAAAGACCTGTCTTTCTTGACCGGACGCAGTGGCTCACGCCTGTAATCCCAGCACTTTGGGAGGCCGAGGCGGGTGGATCATGAGGTGAGGAGATGGAGACCACCCTGGCTAACACGGTGAAACTCCGTCTCTACTAAAAAATACAAAAAACTAGCCGGGCGAGGTGGCGGGCGCCTGTAGTCCCAGCTACTCGGGAGGCTGAGGCAGGAGAATGGCGTAAACCCGGGAGGCAGAGCTTGCAGTGAGCTGAGATCCGGCCACTGCACTCCAGCCTGGGTGACAGAGCGAGACTCCGTCTCAAAAAAACAAAAACAACAACAACAACAACAAAATTAGCCCGGCGTGGTGGCGTGTGCCTGTACTCGCAGTTACTCGGGCGGCTGAGGCAGGAGAATGGCGTGAACCCGGGAGGCGGAGCTTGCAGTGAGCCGAGATCGCGCCACTGCACTCCAGCCTGGGTGACAGAGCGAGGCTCCGTCTCAAACAAAACAAAACAAAACAAAAACAAAAAAACAATTAAAAACAAACAAACAGCAACAACAAGAAAACCTGTCTTTTTTTTATTATTATAATTTAAGTCTAGGGTATGTATATGTGCACAGCGTGCAAATTTGTTATATACGTATACATGTGCCATGTTGGTGTGCTGCACCCATTAAGTCGTTATTTACATTAGGTATATCTCCTAATGCTATCCCTCCCCGCTCCCCCACACCCCACAACAGGCCCTGGTGTGTGATGTTCCCCTTCCTGTGACAAAGTGTTCTCATTGTTCAATTCCCACTGATGAGTGAGAAAAACCTGTCTTTCCTATAAGCTGCTCTTCTTTTTTGTTTAATGCAAGATTACCCTAAATACTCAATGACTAGAACTGCATCTCCATAAATGAAATGAGACACAACAGCACAACTCACATAAATTAGGTACACCTTTAAGCATGAAGCACGCAAGAAAGGGCAACAAAGAAGCTGAGATTTTTATTGCCTTGACAGGAAATCTTTAATCTCTTAGAATCCAGTTGTCTTTGCACTTACATGTTAAAGAATTGGGCAGGCATTCTCATTTGCTGAAGATGGAGTTTGCCTTAAACTGTCCTCTCAGATTTTTAACCCTCTTTCCTTGTGGAATCTACACGGCGTTACTCTTACTAGTTCGAAATTTTGCCTTCAGATCTCATGTATCTTCCTCCGACATTTTAACTAATTGTCAAGTTGTACGAAGTTTTATTAAAAAGCTGCTGAGCAACTATGCCTCATGCTTTATTAATCACAAATGGCTTGGCCAATAATTTACACCTCACTAACTCTAACACTGTATATTTTAGCCATTATTTGTGGATACATCTGCCCATGTGGGTGGCTAGACTGTAATGTGGAGAGTGGACACAGCCTTTTATTATTTTCCATGAAGTGTCTAGTGTCAGTAAGAACTCAGAGAACTGTTAAATAAAACTACGTCCTGGGCAGGCTGCTTGGGGCTCTGCCTTTTTAAGATGGAAATTTCCACTTTATTTGATGTAAATGTACCCTTAGAGAGAGGCATTTACACGGATTTTGTTACTAATCATGGTTAAAAATAAAAAAGAAAGAATTACTGAGGGACAGTAATTTTGGTGAATAAGGGAATTGCCAGTTATCATCTGTACTTTCTGATCTCTGTATGAGCAAATAAATGTATAGCTGGAAATGTGAAATACGTGTTTGGATTTTTAAATTATCCTGTAGATAGATGAGAACACATAGACACAGGGAGGGGAACATCACACACCTGTCAGCGGGTGGGGAGCAAGGAGAGTGACAGCATTAGGACAAATACCTAATGCATGTGGGGCTTAAAACCTAGATGATGGGTTGATGGGTGTAGCACAGCACCATGGCACATGTATACTTATGTATGTAACAGACCTCCACATTCTGCACATGTATCCCAGAACTTAAAGTATAATATAAAAAAGTAGAAATAATAAAATAAATATAAAACTCTGAAAGAACTCTTTAGTCCACAATATAACTGCCACACTATTGTTTGACTATAACTGTTTGACTATAGTTATTTTTGTGTTTTAAAATAAATCAGACTTCTTCCAAAAAAATTATCCTGTAGATAGTTTTAGTTGTGTGGACATAGTCTATATCTGAAAAAGTGAGGAATAACATGGAAGGTTATTTTTCTATTAAGCCAGGTTTTCTCAGAGCTTGTGCTGTAATCCAGGCCAACAGAGGCATATTAAATGTTTCCAGTTACTTATGAAGCAACCAGCTTGTAATGTTTATCTGCAAAAGAAAAATATCGATCTACAATTCCATCAAATGCCTATATGTGGCCACTTAGATTGATTGGATAGAATTATGGGGCTAAAATCAAAGTTGGAACCAGGGATAGTCAGCAATTCCTTGTCCAGTGGGCACAAAGTAAACCCATTAGAACATCTTTAAATATGTGCTCTTAGCTACAAATGAGTTTTGGTTAAAAATGTAGTCAAATCGAGGAAAACATGGCCCTGACCTTAGAAAAATGGTGCTATTAATGATGACCAATAACCTCATCTTTTTAGCTGTTGATCAATGAAAACCAACTAACTGTTAGCTCCTGTGCTTTTTTCTGTTTCAGATATAGCTACCATCTAAAGAAATCACCCAGGGAAAGAGTGCAGGGAGGCAAGAGTCTACACACCCACACCCACACACACCCACACACACACAAACACATTTGCTTTAAAACATTTAGAAAGATATGATTTCATGAGAAGTCAAGATTTTTAGAATGTTCTTTGCCTGAATCGAGCAGCAAAATCTGGCAGATCAAAGGAATATTAACCTAGTTTTAATATTTTAAGCATTAGGATGATCTCTTCAGTACCTTCTGTTTAATGCTTATACAACGAAGATGATTAACAAGAACCTATTACCATTGGTATGTAAGTGGTATAATTTTAAAGGCATTTTCCTTTAAGGCATTCTAATGCAAATTTCAGTCCAGGGGAGATGGGATTGGTATTACTAACTCTGCTTTGTCAACTAGGAAACTGAGGCATAGAAAAATCATCTACTAAAGTTTACACCATGAGTCAGGGAACAGATGAAAGATGACAATTAATACAAGAAGCAGGAGTATGGACTGAATCATATACTTGCATAGTCAGAACCACCTCCTCTAAATATATATTTTCAGATTTTCTATAAAGCATCAGAGACTTTAACATGAAAAAGGGACAAAAATAGATATGATAGGAATAAAAAAATCCCTCATAGCAACAGTAAGAGTTATGTTTCCTTAGATGCTGAAGTTGTTCTTTCTCAGGATTCAGCTTTGATGCAGAGAAGGATTGTGTGATATATTATAGCCATTCCCTGCACAGTTTGCTTCTGGCACACTAGGTTAAATGTTTCTGCTTTGTAAGATGAGACCCAGTTGTCCAACTTTGTAAAAAACAATATGGACAAAATCATAAAAGAGATAGAAAGTGTCATAAAACAAATGTTTTTGAGCCTGAATGATTGAACGCTCTACTTGAAGTCATGAATTTTTAGCTATGTTAGCTACATTCCAGAAAAAGAATTCCAAAGTGCCTTTCTCCCCCGGTGGCACAAAACACGAACAAGAACATGGCCTGTTTTGTACTACTTACACAGAGCAGAGAATGGACTCTATTGCCAGTTTTTGATTTGCAACTTACTGGTCAGGAGATTTCAGACAAGCTCATTAGCCCCTCTAGGCTATGGTTTCATCATCCTTAAAGTAAGAGGGTTGGATCAGATTAATCTCTAATTTCTTCCAGATGTAGTTTTCCAGGATATTTTGTCTGTCTCAATAGAATGATTCTGTCATTTTCTATTGAACAAACAACTAGGTTTACTGATTTCCCACCTCCTTCCATATCCTCATTGACAGCTCAAATTCTTACTTTATACTAGTATGTATGCAGCTTCCATTTAAAAAGGGCAAATAACTAGTTAGGTTAGTTACCTGCTACTAGGTAGATTAAATGTTTGTATGTTGTTTGTTTAGCAAGTTAATGCATTATCATGTATGTTACCTAAAATAGGTCTGAGAGGTATCACACATCTTCCCAAACATGCAACTACCTGGAATTCACTCCTAGAGGAGAATGACTTGGAAGAACATGAATTTTAAAATATAACATGTTAGAGTGATGGTTTTGGACCTACAAAATCTCAACAGAGAGTTATATATCTCCTAGGGAAGTCAATAACTTTTTGTCCCAAATCTGAGAATGTTACAGTTATTTGGAATCTCATTTGATTGATGGAAACTTCTGGTATCATAAAAAAGATATGTGAGGTCACTTCATAAAGTCACTTTAAAGACTAGGCAGTTATTAAACTATATACAACAAACTAGAATTGAGACAGAAATAGAAGCTATGTGCGAAGGCTTTTTACTCTGGCTCAGTATTTACTTAAAGATCAAGGTTTCATAAGAATTCTGATGTCTATATTTCAGTAGCTATAGTAGCAACAACAAAAAGGTTTATCTATGACTGTTGTTAACGAAAATATTTTAGAGAGCCTTTTTTTATTCACAAAAGCTTTAATATCACAGGAGGTACATGGATAGAGGGGATGAGTAAACACACTCTTTAGTGTTGTATTTAAATCAATCCACGTTAGTCTTCATTCTGTAAACATGCTGATAGAGCCTGTTGCATCCTCCCTGCCAGCATGGCCATGGTGATGGGGCACAAGCAACTTTTGTGTGTGATTGGTTTGTTATCTATGAAGAGAGAGTTGTTTTTATTCTCTCTGAAGGATACTCTACTTGCTGATAAATGAGGATCCATCCATGGATTTCTTGTTTTTATAATCTGTCCATAGCAACGGTCTCAATTGCATGCACTGTTATACATTAAATGAATATTCAATTCTTACCAACTCAGCACACCTATCATAACCCAGAGACCAGTGGAGGGAAAAAATTATGCTGCCACTCCCTAGCAAATTCTTCTGAGAGGAGTTCTATAGCCAATATATCTAAATATCAGCCTTCCATTACTTTCTATCCCCTTGCCTAGGTTTGTTTCTCTTCCTAGCACTTGTTACTATCTGATATTCTATGTGTGGTTTATTTACTTATGGTCTGATAGACCATATACATGATAGAGTGTAAGCGACGTGGGCAGGGACTTTTTCTGTACTGTTGACTGCTTTACTCTCCAGTACTTTGAAACTTCTTGCAGAGTTCTATGTGGGTTGGTGTGGATGAAGGCCTGAGTAGTCCTCCATTTTTCATCCTCCCCTTCCTTCAGTGTTTTTAAAGTACTACGTGCCTGGTACCTGTGAGATAGATAATAGTTATGAAGATGAGTGGGGCCAGGTCTGCCCTCAATGAACTCTTGGGTTACAAGGAGACACACTCATGAAGCAATAAACATAACAAAATGAGCATCATCAAGAGGTATGTACAATAGAAGAGAGTACAAATGCTGAGAATCCCTTGAAAAATTCCTGTATTAGGGAAACAAAGTCATGCATGTGCTATTATGATATCACTATGTGTGCCAATAGACTGTAGTATCAATGTGCTGGAAATTTAAATTTCAGTCTAATATTTGCAGTTAATTTTTATTTTCCTCTATAAATGTTCATAGCCTTGAAGCAGAAATAAATCTTTATGCCTCATGAAACTCTAAGAACATTACAGATGTTATATTCTTTGTCTTCATGGTCTCCTTGAGAGAAGAGAGGCAGCAAATTGAGGCACAAAAAGAATGAGTGTTTTCCTGTGACACTATGTGTGAGTCAGTTGTGAGGCCAGGCACAGGCCCTGTTCTATTTATTTTCTTTGAAATATCATTCAATTTTTCATGCTGCTTTTCTCTCCCATAAAATGATTCTGAGACAATGAGACTGAGGTTCCCATTATAGCCACTTTTCCACAGGGCTAGTGCTGCAAAAGACAAAGTACAGGCACGTAGACAATTTAGACCACTTATTCAACACCAAGCCAAAAGGTCAGTTCCTTAAAAGATTTAGTCAGACTCATAGGGGATACAGGAAGGCATGAAAGCCTGCTAACAGCTTTTTCACCTTTAAATCAGGCATTCTGAAATTATATAAGCATGGTCTTAAAACCTGAACTGTGTTCCTACCAATGGATCATTTCAGAGATATTTTATTTTTCTGAAACAGTGGTAGAGATTGTGGCTTTATACTGAGTTATAAAAATACCTTCAAAGTCAGTGGACATGTAACCACTTTTATAATTTTTAAAAAGGAGTAACAATGTAAGATTATCTTGTTATCATTTACTTTAATTCTTCAAGATTTGGTTTTTAGAAAGGTACATAAAATCCAAAGCCAAAATGAGAAAAAAGGAACCCATATTCTCTTTTAATGTCTTCTTTATCTACATACAGACACAGGGTGCTTATGAATCTACATGTGATAGGGTTTGAGTCCTACCTTTGAAGTCCTCTTTTTCTTCTTCTTCTTGTTTACTCCTTGATCTTTCTTTTTAATGGCACATTCTTCAATCCTATTTAAGAAAAAAGTCTCTGCAGAATGTAATCCAGATCAAAATTTAAATTTCATAAGCCATTCATATAACTTATAAAGAATAATTTTAATGTTGACAAAAGCATTGACAAAGAACTTCATGTTTAGGAATTGAGATCACTTTCTAAAAAATAAAAGTCTAAACTACATTTTAGAACTTTTCAATGGGTTCTCATAATAATTTATAAAGTGAATGAGATGATATAAAAGGGCTTTGTAAATTATAACACACTATACACGTGCTATTCTCATTTTGATATAACTATATTCCATGTCGTTAATAATACCAACTAGACTGATCCATTTCTGTTTTACAAATTCTAAATTTAAAAAAGTGACTTGCTTCCTAGATACTTCAGAATTGATCTTTTCTGGTGCTTGGTCTTATAACGTAAAATATATGAGTCCTATAATCACTATATTTTCTGATATGTTTACATGCATTTTACACTTCATAAGGCTCTTTGGATGATTTACTTATTAGGCTGAGTTGTACTCCTATATCCGTTTTCTTCCTATCATGATCATTTTGCTTTCCAGCTGCCTAAGAAAAGCAGGTGCCCATGTAAAATTTGATTAAAAAGCCATTGCCAACTCTAAGGCTATTGGTTTCCTACATTACTCTAGTTATGTGAAATAAGATAATATCTGGGGCCGTATTTTTAAGGGATCATTAAGAATTCTTTCTGATGAACAGGTCCCCATTTGTTTGCAGGAGAACCTGAAGTCTTGAGGTGAGTAAGCCTAGCTGAGGCCTGATAAACTGTTTTCAGCATTTCTAGGGTCAGCCTATATGGACCAAAGCCAAATCTTCAAGACCCACTTACTTTCCCACAAATTTTGTGAGTGGTGTGTGAGCAGATTTGGGGGTAAAAGCAAATTGTATTAGCCTCCTAGATCTGGATAAGCAAAGGAAAACAAGCCAATCGTAATTCACTACATTCTCCTCTTCCTCCCTCCCCCAACACCTGCCCTCCACCCCCATCTGTATCTCTTTCTTTCCTGTCTCTCTCTGCCTCTCGGAATTACATTTCTCTTCTTTTTATCTGTCACCTTCTCCATTTTCTCTGAAGATTCCACACATGGCCTTCACCAAAGGCTGGCCTGATGTGGAGCCCCCAGGAGCTCTCCAAGGTCCTGAAAACATTTCTGTTACAGCGCCAGGAACCAATCAAGCAAACATTAGCTGTTAAATTCCAGTTCTGTTTTCTTTTTGGCCTCCAGACTCTGTCTGACCCCCCACCCTAATGTTCCTTTCCAACAACACAAAGAAGTAGGTCCTGACATCACACCAAAACATTGAAACATCTTCAGACGTGGCACAGGAGTGGGGAGGACCAGTGGGGGCTCAATTCAGCCTGAAAAATAAATCAAACCAACTTTGCAAACTCTAAATACATATATTTGACTCTTTCCTAATACACAACTTTTCTTATCTTATGGAAAGGAAACTCTCAAGTTTTTAGCTGTACGCCCCTCCTGCCCCCCCCCCCCCCCCCAAATTCTTACATAACGCAAAGCACAAACCACCAAAGCATGGAGCTGGCCCTTCCTCATTTGTATGTTTTCACCAATTTTTATACGCGTGTTTTTTTGTGGAGATTGGTGCACATATAATAAACGTGAATGAGGGAGGGAGCGAGAGAGAGAATATTTATGCATGAAGAAGGAGGAAGGAAAGAGAGAAAGGGAGGAGAGGGAGAACTGGAGAAAGACATTTGGAGCATAGAAAGCCGCCATCCCTGGACTCCGCGTGGCTTTACCTGCCCCCTCCGATCCCCTGACCCGTGGAGCAAGTGCAGCCAGCCTAGCCGCAGATCTCTCGCTGGGGTCCCATCACCGCCGCCGCCGCCACCACTCCGCCTGGTAGAGCTCAGCCCGCGCCTGATTGACAGCCGGGAGTCCCGCGTGCCCGCGCACCCGAGGCCCGCGCAGCCGCCGCCGCCGCCTCCAAAGGGGCCGGGTTCCAGCTTTCCGAGAGCGGCGAGTGGGCGGGGCCGAGCGGTCTGGCGCGTCAGGCCCGTTCCTGCCTGCACAGCGAGGCTGGTGCTTCTGTTAGGGCAGCTGGCAGGGCCTCTGGAAGTCTGGTCACTGGGCCCTTCTGAGGCTCCCCAGGACGGGCACCTTCTCTGCCTTTGTGTTTCTTCAAAGCTTTTTTCTGCCCAGACCATATTTTGGTCGTAGAAGACTGGTTCAATATACAGTTACGCGTCGCGTTATGACGGGTATGTGATGCTCTGAGAAATACGTGGTTAGGCGATTTCGTCCTGCTAACATCATAGAGTGTACTTTCCCAAACCAAGGTGGTTCAGCCTACTACACACCTAGCTATATGGTAGAGCCCATTGCTTCTACGCTACAGACCTGTACAGCATGTTACCCTGCTGAATACTGTTGGCAATTGGAAAACAATAGTAAGAATTTGTGTGTCTAAACATAGAAAACGTACAGTAAAAATACTGTATTATAATCTTATGGAACCACCGTCATACACAGAATCTGTCGTTGACCCCAACATCAGTGGGCAGTGCATGACTGTACATATTTTTAAAATGAGTGGAGAGGCAGATGGTCGTGATGTGTGTTTCTTCCACTGCCACCCTTTTAGAGATGTTTTCTGTCCCTGATGAGACACAAGGTGAGGAGCTTCTCTCTGCTGGCAGAGCACTGCCCAAATGAAGAGCCTTCTCACCTCTTTCAGTATTGTGTAGTTTTAATCCTCACTCTTTCCCTTACTGCACCGTTGGGAAGTCCAAATGGGTTTGATGAAAGAAAAATGAAGAAAATAAATTAAATTATGACATTGAAGAAAAAAGCACAAATGCATAAAGGTAAGAACACATCAGAAAATTACCTGCGAATGCCTTAGAAAATGTGCACAGGTATGGGCAAGTTAGTATATAAATACAATAACCTCTGCTTCAGGAGACTTTCTGCAGACCTCTCGTTAAGTGGCATTTAATGAGAATAATTACTAAAATAGTTAACATTTGCATGGCTATACTACACATAATAATAATAACTACCATTTACATAGTGCTGACTATATGCCAGGTGTTGTGTTAAGTACATTATATATATTAATTATATACATATTGTATCATTTAATCCTCACAGCAACCTTATATGGTGGGCATTCTCTGATCCAGATTTTACAGATGAAGAGGCTGAGGTACAGAAAAGTGACACACACCCATGGTGATACAGACTCACAATTACTTGTAGATCATACAGCTACTAAATCTGCAATCTGCAAGATGATCTCCTGGAGAGGTAAGGACATAAGTGATATTTTGCCCATTATTTCCTCACTTCCACATAGGTTTCGGGAAAAAGCCTAAAAAACACTAAGAAATACCTCTGTCTTGCTAAACAGTGGGCAGACCAAAGCAAATTGTTGAGCAAATGCTTAGGGGACCACCAAGGACGGGGGATGGCTTTGTCTTGTTTCTTCCTCACATCCCCAACTCTAATCCAGCACTCTTCAACACAGCTTAAATCTGCGGGTACCACTTATTTCTTTCTCCCTTTCCAGTCTGCATAAAAGTACACATTTCATGAATTTTAACATGTTGCTTGTTGGCTTGCAATGTGTGGATCCATTGAACACTTCAATGTGACCATATATGTTTTTGCATCCTTGAAAGTCTGTAAGAATCAGCACATATATAAAACTCTGGGGGCTCTGTCTATCAGAGATTAGGCTCTGGGAAGGGAAAGGTCTGCCTCATTGGTGTCTGCTAAGTGTCCTGGTCTCTATTGGTAATGCATTCGTTCATTCAGAGGTGTAGTCTAATTAAGACTTAGAGTTGGAGTTGCCTCACCACTCTGCCCCACTTTCCTTATCTATTAAGTGTTTATAATAATACTTACTTCATAGGGTAGTTAAAAGAATTAAATGAAATTATATTGATAGGGCATTTATCACAATATCTGGTACATAGGAAGTACTCAATAAATTCTAGCTATTATTATATTATTATTGCTATTTTAATTTTACTGTGATTTAGCTAAACCTTTTAAAAGTTGCTGAGTATTTTCAGCTTGGAGTCTCAAGAATTCTAAGTTTCCCAGGCACTTATTATTTGCTTTATCTCTTCTTTTGTCAGATTCGGTTCCAACTAGTGCCATCTCTGGCCCCTCTGCTCAAGTTTCCAATAATATGGAAATGCCTGTCGAGGAAACAGGGAGCAGCACAGGTCTTCTAAATTCCACCAGTACATCTGCTTTTGGCTCACTCTCAACCAAGTAACTGGTGAGATAAAATAAAACATGGTTCACATACTTCAAGATACGCTTCACATGTGAATTATCATCATCATTTTGCTTTTTGCAAATCATAGTTTCTATTTTTTTGTTTTGCAAACATCAAGGAACAAAGATGATTACTTTGAAGCAACTGTTTTGACTTAGAACACACTATACAATTTCCCTGGGTTATATTATATGGCAACACTTAGCAGTGAAGAGCTTATTAATTTATTATTCAACACACATTTGTTGAATGTCTGCCATTTAGAGCACAATGGGCGAGGGACAAACAGAAGCATATGAAAGTCACAGAGAAGAGGGGTCAGAAGAGGCTGTGGTTTCCTCCTGGGTTATTTTCCAGAAGGGATGCTGTGATTAGTCTTTCTTTCTTTTCTTTCTTTTTCTCTTTCTTTCTTTCTTTCTTTCTTTCTTTCTT